>NC_091823.1:66082108-66388358 GCF_038994185.2 Dermacentor albipictus | reverse complement strand
CGCTTCATATCTGCAGCGTCGGCCTTTTCTTGACGCCCTCTCCCTCTTTCGTCTCTCTCTGTATTACCTATCCTCCTCGCTTAAACAACGTTTCCCGGGAGCGGTCATCTCTGCGCGCTAGTGCGAGCTGAGGTAGTCTGTGGCCGAGAGTTACGCAACGGAGGGAAGAACTAGAGGCAATAGGGGTGAAACGTCCAGAGAACTATAGGCCCAATGTCAAGGCTATTCTAAGGAAACGAGGACTCAAGAATGTCAGGAGAGGACGAGAGCTGCAGGGGACCAAAATAGACTGGACCTTTTCGTTGAATGGCCTCCCGTAGCACTTACGAACTGCTCTGATGATCACTCAGATGGGCTTAACAAAGAGTAAAAGGGTGGAAACTTGGACTATCTACCATGCCTTGCAGACAGACGGTAACGTTTCCAAGAAGAAGAGTGACGCGCCGCCTGTCTGTTAGATAGATTAGTGGTCGCATTAGGCGCAAGGAATCATAATATACATCACAGGTCTTTAACGGTGGTTGCGCTGGAGGTCTATTATACGATGTAAAGCTGATCGCAGAGACGAACGCCGAAGAGCGAGCTTTTGCAAGAAGGTCAAAAGGAATTAAGAACGACAAAATATTAGAAAGAAACAAAAAAATAGGGAGGCTTAAAATATGTGAAGTATAATCGTGGCGCTGGTGTGACGATGCCTACTAAATCGACATGCTTCCAGTGTTGACGGGCCTAAATTTTATGGTTACAATGTTTGCGCTGAAATTACTACAAGGCTGATTACTTGATTTAGGAAAGAACCTATTAGAGAGTGTTGCACAAATTTCCTACGCGCATGGCCGATAATGATAAGTTTCATGAAAAAAAAAGAAAAAATGCTAGTGGGCTTTTATTTCTAGCTCGAATTACCTGTCCCACGATAGTATATTGAGATCCTATCAATCTTTGATTACCTCTTTGTATCCGCATGATGTCTGCTGTATCATGATCATCTGGCAGTTACTATGACATTAGGATTTTCTGCTGCAGTCTACGAGCCTTCAACATCACATATGGCCAACTCAAGCAAAGCGGCACAACGACTGCTTCTTGTTTCTTGCTATTAAATGCTATACATACCCACCGCAGCTGTCGTTATACAACTCATTATACTCATGCGAAACACAGTTATCGCTAATTACAACCACCATTATACAGAGTGGTGCACACCCGCTCAACATCCCCTCAGGCGCGAAACTGCCGCCGCTCCTGCTGCCTTGACGTCACATAGCTCTGCTGCTCCTTCAACCTTAGCAGTTGCTTCACCGAGGACATGTCTCCCTGCATCTCCAGAGGTATAGTTTTGAACTGCGTAATGCTACCATAATAAACCCCTTGGGAATAGATAATTTGTGCACGTGGGTTATCATGTTAGCCACAATTAATCAATCTTGTGTCCTCAGCAATCAGAGGTGTCTCAAAAGCCGCAATTCTGGTGGAGATGGTACGCAAAAGCACTCTAGTAACGTTATTTAGGTGGGAGTTACAAAACTGCAGGCGCTCACAGTTCGTCCGGTACCTATCTCTGCAGTATGTCTGAATGGTTTATTGTTACTTTATGCCATAAAACTCCGTCAAATCATCAATGAAATGTTTGTTATCGGCAGACACCGACTAAACGACAAGAGCAGTAGCTTCATCCATAGACTGTGTTGCTGTTGTTGTTGTTGTTGCCTGCTAGGGTGAAGATCATTACTGTCATTGTGAGACAAATTATATTACAAGCTATCTAGCTATCTAGCTCTGCCACCAAAAATGTGGCCCGATCGCGAAGATAGTGCAGTCTAAAACGTGTACCATTATCAAATGTGGACCGCCACTGGGTATGTGTCACTCGGTATTGGCTGTGCTTCAATGAGCTTCCTTGACGCCAACTTAGGTCACTGTGTACGCGCGGACCTGGTGGTGGCGGTGGCAGAAGGCACAGCGTGTCGAGAGGCAAGCGTAAGAAAGAAGCCCGGCTGCAGTACGCCACTAATACGTGACGCCTTTAGGCTATTGGCTCACATGGATAATCATCGTAGAAGAGTTCTGTACGAATTATTTAATGAGGCACGTAGCCACTAGGGGGGCGTGTCCACCCTTGACTGCGCGAGAAAGCATGGACACCCCAAGCAAATAGCGTGAAGGCAGGCTCTGAACATCAAAAGCAACTCGTGGCAAGTCTGAAGTGAAGAGGCTAGGTAGCTTAATAGATAGATAGTGCAAATACTAATTTGCATTGTCATGAAAAATAAATACCGGCGTCTACGTCATTGAAGTGAACCGCTCGGAGCTGTAATATGAATAACGCGGAAAGATAAACGGGAACGGAAGCATAAAGGAATTTAATTTTCGCTGTGTTTTAATTAAAGACTAACTGTTACCAAAAAGCTACATCGACGAAGAAAGTTGAGACAGGAACACCGCTGCAAGTGAACACGAGGCTGAAAAATAAATAAGTAAAAGAAAGCTGAATGCCAGCCGAAGGAAATGTGTTCTCTCCCTCTCTCTTTAGGAAGGGGGAAGCGTAAGACGTGGGGAGAAATTCACATGGGATAAAAGAAAAAAAAAGTCATCAATAAGAAATAAAGTTCAGCTACTTAAGGTAATCCTCTAAAGTTATAAAAGTTGTTTTCTTTACTTCTGCCGACTCTCGACGTTATCGAGGCGGTTGAGACTCCGGGAGAAGAAATTTTATAATTAAACCGCCAAGACACGACGCTTCGGTAGCACGGGTAACCGGGTCGTTCCGGACGCGGTTCTTCCTCCACTTCCTCAATATCGTTGCCGGAGCTCCTTAAACTGCGCACAGCTTCAAGGTAGGGCGCTGTACGAAGTAAGAACAGGGGAAAAATGATTTTGAGTTAAATAGTGTTCTGTGGTGCCTGTCATACCTCGAGTATTTTGTGTTTAAACCACAGTCGTTGTCCCCACTCTAATTAAACCTTCTTTCGTTTTAGTTCTTATCGCTTCCTATTTTTATTGCGGAATCGAAGGCTTGTAAGTAATATTCCCTTTTGAAAGCAGCAGATCTACAGTGACAGATAACTCTCAAAAATTGACAGGCTACAGATGTATAGAAACAAACTTGACATAAAAAAGAAAAATTCTAGACAAAGTTGGAACAAGAAAATAAGTGAAAATTTTATGCGGTTAGCTGGATATTCAGGATGATCTGACAGGAGACTGCTAAATTTTGTGCTTAATATATGAATTTACACTTAGTTTATTTTTATTCAATTTTTTCTTCTGTTTTTACTGAGCTGCATAGTGAGCTCAGAAATGAGTGAGAGCGAACTAAAATGCAATTATTTTGGAATTTCACATCCTTGCGAGAGAATACACGAAAAAGATAAAGAAACGAAGGAATAAGCATTGAGGGAACTAACAAACAGACAAACAGACGACCAAACAAATCAGACAAAAGGAAGCGGCACAGGTCATGTCGAACCCGGTGGGTCTTGCTCAAATGCGATTTCTGGCTTCGTTTACAATGAAGTTGGAAGAACGACACACTACTACCCCCCCCCCCCTTTTTTTTCTATTATAAAAGGTAACTTTACGTATTCGGTAGTCTTATTGCTTGCTAGTTTTTATACGTGTTCCGCCGTGTTCCCCGTGGTCTGTGCCACCATGTTCGTGTTCATCGGCAGTACGCACACATATTTTTTTTTTCGTAAGACCTTTCTGCCGATAATTTTTGTCCACCTGTTACCACGCTACAAATGTAATTGTTAGTTTGCGGTCCATTTGTTTCTCTGTGCAGTAATTGTTCCTGCCAAGTACCGAGCGCGAATGTATAGTAGACGTGCTCAACAACCAACTAACCCTCTTCATCGGATTGCTTAGGAGGATGAAACAGTGATGCAAATAGCTAATCTCGAAGCTGTGAAGCGCATAGCTAACACAGTAATATGCGCAGTGAGACGACACAAAAAAAAAAACCTTCTTTGCTATATCCGTGCAACAGGGCTTTAAACAGCACGCCTTCCAGGCCTAGTATAATAGATTCATGAACCATACTACCCTTTCCTATTAGACTTCCTGCGCGAAACTAATCTGTTTGCGTACTTGTAACTGTATAATTTTATTGTACTTAGAGGCAGGCGTCCAAAGTAAATCCATGCACTGTTTCGCTCGGTGTTGGTTAGAGTGAACATTCACTGATGCGCTCGAGGATCTTCCTTTCGAGAAGAAAGCTTTAGTGAGTTACGACTCTAGTCCAAGTTATCTTCGTTTTTCGAGGTAGTGGCTCCCTGTTGCGGAGAAGTGGAGCCGCCGCCTCTTCATCCTAGTCTTTCGTAGCCTGCCTTTTGCATCTCGCCACTGCTTTCGTGTGCTCGTGCATTTGTTTCAACCTCGCATAGCGATTTGGGATGCCTGCGACGTTCGCCGACAGACATTGAAACGATTAGGGTATTTTGCTTATAACACCTATCATTGTAAACAGAAACATAATAAAATTAGCCACACAATTTTTTTTCTGTGCATATCCTTCTAAGGGGCTGAGTGCTGTCATTGGTGAACAGCACCACGGTCATCATCATCCTCTGTAGTGCGTGTCTGGTTGTATGCCGCAGGGTCATACAAGAAGCTAGGACAGCTGTCGCTGGCTTTTTGCAGTCGTGGGTCATATTCATTAACGTAAAAATATCCTCTGCAGCCGAACTCGTTTCAAATGTTTTTTTTCATAGTGGAAGTACGAAACGCTCTCTCAAAATCCTACACGGACAGTCGCAGTTTCTTATGTTAAATGACCTCAGTGACCAACCGAAGACGTAATTTGAATTGATCCACCTGCTCGTAGCTGATATTCCCTTTTATTCCTTCATTAATTTTTGGCACTCGGCCGTGGTGGCGTCCGTCTGTCCGTCCGTCTGTCTACACCTACACGTGTATGCAGCCGGGCGCCACATCCAGCGGTGCCACCATAAGGACTGCACATGGCGCTTGGCGTGAGTTCAATTCCGCTGAGTATCGTAGAAACTTAAGGAACCATTTTTTCATTGTAGCATTCATTCTTCAAAGCAACATTACAGAGCATTTCCCAGTTGCACTTTGTTTTGAGAACAGTCCTCGCATTAATAGCGTAAACTTTGTTAGGAATAAGTGTCATCGCAACAAATTTTTAGAAACGATATCTAATTCTGATTGGTCTTGTGTCACTTCAATGAATTATGCTGAATCCGCATGCACCGCTTTCATTTCTATGATATCGAATTGCATATCTTACCCATTAGATATCGCTAGCACATTTAGTGACTACTACTCCTCTCCCATACTTGTTCCATCCAGTACGCATGACGAACTTAATCGTCGTGGTCACTCGTTTGTACTTTATCTGCTACTCCAAAGGAAGTAAGAACAACAGTTGCTAGTGTGAAATCTTCTAGCACAGGTATCGATAATATTTCTGCTAACAGTGTGAAAATGATTGCTGATGACATTGCGTATGTGCTGACTTAGATAATCTAATTTTTGAAACTGGTGCATTTCCCCGAAAGTTCAGTAAGGTTATTCCGGTATTTAAACAAACTGGCAAGTGCTTAATTCTTAATTATAGGCCAATATCAATTCTCCCCTTTTCTAGCAAAATAATCGATAAACTAATTCATGTTCACCCGTCTAACTACCCAACGAAATTTACCCTATTTCATGCGAACCAATTTGGATTTAGACAAGGATATTCGACTACCGTAGTACTCATTTACTTTACAGAAAAATGTAAACTAGAAGTTGACAAGGGTAACTTCATTGGTTCGTTTTTTTTTTTAGATTCTACTACAGCTTTTGATACACTTAGTCATGACCTTCTGTTTTCTAAACTTGAATGCTATGGCATTTGTGGCAACTCTCTTAATCTTTTCCGTAGTTACTTATCTGATCGTGAACCATTCATATCCGTCTCCGGCATCTATATTACAAAAAAATAATAATAATTAACATCGGCGTTCCGCAAGGCTCAATTCTAGGCCCGCGCTTATTTCTACTATACATTAATGTCCTTTCACAGTGTCTAACTACATTATCAGAATGCATGTTATATGCCGACGACACGACTCTCTTATGTTCGCGTAATTATATAACGAACCTTACAGCAACCTTTAATGCAGAACTTATTAACGTTAGTGCATGTTGTGCTAAAAATAAGCTTTTGATAAATCCCTCCGAAAGTAAGTTCTTAATTTTTAATTCCAGGTCAATAAATAACGCGCATGTTATGCCCCTCTTTATAAACACACATCCTATTCATCTATGTCATCATTGTTCCTTCATTGGTATCAAGCTTGATTCTCGCTTAAAATTTAATTTGCATATTAATGAACTGCAGCAGAGAGAGAGAGAGAGATAAGATAATGCAGAGAAAGGCAGGGAGGTTAACCAGAGGTAGTTCCGGTTGGCTACCCTGCGCAGGGGGACGAGTTAAAGGGGATAAAAAGAGAAACATAGCGGAAGAGGAAGATAGAAAGAAAGAGAGACAAGCACGAACAAAGCGCGTACAGTAAAGAGCGGTAGGGGGCGGCATTCTTAGAGTCTGTCGTGAAGCCCCGTAGACCGCAGGAACCTTAATAACGCGAGTAAGGCCTTCAACGCGGATGTTAGGGCTCCGTAGACCGCAGGAACCTTAATAACGCGAGTAAGGCCTTCAACGCGGATGTTAGGGTCAACGTGGTATTAGGGTATTACCTAAAGCTAGATCTTACTTAACTACTTACATCACCTCATATTATGCATTAATTCACAGTCATATAAATAATTGTATTGCGACCTGGGGTGCAACGCATCATTGCAACTTTTCTTCCCTCAAATATGTACAGAATCAGGCTATTCGCATTCTCACATGGAGCAACCGACGTACACATGTTACTGATCTGTACCGGAACCTGCACATACTGAATATTGACAAGCTAATCAAATTTAATGTCTGCACATTTGCTTATCAAGCAGTTAAAGATCAAAGCCTTCTAAAATTTTTTTCTTATCCAACATTTTACTAACTCAAATTTTACGCACTTTTCCTCCAATTACAATTTTATACTCCCCAAGGTACGAACTAACTATGGTTCTCAAAGAGTAGCATTTGTCTTAGTCAAACTTTGGAGTTTCTTGTGTTATAACATTAAGTGGGAATTTTCTATATCGTCGTTCAAACATCAGCTTCGCAATTTCGTGGTTAAAGTAAAGCACCGTTTATTGAATATGTCTTTTAAACACAACTTCAACTCTGTTGCTTTGAATACTGTTTGCGGCGTTTCCTACTTCAGCTTATGCCATAAACCCTATCGTTTTATATTTTCCACGGTTTATTGTTTTGTCTAAAGATGTACCTGCATTTCTGTATTTTCATATTCCGCTGTTTCTTTTATTTTTGCTGTTAAGTAGTGTTTTTTTTACATTATACAAGGTCCCCCTACAGTGTTTACACTATGGGACCTTTGTGTGTAATAAATATCTATACTTCTGTATCTGCACTAAGTATTCAATAAACTTCAAGTTCAACAAAGAGTAGCGCATGGCCAGTAGCAGATACCAAGCTACCCATGTTGGCGTCAGAGAGGCTCATTGAAGAGCGGCATACACCTAGTGGCACATACTCAGTGACGTGAGTTCGTATCACACGGCTCACAGACCGAGTGGAATGTACCCAGTGTTCCTAGTCGGCGTCAAAGAGGTTCATTTAAGACCCGTGCATAGCTATAGTGTCGCATATAGTGTCGCATGTCCAGGGACCCACGCCGGTGTCAAATATTCGTTGAACAGTGGTACATAGCTACACAGTGCTACATACTCAGTCATCCAAATTGGTCCAACGGTTCGTTTCCAACCGTGTACCTTCAGCACAGCTGCTCAATGCGCCATCTATTCGACCATGAACTACCCGTGGCCCGAGTAGGCGAAAAAGCAGTTAAAAACGCAGATGAACACTAAGTTCCAGAAAATGGCGTGAACTATCCAATGAATGCTAACCGCCCTAATAATACATTTCTCATAATAAAATTGCATAAAATGCGAACCACCTTAGCTTTGATCCTATATCCCCAAAGGATGCGTAATGTCCGATTTTTTTCCTTTTCACTCGTCCTCTGCTTGATGATACAAAGAGCGGTGTGTTCAACAATTCAATGCAGAGTAAAGCCGATCAGACGCCGCGCACAACGAAGAAAGTACAAACTTGTGACGTATGGTGAATACTGCTCTAGACATAGTTCTGTTTAGCGAGGGACGCATGCAAATTCAGCATCCTGTTGTGCACTAATAAATGATTAAAAGGTACAAATCGGCAACGGGAGCGAAGTATATGATCAGGATTTTCTGCAGGAAGCCTGCAAGTCACCTGATAAAAAAATGGCTGTGGCTTAGGTAAGGTTAAGCCCAGGATGCGAAGCATACTAGCCTTTATTTTAGTTGTTGAACCACTGTTTAGCTTGGTGAACTGCTGTTGCTTGGCTATATTTGGTTCGGCTAGACGAAGAAACAACTCATGCGTTACTCTGCTTCGCCTTGGCCCCGCATTGGACGCGGTGAGCGTCGAGCAACGCAGCGTTCGGCGCGGCAACGAAATGTGCGCCTGAGCAAGCGACGCACGCCTGAGCCTTAGAAACAGCTCGTTTCTAAGGCAACACCGCATTCACTAGAGGCGCTTTTGTACCGCTTTGAAGCATCGTACTCGTGGCTCAGTGGTAGCGTCTCCGTCTCACACTCCGGAGACACTGGTTCGATTCCCACCCAGCCCATCTTGCAAGAGTTGAGCGAAAGCCACTTCTCCTCTGTCGTGACGTCACGGTGTCACGTGGTTTCAAGGCGACACCGCCGCGCCTGAGGAGCTGGGTTGAGCTCTCGCAATATGCTTCGCATAAAAGAAAACGACGCGCGTACAAATAAAATATTTGGTCCATTTGAGATTGCGCTAGCTTCTGGGTATGCTATGCTTCAACATAAACGCCATTACGGACAATGCAAGAAGGTGGCTACCGCGGTGCTGACGGTCGAGCTGGCAGACATCACCAGTTCTTTTTTATTGCGATAGCAATTATACGGACACTCTAGGCGCGTTTCTGCTGTCGCCGTCACCATCGCCCTGAGGTTCCGTATAAGTGAAAGCGCGCGACGGTAAGTCAAGTCGGCGAACGTAGTTCAATCTCGCGTGTGCGAGTGAGGAACGCGGCCCGGATACGTACCTTCTCCGGTCGCGCGCGAGTCCGGGGTGGGGGGTCAGGTGAGGGAGGAGGAGCGTTCTTATGCGGCGGCTGCTAGGGTGCTTCGATGTACAGCGCCCGCCGCTGTGTACAGAGTGGAGACAACCGCGGCGCCTACTACGGCGTTGGCTTCGCGAATCGCGGACGCTGTAGTAGACGCCTTTGGCGGATGCCGTAGGAACGCGTTGCCAGCGATTGTGTGTCTTGAAAGCGATGTGCGACGTGGCCAAAGTGCGCGCCCACGCGGGCCTCATACTCAAAGCGATCCGCGATGTTTGCACAGTGTGCGTAGTGCCGGTAGCTTCGTTAGGACTGCGCTTTCGACGTTTCGTTCGCGTTGAAGCGAGAGATGCATGGAGGTCAATTCGCAAGCTGCTGCCGTGATTCCTCACTCCAGAACTTTGATAGCAAGTTTCCGCGTTCATCGAGCGAAATGTGTTCATATTTACATGTGCGCGCTTGAAACCATACTGGTCAATTTGGTTAAACACGTAGGTGGGATAGTTGGTTTTAATCCATTATGGAATATGTAAGCGCGACTGAACAAGGACGTCGAAAGAAGCAGACATACAAAGACGGCGTTGTCTCTGTGTGTCTGTTTCTTTCTACGTCTACGTTGCGTCACGCTTGCACATTCTGTGATTGTTAATTTAGTTGGTAAGCGAATGTTTACGAGTTTAAGCGGCCAATAATACTGATATCCTTGCTTCGTACAGCTTTTTACTAATTTGCTATCGCAATCGGTGCTTCGCTTTGCGGCGTTACTGCGAATTTTTAAATGAATTGTTCACCTAATGGTCCAGCTGCCGCATTCACAACGAACGAGGATGATTCTAGAAGGCGGCCGATAATTTTCTCTTCTAAGTCTGGACGCCTTAATGCTCTTTGACATGCAAATGCGATGTCGTTTCAGCCGGCGAAAAGAACGAGGCGTGAGGGCAACTTATAATATGCACTTGTGAAAAGGGCAACCTGAGAGAAGACGTGGGCATGGGTTTCTTGAATACGGTGCTCGGGTCTGGCGGCACCCCCTCCTCCAGGAGGGCGTCGTTTAATCGCTCTGCCTTTCGTGTCTTCTCGACATTTGCCGCGTAGTGATTCTAGCACTGATATATCCTTAATTTGTGTCTTCGTGCTGAATTTGAGCAGCATTCATACGCGCCGACAAATATCTGTTACAATGGGCCCTCGCGTGCTCACAGGACGTGACATTCGCCGCCTGTGCATAGTTTGACACGCTACACCAAATACATTAATGCCATGCCATCTCAAGAATTGTTGGCCATAAGGGCCAGCTGCATTTTTTTTTAATTCAGTGTCGCCCTTAGAGTCTATGTAGCACTCCTATGAAAAAAAAAATGCACGCCTCAGAGTTTTTATTATTAGCAACAGAAGAAATGAAGAATGCTGCCACTGGAGCAATGTTATAGGCGTTGTAGAGGTAGGCAAACGCTCTATACTGCAAGACAATTATTAGTTCAATAAAAGAGGCGTCATAGCAAGGGCACATATTTGATGATTATGCCTCGGTTGAGCTGAGTTGGGACGATATCTGCTTGGACGGCTTCCTACGCATAAGGTGCTATACAGAAAAAAACTGGGGGCTTTGATTAATCTTGGCTACCAAACAGAAAATTAGGCAGGTATATCAGTAACAGAGTACGTGGTTTAAACATGGTCTATCAATATCTGTCTCTTTTTTAATTCATTACTTTTCAGTTTAAGATAGCAAATGAAGAGAGCACGTCCTGAAGCATTGAAATGTAGCGTATAGGCATCGGTGCTTCCTGAAGGCACCTTGAATTATTGTAATTTTTTCATATTGTAAGTTCGAAGAAGGCACTAACGCAATGAGAAAGAGAGAGACTGGAAAAAGATACGCGTTAAGAGGGCAAGAACTCCGGACGACGGTATGCAAAGTGAAGCCACAAGTTATTCGGAGTAGACGAGTATGTTTCGACAAAATGTCACCTCTGATAAGTGACATGTAAATGGGAGCGACGGATCTCCATTATAAGATTCTCCCGCACAATTTAACAAAAGCGGCACTATGGTCGCCCAACTACACGCTGTGACTTCAGGTAGGCGGGAACTTTTACTTGCTTACCTTCTCTTTCTCTTTGCAACCTTACCACTCTCGTATTTTTTTTTTCCTTGGGGTGAAAATCTCTGCAACATTAATCGCCGTACTTGCTGCAACTTTCTTTGCAGTCATCAGGCCAGAACTCCTTTTACGAAATTAGTTTTCCTGTTTCATTCTGTCGGTGCCCCGCGCCACGCCCAGTATGAAGTTTCGCACCTTCGTAACAGGATAACCACTTTGCTATGCTGAGCATAGACTAAAGCACATCAGCACAAATCGAAACATACCGCCGTGTAATCACCTGCTTGGCTGAGTAACGCGAAAAGCAAAAGAAAGAAAGAAAGAAGGAAAGAAAGGAAATAAGGACGAAAGAAAGAAAGAGAGAAAGAAAGAGAGAAAGAAAGAAAGAAAGAGAAATATAGAAAAGAACACGTGATCCGGCAGTAAGTTGGTAACTAAGCTTCCACACTTAGCAACTGTACTTTCCTTGAAGCCCACACTTACGGCAGCTTTTCGCGTGCCGGGCTCGACGGTGGAGAAATGAGCTCAACGACAGAATATTTCAGCAGATGGGGCCAACAAACTAGCATGGACATGGAGAAACATGGAGCCAAGAAGAAGCGCGACTCTATAAAAGAAGGTATTTGGTGTGCGCCGAGATTACGGCGTCCACATTTCGCCGAAATTTCCCTGTTCGCGCAAGTGCACGACACAGCCAGCTGACGCCGAGAAACCTCTGTAGCTTCAACTACGCGTTAAAGAAAAAGAAAGGAAGGAAAACCAACAGAAATAAAATTCATTAACGAGCACGAGGCTCCATGCACGTCAAAGCTTCACGAGGAAATGAACCTGCTGTTTTCGGAACAAAAACAAAACCAGACAAAAAAAAGGGAAAAAGGCACGTGAGGGACAAGCTAAGAAGTTAGAGAGCGGGAAAAATTGAAGCAAACGAGATAGAACGCATGTAAATCCAACACAAAGGCGTACATATACAATGCATGAGAAAAAATAAATAAAGTAGAAATGAAAAGGAGGCGGTAATAGTTCTGCCTGTGTATAATGACGGAAGCCGAGAAGGAAACTGTGATAACGGCTGGGAAGCTGCGCTGTATTTTCGCCCTTTTATCATCTTTCTGTTAGGCAGGAGAATTTTCGCTTTCATCAAAGTTATGAATTGCAAAAGACCACGTTCAGGTTATGCAGGCGCGAAGCGGGTGAATTACAGGGTAGAGCTTGGAATTAATGGGCGAAGAAAAAAGAAAAGCTAAACTGAAGACTGATATACGGAATAGGCAACGCACTATAAATAAACAGAATCGCCCAGAATAATGTAAGGAGGCAAACTGAAAGGCAAAGTAAACATGGTGTGTCCGCGGAAGCACAGTAAAGTGTAATAGAAAAAAGAAAATGCCGACCAAATAATGAGTTGCAGACGTTGGACGGAATCTATTCAGAGGAAATAAGATAAAAGGCTCCCAAGACTCTTACTCATTACAGGCATTAGCCGGCACATCGCAGTATTTCTTTGCCGTTATTTTGTTTTTAACTTCCGAGTTTTGCGGTGAGTGCAAGGATGACTTTGGCAGAGGTGCAGAAAAGGAAGAAACAAAGATGCACGTTAAATCTTTTTTTTTTGACCTAGTTGTCAAACTTTTTTTTGTGTGGCAATGAAAAAAGTTCGCAGCAAAATTAGATTAGCGGAAACTACCCGCTGAGTAACGCGTGTGCGTTGAACCTAGACTGGCAGATCGAAAGGTGTTCGCGCGAGGAATGAGATCAACGCAGGGCACACGGAATGCACATGGTTAAGTGCTTTTACATAAGAGGGGGGGGCAAATATGTTTACAAAATATGAGCACGGTGGTGCCTGAAATGGGCACGTGGAGATCCGAGTGCAGAAAGCAGGAATTTGGCACTTCGGATAGTGCTGCGCACCTATTCGCTAAACGCCAACGCGTTCTGGGCAACCCTCCCAAAACCTCGAGACGCAATTCCAGCGCCGCAGTGCGCTGCCTGACAGTTCGGGCACTGCCTTTTGAAGGCTTGCCACTGAATATACAGAAAAGAGAACTACCAAACCAGTTGGCAATGATTAAGTGTTCTTTAAAAATTATATTTTCATAAGTTTTTCGGTAAGAGGGTGGGCGCAACCCCAGCGCAGGTACGCAAGCGTTACTTCACCGTTGTGGCGCAGTGGAGGGTGCTGAAACCTGCTGAGTGCAGTATTTAACTCTTCTAGAATACAATGGAGTCAATGTTTACCGATAAAAAGTTAACTGGGCCCATGCAACTACCGTATTAAAACCATGACGTAAGTGCGGCCTGGTGATGGAAAGTGAGCCTAGTCATTCGTTTCTGCTTCTTTTTTGGTAACCAAGCCTGCTTGGCCGGTACAGCTCCTTTTTGGTATATTAGATACTGTGTGTCTCGTAATCAGATCATGGTTTTGGCCCGTAAGACCATAGAATTTAACTTAATTTAATAGCAGATGCGAAATTTCTAATAGCAGATACGAAAGTTCTCGTTGAACAGACCACTCACTTCTTTTTTGCGCAGTCATCAGCGAGGTTTATACGGTTTGTAACGCTGATAAAATAAACACGTGAGCGTTTGGTACGACTACATTTCCATTTGTGACAAAAGTTCAAGCATCCCGTTTGATGTACAACGTAGCGCAGCAGGATTCACTGCTGTCTTTCCGGTTCGTTGACACATTCTTGCTCCTGCACCCGAGTGTGACGTACCCCGAGGGGTTAGACATGCGGTAGCGTGTCTCTCCATAACATGTGTACGGTGTAATGAGCAACGGGTCAGTAATTCTGGATGGATCCCTAAAAAAATTTAAAAAAAAATTCTTCGCCACTTCGGCTTGCGAAGGCGGGTGACCAGCAGAGATGCGAACATCGTGGTAAAAAAACTTGTGGTAAAAAAAATTATTGCATCACTTATTGTCACTTAGCAAAAACAGCCACAGTGTCTTTGTGGTCGCTATGATATACACGAATTGGCATAATCGCAACTTCAAACACATTCTTTGATATTTTCAAATTGGTGTACCTATATCTTGAAGGGGCAGCGCAAGACGATGAACATAAAAGGCATGGAAAACACGGGACAGCGCTGAACTCACAACTACCTTTATTAGAAGGCGTACACAAACTTATGTACTACAAACCATACCCACATGCTCTCCCATCGTTCGCGTTGTGTAAGCATGCCATCATTCAATTTGTACGACAGTGAATTTGCAATTTTAAACCACCTCATAGTGTAGCATTAGATTAAAGGATTTTGCGCTTTTGCCTGCGCAGTGATAATGACGCCATCGATGGGAGAGCACGTGGCTATGGGTTGTAGTACAGAAGTTTGTGTACGGCATCTAATAAAGGTAGTTGTGAGTTCAGCGCTGTCCTCTGTGTTTACTGCTTTTTGTCTTCACCGTCTTGCGCTGCGCCTTCAAGGTGTTCAACCAGTACCAACTCACCCAAATGTCGATTCCTTTAATGTACATACGCCGTTGGTTGGTCGGTTGGGCCGGATGAGAGTGACATTGCAAGCGTTATGTTTGTAACACGAAACGCGTAAGCCACTCCCTTTTCGGTACCGACACATCCACATTGAAATCACCGACATTAACCACAGGGGTAGTGTCATTGCAATTAACCCACGGAGAGTCATGCGCATTAGGGACTTACAAGACATTGACGCTGTACTGAGCATGCCACATGCTTTTTCACAATAATGTTTTTCTTAAAACACGTCTAGGTGTAGATCTTAGTCAAAGGTGACGTAATACCTGAGAGGGCATTGGCACTGTTAATACAGCACATACAAGATAAATAACAGGCTGCAGTGTACAAATATAATGATAGAATCGGCGCCGCACTATCCAGAAAATTAAGACGTGCTCGAACAACGAAAACATTGAACATAATAAGGAGTGGAATACTCGCAACACTTGGTACAAAGAGCCCTCACGTTTTATAAGGATAACGCATACCATTACATAATGCGTTCGTGTCAGCTTGATTATATAATTTAGGTTGCTGTATTTTGCGTCAAGTACCACACTCGCATTTCAATTCGCAGTGTTTACGAAGCCCATATTTACAAATTGTTCACTTCGAAAAAAGCATTTTCATTTTCGGGTCCCTTAAATTTTTTTTTAATTGATCGTCATCACCATGATCATCATCATCATACTATTTTATGTCCCCTGCAGTACTGTTCCTGCAATGTCCAGTTACCCCTGTCCTGCGCCAACTGATTCTAACTAGCGCCCGCGAATTTCCTTCAAGGGAAGCGACTGCGCTTCCCTTCTCTTGCAACCACCCGCCGTGGTTGCTCAGTGGCTATGGTGTTGGGTTGCTGAGCACAAGGTGGCGGGATCGAATCCCGGCCACGGCGGCTGCATTTCGATGGGGGCGAAATGCGAAAACACCCGTGTACTTAGATTTAGGTGCACGTTAAAGAACCCCAGGTGGTCGAATTTCCGGAGTCCTCCCCTACGGCGTGCCTCATAATCAGAAAGCGGTTTTGGCACGTAAAACCCCACAATTTTCTTTTCTCTTAGAACCCTTCTGTAACCATAATGTCCAGCGGTTATCTAATCTGCGCATTACATGACTTGCCCAGCTCCATTTTTCTCTTCATGTAAATTAAAATATCGCCTGTACGCGTTTGTTCTCTGATCCAAACCGCTCTCTTTCTGTCTATTAACGTTATGCCTAGTATTCTTCCTGCCATCGCTCTTTGCGCGGTCCTTAACTTGTTCTCAAGCTTCTTTGGCAGTCTCCAAGTTTCTGTCGCATAGGTCAGCACCGGTAGATTGTACACTTTCCTTTTCAATAATGATGATAAGCGACCAGTTAGGAGCTGACAATGCCTGTCGTATGTGCTTTAACCCATTTTTATTCTTCTGTGAATTTCATTCTCACGATCAGGGTTCCCTGTGAGTAATTGACCTTGGTAAACGTACTCCTTCACAGACTCTAGAGGCTGACTGGCGATCCTAAACTCTTGTTCCATTGCCCGGCTATTCATGATTATCTTTGTCTTCTGCATATTTATCTTGAACTCCACCCTTACACTCTCTCTGTTAAGATCCTCAATCATTTGTTGTAACTCATCTCCAGTGTTGCGGCACAGGACAATGTCAACTGCAAACGGAAGGTAGCTGAGGTATTCGCCGCTCATCCTTACACCTAGGCCTTGCCAGTTTACGAGCTTGAATACTTCTTCCAAGCACGAAGTTAATATCATTGGTGAAATTGTGTCTCTTTGTCTGACCCCTTTCTTTATAAGCATCTTCCTACTTTCTTGTGTAGAATTAAGGTAGCTGTGTAATCTTTGTAGGTATTTTCCAAGATATTTATATAAGCGGCCTGTACTCCTTGATTGCCTAGTGCCTCTATGACTGCTGATATCTCTACTGAACCAAATGCTTTTTCGTAATCAATGAAAGCCATATAGAGAGGATTACGTGATGCTAAGTGACGATTATATTTTATGCAACTGTGTTAGCATGCGTAATTTCTCTCTTAACCTTTCAATTAGTGTTTTCCTGAGGACAATACTCCACGTCAGTCCTCACTAATTGTTTCATTGGCTTTCAGAGAACATACAATTTCTGCGTTCGTTATATTTTCTTAAATCGTAATAAACGATTTATCTTGCTATGAAAGCACGACGGTGGCTAGTCAGTTTAGCCTAAACAGCAAGGAGACCTCTAGCGATTACACCTCAAGAAGTGAACGAGGTGAGTGAAGAGAAACAAATTGGTGACAAATTCAGTCTTAGGAGATGACTGGCGATGTATAATGAGATCAGCAAGCTTTCTTGTGAAAGGAGTGCGATTAGCATTGGGGGGGGGAGATATGTTTTTATGCGTTATGATGATTATTACGGTTATTATGATGATTATTGTACCTATAGGCTATGGAGGGTGAGCGCCACCACTGGAACAGCTGGCGCTGCCGTCGGCGTGACGTCTTATGAGGGATCACGTGGACACAGCTCCCGCCTCAGCTGCTTTGGAAGGGCCGAAGCTATCTCAAAACGAAAGCTTAAAGCTCCACCTGCGCTGCGGTTCTTATTGGGTGGGGATATTTACCCGCTTCGGGTGTCTGCTTGACAACACTTTCAAACATTATAAATGGTAGTGGCTGCTTTTGAAGGTGTCTAGCATGGTAGGCTACAGCTCGGTGCCGCAGTGCCGACCGTACGCAACGGAGCCCGGTGTCAGCCTTCACACGTATCCGCAGGACAAGAAGCTGCGTGAAGACTACATCGCGAAACTTAGAACTGGCAAGCAGCCATATGCTACAACTCGGGGGTGCAGCAAGCGCATCCGCAAGGAAGATTTTTGCTACGGCGCCGGGGCTGCGATATTCAGTGAGCAGCAGAAAGCACGCACTGAGACGTAGCTTGCGCGCGACGCCCGGCTAATGTCATGAAGCTTCGGTCTAAGAACTTGTTGATGCTAGGTACTGCAATTCAAAGGGAACAATGAAGAGCTCATTAAGAGAAGGCATGACACGTGCTCATGCTTGTGTTAGCACCGTAAAAGTTGGGCTAGATGGTATTGTGACATGTGAACCATCTTAAAATATAGCGCAACGGGACGGCACAACCGAACCGAATACGAACGCAGGCGCAACTAAGAATTGATTTTATTAAAGCCAAACCCACAGGTCCATATATATCCACAAGCTGCGCAGACGCACCGTTACAAGAAAGAAATGAGATTCGTCGAACAGGAAGTCATTAAACCTGGCGCGAAAGGAATTGCATTTCTGCATTGTACAGAGCAATCGATGTTTCGCTTACACAATCCTGACAGGCTTTTCTGATAAAAAATGCCTGTCATGTTTCATAAGTGGTTTTTGGCTAGCTCTTGCCTAAGAATAGACAGTTTTAGAATAACGTATGTCGCCTTACGTACGTTAAACGTAAGAAGTTTGCGGGACGTTACGATGTGCCTCCTTTCGAGTCGTTTAGTTTACCTTACGGAAAGGCAAACGTAAAGAAGACGTTATAAAACAGGGCGCCATTTGGTACCTCGTGCCAAACATATCCTAGCCAAGACGATCCATTAGCAACCATCCTGCTGTTGCTATGCGGACGCGTCTCGTTAGGCCTACAGGTGCCAGAATCACCAAACAATCTCACAAAATGGACGAGCTGTGCGCTCATAACTAATCAGGTGCGTTTAGAGAAAACGAAAGCTCACTACAATAGAGAATTTTAGTGCGTTCGGTATTCCGGCAAGCGCAGGTGGTTTGCCGGTTGAGCAGGGGCGTAAACATGAGCGGCCAGATTGGTGGCACCAGCTGGCGGCGCAAAGCTCAACCACATAAACACAAAGCTAATTACTATATTCTGCTTAGCTGCTGGTGCAAATTTTCGACAGTGGCGTAATCGTGTTCACAATTAGGCCGCTGCTGAAAGTTTGCACCAGCAGCGAAGCCGGATATAGTGGGCTACTGCAGTTTTAGCTGTATTTGCCTGGTTGAACTCTACGCCACCAAGCGGCTGCACCGCCCCGGTCACTCACGTTTACGCCCCCGCAAATCTAGCAATCCACCCAAACCGCCCCCATTTGCCGGAATAGCGGACAGGCTAAATGTGTCCAACAGTTATTGGCGGTCAACGCGAGTGATAACGTAGCCTTCACGCTGAAGCAGGAGCCATGGGTGCCGCCCCCCCCCCACTCCCCCATGTTCGACAACGCTATTTCTTAGCGTCTGTAAACATTGCGAACGTTAATCTCACCAAAGAACGTACGTTATTATAGCGCACATATACCCCAGAAACGCAATAACGTTCTGAGCATGCGTAGTGAGGATGACGCTATTTCTTTACGTACATAATGCGTTTACGTTTGGTTGCAAAGGCTATTCTAAAACTGTCTATTTTCACGCTACGGAAACGTGGTTCACAAGTGGGACAGCTGCTGAAATGATCAGCAAGATAAATATTCTCCTCATTTTTTTATCAGAAAAGTCGGTAAGGATTGTGTAAGTGAAACATCGATTGCTCTGTACAATGCAGAAACGAAATTCTTTTCGTTGCTGGTTTAATGGCTTTCCGCTCAACGAATCCCATTTTTATAACAGCGCGTCTACTCCCCTTTCGGATATATATACCTGTGTGTTTGGCTTCAATAAATTCAGTTGTTAGTTGCACCTGCGCTCGTCTTCCTTTCTGATGTGCCATCCTGTTGCGCTATATTCCAAGATGGTTCTCAATGAATGTACTGGTTTAAGAAAAAGAAGCAGCGGGAAATGGCTCGCTGGGAAGAGCGATGAACATACAGTGCGATGTATCTTCAGAAATAATGACATTCAAACGTCCAGTAATTAAAGAAGAAAAGAGATCATTCAATAGTCGCGACGGCACGTCACAAGTCGCCGTAGGCGTTGAAGTCCCTAGCTATAACGAAATTATTTTTATGCGAAGCATATTACGAGAGCTCAACCCAGCTCCTCAGGCGCGGCGGTGTCGCCTTGAAACCACGTGACACCGTGACGTCGCGTCAGAGGAGAAGTGGCTTTGGCTCAACTCTTGCAAGACGGGCTGGGTGGGAATCGAACCAGGGTCTCCGGAGTGTGGGACGGAGACGCTACCACTGAGCCACGAGTACGATGCTTCAAAGCGGTACAAAAGCGCCTCTAGTGAATGCGGTGTTGCCTTAGAAACGAGCTGTTTCTAAGGCGTGCGTCTCTTGCTCAGGCGCACATTTCGTTGCCGCGCCGAACGCTGCTTTGCTCGACGCTCACCGCGTCCAATGCGGGGCACGTAGTCGCTGCCCTGTAGCCCATTGTCTTACACCCCTTGGCGGGTCGACGGGAACGCTGTCGCGTTCCACTCTTGAAGGCGAAGCAGTAATGCATGAGTTGTTTCTTCGTCTAGCCGAACCAAATATAGCCAAGCAACAGCAGTTCACCAGGCTAAACAGTGGTTCAACAACTAAAATAAAGGCTAGTATGCTTCGCATCCTGGGCTTAACCTTACCTAAGCCACAGCCATTTTTTTAACCCCTCTGATAGCGTCCGCACAACAATGGTTGTTTGTGTACCGTCAAATACTCATACGCTGTGGCCTAAAGCTCACTGCACTGTGGAAAAACGCGTTCGCAGCGAAGGCGAAACATGGTGCGCAGACGTGCATGCAGACGCTGCGAATCCGTTTAATCGCTGCACTAAGGTTTCATTCTGTTATGCTCCATTTGGTCGTATACAGACAGCCCACTGTAAGACCATATTTCACATTGTTTACTCTTGGTGACTGCTTACGTTTCACGGAATAAACCGGTTCGGGGGTAATCCATCGCGGCAACCGCGAGCAGTGAGCGTTGAGTGTACGTGTCTGGTAGATATAGCGCGTGTAAACCATTCTGTGCTTTCTGATTGCCCAAGATTATTATTCTTACAATAAAAAACTTCCGTCATTTCGAGAGTACTTACAGAATTGTCCAGGAGAGCTCCCGCGTGGCGTTTTTAATTAGCGCCGACAGCGAAACCTGTGAGGAGCGCGCCGTGTTATCCCTAATAATACGCAGGCAAGGCGCCTCTGACAAATAGTAACTCCGTAAATCCTCGCAGCCAATATCTCCATGCCATCCGCGAATTACTAAAACTTATGGCCATGCCAGCAGGCACACCAGGTAGCCATCGCGCTGTGAACCTTAATGCCAAATGATACGACGACAGAGTATATCTTGTTGCAATTACTGAAGCCCAGTTGAAGCTACGTAGCATCCCTCACTATCCATTGTATCCTTGATGTAACTTCGTTGGAATGGCTATCCGTCAAGTGATCATGCTCGACGCGGAGGTGTCTGTTGGGGATGAAGCACTGTCAATTCATTACGTTTTAATAATTACATTATTACTCTATTACAGTAAATGAAGATTTATTGCTAGGATAGGATAGGATAGGAATAACTTTAATGAAGTACCGGCAAACGACGATTTAACGTGTCGTGACGCTGGCCAAGCGTTGACCCGGGGTTATGCCCTACTCTGCACTAGCCCAGTTGGGCCCGCTTGTAGTGGGTCATGAGGCTTGTGCTTCTCGAGAGCACGCCTGTTTCTCACCTTGGCACATACATTCTGGCGAACTTGCCAAGAATGGGCTCATACCAATGTCGCATACGCAGTGCCGAAGCAGTCTGTCTGGGCGCATACCTAGTGGCACAAACCAAGTGACTCAAGTTGCCTACTAGTCCTGCAGCAGCTATCAGCCAGTTGTCTATTCGGCCTCTTATGTTGCCAGCTCGGCGATACAACAGCCCGCAGATACCTCGTCCCCCAAGCTAGTAGACAACTTGGGTCACTTGGAGAAAAAGGTATGAAACATGCATAAACCACGAAGCGGGTAAAGTTCGAAAAGAATGCTATAATCGTATTATTATAGACCAGCAGTCAGGAACATGAGAGGACTACACAATGCAGGTGCGTTAGATAACGCTAGATTGTGCTATCATGCAAAGTGTATACATTACTTCACGGAGGATTTCATGCTGTCTTCCGGAGCCTTATTGTAGGTTGATGAGGTTGACTGATGTCACTCTCGTTGCACGTTGATAGGCTATGCAAGCAGAAGCGTGTGTGGGAAAATAAATGGCACAATCTCCAACAGCGATATCTTCACGTTGCATAGTTCTCAAATTTTTCACTGGATGGCCGTCGACCCACTTAACGGTCATTCTAAAAGCCACGTCGTCCAAAGTGATGCCATCCCAAACAAGCTCGATCTACAAATACGACCGTTAACTTCGTTCATTTCATTATGAATTACTATACCTTGCTGTAGACCAAGAGTGTAGACCAGGCAAAGTCGCATAATTTCTCTATGCAAATCACCCTGATAGGAGGCAGCTGGTCCAAGTTTGTTCTCACGTGACCGACGCCTGATGACAGCAGCTCTATATCACTGAGTTCTAGTGCCAATTGCGAAAGCTCAAACTTCTTCCAAAACGCACGTTTCTTTAGATTTGCGAGACATCCTATTAACTGCACTGCAGGGTCACTTGAAGGAGGATTGAAGTTTACGACACAACCATCAGCGAAGCCATTGTCATTACTAGAAGGTATGTCGCAAAGTTCAGACCACTCTCTAAAGTTGCTGTGATGTTGGTTTGGTAAATCCTTCCTGACAAATTAAACTCAGTGTGCCGAAACGTTTCTGCAATTTTCTGTTTCTTGAGAAAAGTGTATAAGGTGCTGTCTCATTAATCACTCACTGAGAGAGTCGGCTAGGCAGAAGTAATTTTTTACGTCGTTGCGTGTTCTCTAGACTTCCGTTTCAGCATACAAGAACGTGATGTGGTTTTGATAGAGCTTTGCTTCTCTGTAAATCTCGCGATGCAAAACCTTGTATAAACGGAGATTTTATGTTTAAATGTCGCATAATGGTCATGGAAGAGTCCTTACTGCATTCAAATGAGAATTTGCTTCTTGAATTGCGTTTGGAGCGCACGTGGAAGTTCGAGACACATATATATACATATACTCAGAGTTTGTCGTGGTTTGCTAAAATGCGCGTTAACAGCGACGACTATTGCAATCCCCCGACACAACACAATGCAAAAACGAATTGCGGTGGAGGTGCTGAGAGTGCACATTAGGCACTTTGCTAGAGCCCATTCCCAGCATCTTGCAACACTATCGTCAGAATTAGGCCACATTATTTTGTGTTACGATTTCTTATTCTTACACCTGCAGTCTTCAACCAGACTTCACCCCCTCAACTAAATCATCGATTCATGCATGGTGCATGGCTATACCTGCAGTGCACCTCACTTTACCAGGAATCGGAAGAAAATCTGAGCGGTCATTTCCTGCTCTTAGACAACTGCCTATCCTTTCTTAGTAGAGACTGATGGGATAGTTAGTGCGCCATGATAGTGAAGCAGTGCACCTAAATCTGGACGTACACGCAAACATAAGAAGTTCATACACAGGCACTTGACAGCAAAAGTAGTTGCCGTCCAGCGCCTGTGTATGTCCTTTTTATGCGTGCGCGCAACGTGTAAGGTTTAAGTGCGCTGCTTAAATATCCCTCCCTATTTTACACGACAGGTACGCGGATGGCGTACGTGTTTACAACTGTTGGATCATCAATTCTGCTGTTAATCTGGAGCCATGTTTCCTTTTTTTTTACAACGAGAGCCATCACCACCATTAGCTTCAAGACGTGCCATCTGATGATATTGATGGCTTCGGAATTCGCAGCAGCTTTTCACGCTGCACTTTGTCTCGTCAGCCAAGAGCAACTTTGAAAATCGTCAATTTTCAGCGACTCGAAGGCGGCGCTGCAGTCCTTGCTATCAGCCCTGTGATGTGGACCACAGGAACAACTGGTATTCGAGATTAAAGAACTAATCTATACTTTGGCTGGGAAAGGACACCACCTGACATTTCAGTACCTTCAAGTGGCTACGGCGTAATAGGTAACGAACTTGCTGATAACGCTGCTCCATCTACTGTTTAAGGCAGCTAAGAGGAGACGATAGCATTATTAAGGACAGATGCCTCTACAAAACTTCATATGCTGGAAAAGAACATCACTTTCTACATGTGGAACACCCCAAAATTTTGAGGCAAGCGGCAGCATCACCTGGATTCTTTTTGCCGCATTCGCCTCCAAGCTGCACTCTACCAACGCGAGACAACGCTTCTTTAATCTGTCGCGGTTGCTTAGTGGCTACAGTGTTGGGCTGGTAATTATGAGGTCGCCGGATCGAATCTCGGCCACGGCGGCTGCATTTGACTCGGGGCTAAATACGAAAACATCCGTGTACTTAAATTTGGGTGCACGTTGAAGAACGCCAGTTGGTCCAAATTTCCGTAGTCCCCCCTATACGGTGTGCCTCATAATCAGATGGTGGTTTCGGCACGTAAAACCCCACAGTTTAATTTTAACCCTGCTTCGTCAAATATGGCTAGTTGTGGCTTTTAAGAAGTATTTTGTTTTCCGGATCGGATGGGGTGACAACGCCTCATTTGATGACTGTGGTAGCGAGGAGACTCCCGCACGTTATATGTGGCTGTCCTACTACAATTTACAGAAAAAAATGCGTTAGCGCGATTTGGTCAAAGACCTTTAACACAGCAAATTATTGTAGAATGCCGACCTCCCAAGCCATCACAGCAAAAATGCGATGACTTGCAGACTTTAAGGACAACAAGGCTGCACAAGCGGCTGTAGCTTGAAATGACGTCTATAGTGCTACTGTGCGGCAATTGTATGCGGGTTATAGTGACCAGTTGTGATTGTGTGACTGTGCTCCTGTTCATTCTCTCTTTGTGCTTTGCTATCTCGTTACCTCCGCCTCCTTTCTCTCCCCAGCGTAAGGTAGCAGGCCAGCTTTCTTTTCTGGTTCTTTCCCCTTTCTTATGTCTTCCCTCTCTGTGCAAATGACAGGTCTGGCAGAGTGACGAATTCGTTCATGGAATAGCAGTACTTGTGTGTGAGTGTCCCACGCAGCAAATGCGCTTTCGCCTTTTATAGCAATTATGCGCACGCTTGACACGCATTCCTGCCATTGATGCCGCCGCAGCCGTTGTCATTTTGTCCTGCTGCTGACGATGCATGCGTGGCTCGTGCGCGAAGAGTTAAAATTAAATTATGGGGTTTTACGTGCCAAAACCACTTTCTGATTATGAGGCACGCCGTAGTGGAGGACTCCGGAAATTTCGACCACCTGGGGTTCTTTAACGTGCACCTAAAGCTAAGTACACGGGTGTTTTCGCATTTCGCCCCCATCGAAATGCGGCCGCCGTGGCCGGGATTCGATCCCGCGACCTCGTGCTCAGCAGCCTAACACCATAGCCACTGAGCAACCGCGGCGGGTGTGCGCGAAGAGTTAGAGCTATGGTTAGAGGGTCTTCAAAAACGTGGAGTGCACTTGGCTGTAAAAAACCACGAAGCTAAGTGAACGCATGGTCAATGCTCTACTCAACAGTGTCGGTGGCGGGTACGAGACAGCGTTGTGCTTTGGGCTGTTGGCATGAGAGTCGTGCGCACGCATCACTAATGTTCCTGCAGGGCTGCAGTGTGTGTGCACTGGTCTCAGCGGAAAGAAAAGTAACTGTCACCCGTAATGGCGGTATAGTGGCGGTATAGTGGCGGTCTTGGCATTGCGCTGCCACGCCCGAGGGCAGGGGATCAAAGCCCGCTCATAGTGGCCGCATTTCGATTAGGGCGAAGTGCAAAAAACGCCCGTGTATACCGTGCATTGGGTGCACGCTGAAGAACTCTACTTGGTAAGAACTCATCAGGAGTCCCCCACTATGGCGTGCCTTATAATCATAAAGTGGTTTTGGCAGGTAAAACCCGAGAATTTAGTTCTCAAAGTAGTCTTCAAGATAACATTATTCGATATTTGACTGGGCGCTGAATAAAGCCGACGGTTTTCCATCGGTCTCATCTCGTGCGCTATCGAGGTGGGATGCCTGCAACGCCATTGGTGACGCTCCTCAACAAGCCAGCGTTGTGAGACGCCTGGTAGCTGTCAGGACGCTGTTCCTTCTACACACCAACAGTTGCGCGTCGCGTGCTGCGTTGCACTAGCGTGTCGCATGGGCGTGTAGTTGGAACATCCTCCGAAGAGTTCAAGCACAACTATAACCGTTGCTATGGCCCTCCATCCTTCGCTCTTCGGGCGAAACTGCCAACTTTCCTCAGACAACCTGCTCCCAAACGGATTCCTCACTTTGTTCGTATTCTGTGTGCTGTGTGTTGAGCGCGTGCCTGTGGTGTGCAGTGTGTGTATACCTCCATTGCTAATCGTTCTCATCTGAACTATAGTTTTGTAGATGTGCCCGAAGACTCTGCAATTTCCATTTAAACTATTGCTCTCGAAAGGGCCACGCGATGGTGAGAAACCACGTAGCAAATGAGCCACCTTATGTGCGCTCCACAGTGTACTCCATTGGAGACAGTGTGCCTTAATTCCTCCTGCATGCTTTCAGTGCTCTCGTTTGGCAAGAAACATACACCAAATTGCGCAGTGTTTGCTGCTTATGCAAGGTATAATAAGCGCGAAAAGGTGAACGCGTAACGCGATCGCAGGAGTCCCGCTTGAATCGACAGGTCACCCTTGCTAGTTAACGCCATATTTCGTGTTCAAGTAAGTTACCAACCATAGTGAGGCACAAAACTTAAAACGCTTATCAAGGACATTTCATGCCATTTTCGTAGACAATGTGGTCCAGATGCAGAGGACGAGATCGCGTGTTCAATTGCTCGAAACCGCAGCCGGGTTCTGATATGTCAAGAACGGGAAAACCACTTTTGTACCGAATGTTGAGTGGAACGCCACAAAAACGGCCCAACGTGTGTCAGCGAGCCTTCGATCAACCATAACACATGTAAAATAACACATCACGACAAAGCGTTTTTCGCTGCTAACACAACGCTATCAGTGCAAACATGATAAGGGCCTGAATCAGAACTTGCTTCTGTGTCTTGCGATCTCGGAGCTTCTGACTTTTTGTGTTTTTATGCACATAGTCGTGATTGACTTGCACAACTATTGTAAACATTTTTGGTGGATTGGAACCCACTTGCGCAATCATGCATTGTGCTTTTGGTCAGCGTCAACAGTTAAAAACGCGTGGTTTTTTGATAATAAAGTTAACTTTGAAGTTAGCCATTGCCCTGTCTGGTGCGCTTCAATTCAAGTATGCAGTCTAACAAACTCGCCCAAATTTCTGCTCCTATAGGATATGACATACACGCGTATAGGAAGTTTAGATACATAGAAATTTCAATAAAATTTTGGTTTCTTTTCCAGCTAGCTGGACAGCATTACTAAAGAAAATTATCATCATTTCTTTGGAATGTGACAGCATGGGCACATCTGTCAATAGGCAGGCAGACTTTCGTTTTTGGAAAGCCAGTTCTGACAATTATTGTCCTTTATGTATGAAGACTGTATAAACTACTTATGGCGTAACGGCGTGGGCGCAAAATTCGATGGTGCCTGTTCGCGCAGTCATTTGATTTTTCTCGCCCAAGAGTATAATAACACACAATATCGGTTAATTATCCAATGAACTTTCGTTTGGCAATTTCCGCCAGATCTTATGTGTCTAAAGAAAGCTATATTCCATGTAATTTTACAGTAGTGTTAAAAATTATCACGTGTTACAATGTGCGAATTTTTCCAGCTCATTAAGCACCGCACTGAGAACGAGTATGTACATAAAGAGGAAGCGCTGATGGTGCCTAGTAGTTTATAATAATGAGGTGCAACAAGCTGAAAAAGTCAGCATCGCACGTGGTTTTTTTACTTATTTGACGAGATCGTTTTTATCCCTTGTAGCAACTTGATGCCTGGTAGGAAGCTTCGGATGGATTAAGCTTGTGTATATTATATAGAATGTACTGAAAATGTATGGATCATTAGTACACGCCAATTCACCTGCATCACAATGCGTTGGTGGGCTAGTTGATGCGAATCCATAATTACTTTGTTTAGCGCAAAACAGCAGAAACAAGAAAGACGACAGGACAAGGCGCTACTCTCAACTGACATCATTTATTTGCCTCACTCCTGCGTCGGTGTGGTATATAAGGTTCCGTTGTCATGTGGCAAAGTGTATGTAATGCAGTCAGGCCGCTGTGTTAACGAGCGCCGTAGAGAACATGAGCGATCCATATCAACAGCCACAGGTTCCTATTTGGCTCAACATTGTAAAATATGCAAGTGCAAAGCCTTGTTTCTTGATACTACGATTTTGAAAAAAAGCCGTGATGCCCCCGCCCGATAGTTATCGGAAGCTTTCTTCATACAGTCATTGGGGTCACAGTGCATTAGTGTGCCTTCTTTAACCTTGTACAGTGCTGAATATGTTTTTTTGGATTCTGTCGCATGAGTGCGCTCTTGTGATCGGATGTTGGTGGTTCCTGCGCATGGTGCTCACTGCGCATGTTCTTTTAGATTCTGCTGTCTATAAAGGAGTGACGCAAATAAATGATGTCAGTTGAGAGTAGCACATTGTCCTGTCGTCTTTCTTGTGCACGTTGTTTTGCGCTAAACAAAGCAATTTGGATTCACCTCCACCAGCATATGTGCTCGCAAAAAAAGAGAAAGGAAATGAAAGGAAGAATAATCAGGCTGCAAAGCACACGGCAAGGCTGTTTAAGTTCCTGGATTATAGAGGCCGGAAAGGGAACATTATGAGGCATTTATACCCCACCACACGATGAATACAGTGAGCGCGGAAACTTACCGAATGCTAACAAAGCAAGCAGCAGCTGGAAGGAGGGGATCATTACTCCGCTTTCCACTGTCTTACACGGCCACTGTATACTGTTCATCAACCGACGGCGACAGCTGTTCAAAACAATGCGCCGGAAGGTGCCGAGAAAGAAGAGGAGGCGCACGAGTTCAAGCCCGGACACTGACACCGAGCGGTGACATCACGTTGATAGTCGACAGTTAAACGGGTGGCAGCCTCCGCTTCGCCATCTATCCGACGCCAGCAATCGCCTGAGATGAAGCGCCAAATGAATCACGATCGCCAACGCACACGAAGCACTCAGAGTCGACACCGGTTAAGCACGTGCGTCAAATGCTAGGTTCTTCCGAATCACCGAACATACCGCCGTTCGAACTCGAAGACAAATTCAAAATACAGTTCAACGATTAGCGCACAGCATTGGCACATTGACGCATCGCGTGAGATTCGGTGACAAGGCGCGCAACAAAAAAGTGTTCACAGCGTGCCAAATTGTTTGCTGCAGGGTGAGTCAGGACAACACGCTCAGCACGTCCCAGTCAACGAGCACCGAACCAACACATCGCTCACTCGGAACCGCGCTCGGTGCAGAGACGGGAAATGCGTTGCCGCTTCACGTGGCGTTCACTAGCCTCGGGCCAGACAGCGCCGCGCTGCAACCCAGCGCTCGCCGGTGCAGCTCGGGTTCCGAGCGGTGGCGTAGCTTGAGACGTGCGCTGCCGTCGCGGCCTTTCCGTGCCGGTGCCCGGAGCGCGTTTGAAGGCCAGCGGCTCCAGCGAGGGCCTCCGCCGCCTCTCCCCTCTCGCCTCGGACTCGTGCCCGTGGTACGCTCCGCAGATAGGGCGCGGCAACCGCGATCAACCCCTTGCCTCGTATCGACTCACCCCTCCCCGCTCCGGCCAGCGATCGCAGCGACTCGGCGCTGGCACCGCCGGCGAATCCTGGAGCGCAAACACACGCTAGAGTAGAGCTGCACGTGGAGGCATGCATGATGTGGAACGCTGCGTGCGGCAATACAGAACGCAGCGAAATAAGGAGGCACACATTTAGAATTGGCAGAGCACCGCCCGAGTAATGTGGACGATCTTTCTTTCTACCCGTTGCAAGTCATCCTTCCATCAGCTTCAATCATCATCCTTTGCCTTATTAGGTGTATATTTCAGTTAAACTTAACAGTTAACTCCTCCTGCTCGAGGGATCATAAGGGAAGTTAATTGTTAAATGCCGTTTTCTTCTAGTCTGTAAAGCAGCGACCTATTAAAAATCGAGGCTCGCGGATTCCTTTATTTTTCTCGATTATTACAGTGAAGCAAACAGAACGGGCACTTCTCTTACAACAAATATTCAGTATCAATGACGCTAGAATATACCGTACTTGCACGCTTCATTAATAAGGATGACAACTAAAACCCTCTTGCCGCACTAATGCACGATGCACCGAACAAAATAATAACCATAAATAACAATAGTGACATAGTAGAGCTCCTTCTTAGAGATCGAAATCAACGCCTTGCATACACGCGATTCACCTTTGTGTGCGATATGAGCCGTTTCAATTGGCCCTCCAGTGTGTTTCAGTAGCCTCTCAATGTACTCTCCCGCGACCAGACGCGCGAGAGAGCACCTACGCGCATGACAAGGACGAATGCACATAGTAATTCTCATTCAGGGACTAGACAAGCCACTCTTAGCCTACCCGCCGTGGTGTCGCAGTGCCTTTGGCGTTGGGCTGCTAAGCCTGAGGTTGGTAACCCCTGCCACGGTGGCTGCATATCGATGGGGGCGATTTGCAAAAACGCCTGCGTACGTGAATTGGGTGGACGTTAAGAACACCAGGTGGGCAAAATTAATCCCGAGTCCCCCCCTACGGTTTGCCTCATAATGGATAGAAACAACTTTATTGAAAATTCTGCAATGTAACGACCTGGGCTGAGGTCTCCGATGAGGTTTTTCTCATAATTGTGGTTTTCGGACGTAAAACCGCAGTTTGTTTTTGTTCTTTGCTTTTAGGGTGCTTTTCATTCGCCGACCTGTTTGGGTAAGTTATGAATTGCCGATAAGGAAGCGATTATAGAGTGAACGTACTATACTTAGGTACTGAACTTTGGATGTGGAACATTGGTTTTCTGATGTTAAGCGAAATTCTCTTTCGATGGCCAAGTAAATTGCTCCTAATTCTTCCGAGATAGAAAATGCCACTTTAGCACATATAAACGCCACGGGACCACTAAATAACACACGACATTACGATTAACGTTTAATATTCGTTTAATTTGTCAGTGTCAGTACTAATCCTGTTTTCTCCCTCTGGCAATGTGCCTCGTTGTTTCGTGCTTCTCGATTTCAACTCGCGAGTACATATTTCAGCGAATTCGTTCATGCCTTTGCTATAACACAACGGTAGACTCAACTGGACTTTAGTCAACCAAGGGAACAGGCTGGCTTCAGGAAGGGATACTCTACAATGGATGACATCCGTGTCATTAATAAGGTTATCGATAAATCCGCAGAGTATAATAAGCCTCTCCATATGGCTTTCATGGGTTACGAGAAGGCATTTGATTCAGTAGAGATACCAAGAGTCATACCGGCACTTCGTAATCAAGTAGTACAGAAAGGTTACGTAAATAGCTTGGAAAATGCCTACAGAGGTTCTACTGCTACATTAATTCTACACAAGAAAAGCAGGAAGATACATATAACGAAAGGGGTCAGACAGGGAGACACAATCTCTCCAATGCTATTCACTGCGTGCTTGGAAGAAGTATTTAAGCTATTAAACTGGGAAGGTTTAGAGTAAAGATCGGCGACAAATATCTCAGCAACCTTCGGTTTGCCGATGGCATTGTTCTATTCAGCAACAATGCAGACGAGTTACAACAAGTGATTGAGGACCTTAACAAAGAGAGTGTAAGAGTGGGATTGAAGATTAATACGCAGAAGACAAAGATAATGATAAATAGCCGGGCAAAGGAACAAGAGTTCAGGATCGCCGGTCGGCCTCTAGTCTGGGAAGGAGTACGTTTACCTAGGTCAATTAATCACAGAGAACCCTGATCATGAGAAGAGAATTCACAAAAGAATAAAAATGGGTTGGATCGCATAAGGCCGACATTGCCAGCTCCTAACTGGAAGCTTACCATTATCATTGAAAAGGAAGGTGTACAATCAGTGCATTTTACCAGTGCTGACATATGGGGCAGAAACTTGGAGACTGCCAAAGAAGCTTGAGAACAAGTTAAGGACCGCGCAAAGAGCGATGGAATGAATATTGCTAGGCATAACGTTAAGAGACAGAAAGAGAGCGGTTTGGATGAGAGAGCAACCGGGTATAGACGATATTCTAATTGAGATCAAGAGAAAAGAATGGAGCTGGGAAGGTCATGTAATGCGCAGGTTAGATAACCGTTGGACCATTAAGGTTACAGAATGGGTACCAAGAGCAGGGAAACGCAATCGAGGATGATGGAAGACTAGGTGGAGCGGTGAAATTAGGAAATCGGCGGGCGCTAACTGGAATCGGTTGGCGCAGGACAGAAACAATTGGACATCGCAGGGAGAGGCCTTCGTCCTGTACTGGACATAAAACACGCTGATGATGATGATGATGACACAACGAATCTGTACTAAAGGAGGGCTAAGGAATTCAGAAGAGGCTCCTCTCAGAAACGTGTGCTGCGCCTGCTCCTGTTTCTTTCGGAGCTCCGAAAGTTGTTTCATTGTGGGCCTCACGTAAACAAGGAGGATGCATTCTAAGGGTACGACAATAACGAACACGGCCAGATCAAGCACTGCAAGCGCGAACGGTCAAGATCAACAGGTGTGGGAACGGCAAAGACAGCTCATAGTACGAACACTCCCAATTATTTCAGACTACGATCGCCAAGGATTATCCGGATCCACATGGCAACTCGCAGACCTTGGTACCTGCGAATTGCCATGGGACCATAGCACCTCACGAAGCGTGATCACATTTATCTATGTAGACTGCTTATACGGCTGTTTAGGGAATAGCGGAGTTACTGTATGGACAAAGAAATATAGCACCCCGATAGTACGCTGCGTAAGATAATGTTGGAGGCTCCGAGGCTAAGTTCACATGACCGTAAGCCGCACCAATGACGCCTTAGATCTACAGTAAACGCCCTCATAACGATTTCGATGCTGACTTCCTTATGTCACGATTTGATATGTCGTTGAGGTGGTCGACGTATCGGCCAAATGCTCTTCGTGTACATCTTTGAAATAATGCTGCTGTAATCGACTCTTATCGATACCTGGAAGCAGTCGAATATTTCGACGCTTTCCCTTTTTTTAGATAAAGGACTCAAATGGAAAAGATCACATGTTGTCAGGTTGGCACAGGTATGCAGTGAGCGGCAGAGTGAAAGAAGACGAGAAAGAAATATCGCACTTAAGCCCGAAAGGCGTGGCATTGATAGCGATAGCAAAGTAAAGAAAACTAGACGAATTAAAGTTCATAGTTTATCGGCCGTATAAATTGCGGTGAACATTCAATTAATAATTAAGCCAGCAAGCATGGCAGCACGCACGCACAGGCAAACATGAACAGATATTCCTCGATGACCGCCAACACTCGCTCTCACAACGCTGTCGTTATGAACATCGCCAACAGAGGGGAGCGAACGCCAGTGCTTCCTCTCCCTTCAACAAATCTCCGAAACTTGAAAGTGTGCGAGCCCAATAGGTGTGCGGTGTCCGCACTAGGTGTGCGGAAATACAGTGCACATGCAACCACTAGCTATCTCGGCTCAGCGAACGTTGGCACATGGCGGAGATTACCTTCAAGATAGGGCACAGGTGGTGGACAGCCGCGCCATTGGAATAGACGCGCTCACGTAAATCCTCTCCGCTGTCTTGCACGCGCTTTATGATGTGGCCTGCTACGTTGGGCGCGCATCAAGCCACCATCGTTCTCGGCTGACCCTCACACAATTCCTAATGCACCCTAAGTATAGGGCACGCAGTTTGCGGCTCGGTTTTATCTCACTTGAACTTTATACAGAATCTCACAGTGACGCCGACGATGACGGGGAAAATTCACTTGGAGTGTCCATATAATTGCGGTCACAACAACAAAAAAAGAAAAAAAAGTGAAAAAAAGCTGAAAAAGAAAAGGAATCACAAGAAACGTATTGGTACTGTCTCCATGGTGTTCGTTGCAGTGTCCTCCATCACCTAAAACGTAAAGCATCGCACAACTCAGAAATGAAGTTTTAGAAATATGTGAGGTTGGACTGGAGGAATATTACCGCTCTCTGTGAACACGCACGCGCTTTATGATGTGGCCTTCTACGTTGGGCGCGCATCACGCCGCCATCCTTCTCGGCTCACCCTCACACAATTCCTCATGCACCCTAAGTATTATGCGCGTAGGGTGAGGCTGGGTTTTATGGCACTTGGACTTTATACAGAACTTATACAGACTTTATACAGGGGAAGTTTGGTGATTTTTTTCATTCAGAGGAAGTATTTGTGCTTGTGGCCACAGAATCCGCTGTAATGTGTGCGCTTGGTCATGGCACCAACCTTTATACAGAACTCGCCCTTTCACGGATGAGTTGTCGCCGCCGCTTGTCGAACGCTGCCTGTTCCTTGGAGGAACACACAGCGCGTGGGCGTCCCATACGTTTCCCGAGACTGAACTGAAGCTAAGCTGGCGCAGCGCGTGCGAGACCTTTCACAGTCCTTTCCTTCCCCGGCGGAAGGGAAACGGCTCTGATTGGTTGCGCGCGTAACGTGGGCGCGCGCCTATGCAGCTGGAATCCTTGCTAATGACTCACGCTACGGCACCGGCGCAGCTGTTAGCTCATCAAACCGTCCTTTCCAGCAGCTGCTCTGCTATGGTAGCAACTGAGTTTTTAGCGCGATGACAACGTCACTTCTGAGCCAACATAAGCTTCGCTTGAAAATTATTGAACTTACAGTTCGAAACCTGACAAAAAATATATTTGTTCCAAATGAATTCAGCCAATATTCAGCTGTTTGTTTAGCTGTACGTGATGTTTATTAATTGCCTAAGCAAGATAGCACAATTGTAGCCCTTGAATTCAAACTTATTTTAACTCCGTGAGGCAGCGGTGACTACTAAGACAAATCAAAATGTCTAGCACATTAATTAACATCTTTACACTATAAACTTTTAATTAATAACTTTACAGTACACATTTCAGCCTGCGAATTGGATCTAGTGAGTTTGCAAGGTATATCAACTTCAAACGAATAGTGAAGATGGCAATGTGAAATCAAGCTTGCGGTTAAATGCACTGTTGTCCCACTTCTTTAGGAAAACGCTCTTTTATGCATTGAAGTACAAATATAACTGGAACGCAAATGCATTTCGTCGAACAATTTGAAAATTAATATCTCTACACTGGTGTAGTCCTGAAAATTTGTTCCAAGTGGGTTCGCCTTTCGATCCCACCAGTTACAATTTGTACATTGAAGTATGTGCCGTTTTTTAAAACTGCTGACCGCGCCGATTCATGGCACTTATACGACCACGCCGTAATTACGCTCATGGTAATAAAGACCCTGTTGACTCATGGCACTTATATACTGCAGAGTGTTTCGTTGGACAACACTTCACGCCAGAGGTCGTCGCTCTAGAAACGTCGAGAACAGCCAGTGCATTTGCGCTGATAGATTGCCTCCTCAGTGCATAACAATACTGTGCAGTTACGATCCACGTGCTGTGAATCTACACATGTTACATGTGCCTGATGCTGGGCCGGGCTGTTGTGAAAAAATAAAGAAAGAGCAGTTCTATTTTCTATGACCCCTTTTTGTTCTTTCTCATTCGGTAAACTGAGAACAGCATAAATTAGTAAATTTGTAGCCACAGGAAAGAACTTGCCTTGCAAATTATTATTGTGTAAGTTACTTTTAACCAGCCATTTTGCACAGCTTACATCTTTTCCACTATTTGAAAGTCAAACTATGTTATCATGTATTTACTTTTTTTTCTTTGCAATCACACACAATCCCACTCCTGTAACGTCAGTAATGTTCTATTTATCCAACTGCTGCACAAACATTTGTGCATTTGCGCACAAACTTGTGCATTTGTGCAGGATTGCTGTTATCCCTCTCGGTCCTGAATGTCATTAAGATGAGTACGAATGCCTCCTTTGACATTGTTGATGCACACAAGGTTGCATAAACGTGATAAAACAAAATAAAAATATGAACTGAGCCATTTTTTTTAGTAATTATGGATGCGGCGTTAAACAACGCTATCCCGCCTGAAATGTTACAGAAAACGAACACCCGGCCTACTTTTTAAACACCAGACAGATTTCTTGCTTTTCATATTGCACAGGTGAAAAAGCTGCTGGGTTTCCGTCTAACACGGTGACGGCTATTGTGACATTTAGTGAAGTACTGCTGAAGAGGAATAAAAAAGGCTAACTGTAGATGCCAAATGCTTCTGGCCTCTTTCGCTGTACATGATTATTTTATTAGATTTCCCTTAAAAAGGGCTTCACGCTCAGTACTAAATATTGTAAAGAAATCGATTCGAATTATGAAAGTACATTTAGTATTTTCTAAACAGTAAAGAAAAGATCAGTCGGAGATTTCAAAAGAAATAGACAATAACACAACGCAGAAAGAATGTAGCAAGGGAGCCGTCTTGAGACAAAAACTAGTTCCTCAACTACAGAGAAAACATTTGTGCGGAAGTATGCAATAGAGAATCCTATATAGAGAGAAAATTAATGTTAGCCACAGAAACATATTTATTTTAAGTCAGTGCAAGAACGCACTTAAGATATCTTTTTTAATACGGGAATTGACAGAACTACTCAAAGGCATCTGCAGTGTCTTTTCTTCTAGCTATTGCGGAACGCTCACTATGGCATAAATGAATTAACATGTTTGGTTATGTATACAAAATATCTGCTCATGAATATGCAATCGGAGTACCTCGGTAAGTTCTAACAGAAACAAATGTCACGAACATTTAATTATAAATGTATATATAAAATACTACAAATATATACGGCAGTACGCTCAGTTGACCAGTTTGGACTTTCACGTATTGCGGAATGCGCCATAATATTGAAGGCTGTAAAATGATTTACCCGCCGTGGTTGCTCAGTGGCTATGGTGTTGGCGTTCTGAGCACGAGGTCACGGGATTGAATCCGGGTCACGGCGACCGCATTTCGATGGGGGCGAAATTCGAAAACACCCGTGTGCTTAGGTTTAGGTACACGTTAAAGAACCCCAGGTGGGCGAAGTTTCCGGTGTCCTCCACTACGGCGTGCCTCATAATCAGAAAATGGTTTTGGCTTCGCACGTTAAACCCCACAATTATTTTAAATGATTTAGGAACTTTAATTTCCTTTTACTCCACTTGTGACCTCTATTTACCGTAATAATATTTCAAGATGAAATATAATAACACACTCTCAAGACGTCATCACTGACGATGTTTACTGGTCAATGTTCAGCTTGGTTTCTGCGAAAGCTTGTTTAGTAAACGTCCCACGGTGCATATGCACCGAACGCCACTCCACTGAATGTCACGCTCCCACCATGCGTCGCGCGCGCGCGAGAGAAGCGTCCCACAGTCTCCATGGAAACGCATCGCGCAGTCGCCACCCCTCTCCTCTGTGTCGGAATGAATGCAAAAAAAAAAAAAAGCAGAGGATTGAGGAAGTTGAAGAACGCGGGGGAGTAGGGAATGGAGCGAGTGAGCGGGGCGGTGCATCACATGCTTCGAACACAAGAACGGGCTAAAGGGAGACGGTGCGGGGCCGGGCGCCATCGCTTGTTGACTTCGTGACGCGCTCGCTTTTCGGCCGCCGTTTACGTGTCGAGCGCTCGGGAGACAGCGGCAGCAGCAGCGGCAGGAGAACCGCTCTGCCATGCAGAACTGCCCGGCGGGAGCGCAGAACGGTGCTGCTACTGCTGCACCGAAAGCCCGGGTATAGTCGGGAAAAGGAAATCGAGCATCCCTCTCGACGTGCGACACACACACGCATATACGCTCGGCGAGAGGCGGGCGGGAGAATCCGCTCGGTGTCTCGGAAATTGGCGGCCGTCCGCCGCCGACAGAACGTGCTCCCGTTCGTCATCCTCTTCCGTGACTGGGACTGCAAGTGGCGTAAAGGCGGCGAAAGCTGTCGGTAGGCGTGGAGGTGACGGAGTCAGAAGCCTGCCGTGCTGCGATACACAAAAAGGAGAGAGAGAAAAGAAAGGAAAGAATAGGACGCCGAAGGCTAAGACAGAAATGTTAAGCGCTGGTGTCTTTCCTTTCTTTTCACCTTTTCTTTTTATTCCTTCTTTCCGGGCTCGCATCTGACTGAGTCGGGCTCTTCGTTGCTCGCAGTGTTCGAAGGAAACGTCTTCGCGCGCTGCTTCGTTGCGCAGAGCTCTCACATGTCAGAGGAAACGAACAGTGTGTTGCTTCTTCATTTTTCTTGTTCTTGTTATGTGGCACAATATATCCTTTCTGGTTACGACAGAAACAATTGCTTTTTCTCGTTTTGCTTTTCCCCGCCCTTAGTGCTAGTTGTAGTTATCGCACAGTCACCAAAACCTTTTGAAGATGCGAGCGAACTACGTCATTTGCAGGTGACTCACGCGTTCGTGAAGTACATCATGCCGGTTAAGTTCATTCCCGTTCACCATGAAATCCTCATGCGGTCTTATATGACGCTTTATTTCTACTATTTCTTATTTACTTACGTGCTTAGGACAGTTGAAATATTGACCGGCTGCTGGATTCTCGTAGAGACCACTATTCCTTCGCGCTGCAGTATTTTCGGCTTTTTCCCGTGTTTTACTGGGAGACGCCGCTCTCATTGCCACGGCAATGGAAGTGGAGTCGGCAGAATGCCGACGCGACGTGACTGCTTCGTCAGGTACCGGCCCGAGGAAGAGAAATTGCCCACCGAGTCAAGCTGACAGCGAGGACACTGCGCTGTACTCCTACTCAAGCGATGACGCCTCAGATGACGAAGGCTTCGAAAGAGTGGTACACCGGAAGGCCAAGAGAAGAAACATCAGCGGACGGTCTTCGTCAAGTAAGTCTACTGTCATTCCACAGCGCAGGCCATCGGCGCACACAATTCTTTTTGTGCCGGACGCACCCGCCGACAACCTCAACCGCCTTAATCGACAAGCGATTTCCGTTTCTCTGGAGGCTCTTGTCCCAGGAGAAATCAAAGATATCAGAATTAATACTCGAAAGAACATCCTGGCTATTGACGTCCACAACCGAAGCGCAATCAATGCTTTGATGGTAGTCAAGCTCCTGGGCAACATTAATGTCCACTACCTCATTCCGCAAGACAACGAAACAACGGCCGGTGTTGTTTATGACATTGACACATCCATTAACGACAGCGACCTGCCAATTTTAATCAAACCTGCGACAGATGGTGTTGCCTTACTACAAGCTCGGCGCCTTGGCAAGTCGACCTGTGTAAGGCTCGTGTTTAAAGGTGACTGCCTACCATCACATGTAAAGGTCGGCCACTTTCGTCATGTGGTACGACCTTTCGTACCAAAACCACTTCAGTGCAGAAGGTGTCAAAGAATTGGACACGTGAGTGCTGTCTGCCGAAATACAACGATATGCCCACGATGTTCCGAACATCACGACACCGACACTTGCGTGCAACAGAGCTCAAGTGCCCAAATTGTCAAGGATCCCACGCTGCGTCCTCAAAAGACTGTGCACGCCTAAAGAAAGAGCAGAAAATCTTGAGAAAAATGGCCAGAGACGGATCGTCACACAGAGATGCTTCTGAAGCGATAAGGCGACATCGCTCCCGGAAACGAAAGTCCATGAAACCCTCTTCCGGTTCAAGGGAAATGTCTCGTCCGGCAACGCCACTTGCTGTTCCATCTGTCTCGAGTAAGAGCACGAATGTCAACGAAAGAAGTGGCCATGCTTCATCAAGTGATGCGTGGCCGGCACTGCCGAGAACATGCCACGCGCCAGAGCCACAGCAAATGACTCGCTATTTACAGTCAAATGTCACTACAGTTGACCAAATGCAAGACAAGGACTCACAAGTGATTGCCATGCTCAAATCGCTCACGAATGTCATGCGTCTGCTACTGACGAACATGGACACTCCAGCTGCTCGTAGCGCACTGCAAGTATTGGACGCGCTGACTCCAGTATTTGAAAGCATCGCATAGCACCATGGCCCGCCCCTCGCTGCCCTTCCACAAGGAAGTCAAGAAAGCATCTTTACTGCAGTGGAATGCCCGTGGTCTCAAATCAAGAATTTCAGATTTTAGACATTTTGTCTTCGAAAACCGTTTTCCCATCCTTGTAATTTGCGAACCGAACGTGCAGAATGTTATACGTATTTCTGGCTATGAGGCATTCATGTCCTCTACCTGTGGTGATGTAAGCAAGGTAATTGTATATATTAGAAGTGATCTGACTTACGTGTTGCACCCAGTTCCGCCTCACGACGACAACCAGTACGTTTGTTTAATCGTGAAATCGAATAAGCTTACGTTCACACTCGTTGCTGTGTACATTGCTCCTTCAAGTGGCTTCGACTCTAAACGACTACACGACGTGCTATCAGCGACACCCGGCCCTACGATTCTCACAGGAGATTTTAATGCTCACCATCCGCTTTGGGGGAGCCTGAAGATGGACTCCAGGGGAAGGCGAATAGCATCCTTTGCCACACAGCACGACCTTTACTGCCTCAACGATGGTAGTCCGACATATTTACGCGGGCCTACCTACAGCAGCTGCCTAGACTTGACCCTGGTTTCTCGGCTTCTTGAAAGAAACGTGCAATGGTTTACAGACATTGAAACACATGGAAGCGACCATATTCCGACGTACCTTAAGATCAAGGGACTATCGAAATGCTCCTCCATGACGCTCCGGCGAATTGCCTGGTCGGCGTTTCGGTCGCACATGGAGGGAGTATGTCAGCAAGGGAACCCTTCAAGTCCGGAACACGAAATTCAAAAGGCCATGCAAGAGGCTACGCGTAGTTTCCAGCCTTTCCCGAAATATGCAGAATTTGAAGCAGAACTGCAGCGACTACGAGCAATTCGCCGGCGGGCTGAACGAAGATACAGGAGAACTAAATCCATCCATGATCTCCGAGAGGCAAGGCGGATGCAAAAGAAGATTCAACGTCGCATCGATGCACTACAATCTCAAAGATGGAAACGTTTCTGTGAGTCCTTGGATCCACGTCAGCGATTATCTCAAATATGGAGAACCGTGCGTGGGCTTCGCGTATCACCACAACAGCGTGTCCCTTTCAAAGCCCTCGCTTTGCACCAAGGTCGCAGCGCAATCGACATTGCTGAAGAATTTTGCTCAAGACTTTGCAGCTTGCAGTTCCAACGCGCAATTACACCATGTGCTACTCCTGTGCCACGGGATTCCCGCATGGATGTAATTTTTTCGCTGGAGGAGCTTGAAGCGGCACTGGCGACTTGCAGGCGCTCTTCGTCACCTGGCCCGGACGGGGTTACCTATGCGGCGCTCGCCAATCTTGGGCAGACAGCACGACTCATGCTACTAAACCATTACAACGAGTCTTGGCGCAACGGTTTGGTTCCACGTGACTGGAACTGCAGCCGCTTGGTTCCACTTCTCAAACCTGGCAAATCACCGTCAAACTTGTCATCGTACCGCCCCATCGCTCTGGCCAGCTGCATAGGGAAAATAATGGAACCAATGATTTTGACTCGCCTGGAATGGTACCTGGAAAGTTACAACGTGTACCCAGATGCTATGGCTGGCTTCCGGCGTGGGCGCTCATCCATAGATAATGTCATCGATTTGGTTACATTCGTTCAGCATCAAAAACGCCGGAAACGACTCACTGCTGCATTATTCCTAGACATAAAAGGCGCCTATGATAATATAGCACATTATGCCATTATAAATGCTCTTACTGAAGCCGGAATCGGTGGCCGCACTTTTCAGTGGCTGTGCAGTTATCTGACCGACAGGCATTTCTTCGTGATGACCGAGGATGGCGCCACGACTCAACACCAAACGTGCCGTGGAGTACCACAAGGCGGAGTGTTAAGCCCGACGCTTTTCAACCTAGTGCTCGTTGGCCTAGTCCGATCCTTGCCCAACACAGTTCAGGTATCAATATATGCCGACGATATCTGCATTTGGGCGTCTGCCGTAACACGGCTGCAGGTACGAGCACGGCTGCAAAAGGCAGCTACGATAACATCTCTGTATTTGCGAAAACAGAACTTAGAGCTGTCTTCAGAGAAATGCTGCCTTGTTACATTCACTCGGAAGGAAATGAAGCGTTACAGTGTAAAGGTCAATGGGCAAGCAGTAGCGAATGCACGAAAACACCGCTTTTTAGGGGTAATTATTGAACGAGACCTATCATGGAGCCCGCATGTTTCATACCTGAAGAAGAGATTATTGACAATAATACATCTCCTCAAATTTCTCGACGGAAAGTCATGGGGCACTTCGGTGCGGTCAATGCTGCAGCTGTATAACGCCTTGTTCCTCGGCTTCTCAAGATACAGCCTCCCTGTGATTGGCAACACCTGCAAAACAAACCTGCGTGTACTCCAGGGACTACAAGCTCAGGCCCTAAGGACGTGTCTCGGTCTTCCGAGGTGTGCGTCTACAGCGGCAACGATCGCCATAGCTCGAGATCACCCAATATCAACGTACTTGGCAACCGACGCTCTCAGGGCGCATATTCGGCACGTTGCCCGATTACCTTCTCACCATCTTGCCGCTCTACCCACAGAAAGGCCACACACAACTTTCAGTCGTTTAATTGATGCCAATCGCCCCGCATTGCCATCGAACTACATGCCTGCAGCAAGACCATCCTTACCTTTATGGTGCCTGCACAGACCTGACATACGCCTCACCAGTCAGGAATCATGAAGAAAGCCAACATGTCCTCGTTTGCCCTTAAGCAGGCCACGTTAGAACATTTACATGAGGTGCACAGTGGCCGCGTACACGTTTACATCGACGGTTCAGTTACATCTGCAAGCGCAGCTGCCGCTGTGCTGATACCAAGAAGATCCGTCAAGATACAGCTAAAGACGTCACATGTATCATCAACGACAGCTGCTGAACTCGTAGCCCTGCGTGCGGCTCTTCATTTTATTAAGGAGGAACCATCCCAGGCATGGTCAATCTTCTGTGATTCCAAGGCAGCCCTACAGAGTGTACTCTCAGCACTGCGCCATGGATCACATGAGCAGCTCGCCGCAGAGATCAGAGAAGTCCACCATCGACTAGTTGACGAAGGACACGATATAATATATCAGTGGTTGCCTAGTCACTGTGGCATACATGGCAATGATCGAGCAGACGCAGCTGCCCGATCTGCCCATGACGGCGTCAACTGCGTTGCCATTCCTCTTTCGAGAGCCGACGCAGCGAAAAAACTTGCCACACTTGCGCGTGAACTGACATTAGCCCAGTGGAATTCATCCGATTTCACAAGTGCACGCCTCCATACTCTGGACCTTAATTTACGGCTCCATATTCCGTCCGAGCTTCCACGACGTGACTGCACCCTTCTTATCCGTCTATGGCTTGGAGTAGCATTTTCAAATGCCTACTCTTTCCTTATCGGAATGGCCAACAGCCCACTGTGTGACTTCTGCGGGTGCAACGAAACGATCGAGCATCTTCTTTGTCAGTGCTCTCGTTTTAACCTACAAAGAACTGTCCTCTCAGCCACCTTAGACAAACTGGACAAGCGCCCAATGACAGAAGACAAGATCCTTGGAACCTGGCCTACGCGAACATCAGCGCGATCCGCTATGAAGGCGCTGCTGCGATACTTGAAAGACACGGGACTTTCTGACAAATTGTGACAGTACACTGTGTGACGCAGGACTGTACGGTGACACTGCGTAAGACTAGGAATGCCTTTGCGGGTTGCGTGACAGTGCCCACAGAAATAGTTCGTGTGTACGTGCGTGTGTGTGCTTAGGTTTTTTTTTCCTTTTTTTATCCTTCTTTCTTTCTTTCTCACCTATTGCATCCCCTTTCCCTTCCCCCAGAACAGGGTAGCCAACCGGAGATAATCTCTGGTTAACCTCCCTGTCTTTCCTTTGCCTTTCTCTCTCTCTCTCTCTTTGACCGGCTGCTCTTCATTGTTTGGTTTCTGCCCTACGCCGAGGACCCCACGAACAACTAGTTATGGAAATCAGACTGCTGCTTCACCACCTCGTCGAGCAAGGACACGACATCACGTTGCAGTGGATTCCAAGCCACTGTGGCATAATGGGCAATGAACTTGCCGACGCAGCAGCACGATCTGCACACGAGGAGGGCTTACAAGACTCCATTCCATTCTCCAGAACAGACGCTGCAACGAAAATTCGTGTGCTTGCAAATGAAGCCATCAAAACTTTATGGAACACACCCAGCTTAAAGCATACACGTCTACACCGACTGGACCCATCCCTTCGACTTCGACCCCCGCCTGGACTCTCTCGACTCGAAACAGCAGTACTTTGCCGACTGTGGCTTGGTGTCGCCTATACAAGATCCTTCGCCTTCCGAGTCGGTATGGATGACAGCGCGGCTTGCAGACACTGCGGCGGCGAAGAGACTATCGAACACGTGCTTTGCCACTGTCCTCGATACAGCGCGCACCGGCTCTCACTAGCGACCGCGTTGGCGCGCCTTGACGACAGGCCACTTTCAGAACAGTCAGTTTTGGAATGCCGACGTGAACTGTCGTCGCAGCAAAAGTCGGTCAAGGCTCTGTTGACTTTTCTACGTGACAGTGGCCTTTTAGAAAGACTCTAATGACCCCATTTCGTCCCTTCTCATATTTCTTTTTTTTTCTCATGCTTTCATTTTTGTCACGCTCTTCTTTCCGTCTTTATTTCCCCTCTCCCTTCCCCTAGTGCAGGGTAGCAAACCGGACGTTTTAAGTCTGGTTAACCTCCCTGCCTTCCTTTCATTTGCATCTCTCTCTTGACCGTTTTGGCCGCGCTTTAGTGGCAGGGAAGAAGATGTAAGCAACAGTAGATTTGTTGCAGATTGGATGAACATTGAACGTGCCCACATTATATTTGACGAATCCTTGTTTGGGCCCCTTCGGAGCACAAATTGCGCTTTTATTAAGAGTTGGAGCAGTTATCACGATATCTGTAAAAGCAACTTGCAAGCCTCTCTCAACACTTTGAATCGCGCTACAATTTTGACACGCTGAGTTTGATACCTAAACATTCTAATTTAGTCGCGTCAAACTTAACGCTACGCGAATAGAAGCGTTTTGATACGCTGGAGCCAAGTTTCAGTTGTGCAAGCTCCAGAAAATCAATTAATAATAGAAATTATTAAACTGAATAATTTCTAACTCATATAACGCTTCATTCTTTTTCTGGTTTTGTACAAACTTACGCTTGATAGACATAAGTAGAGCTGAACAAGTTCTAATTTTACTCGATGTGGAACAGTTTGGGCTTTCGGGGTTGAATGATGACTTAGGTGTTGCTGTTATACATTTTGCATTCATTTGTTTCTTGCGATTGGTTTCTGTAGAAACATACAGGATTATGAGTTCTCTTCGCACTGCAGTCGTGCCTAGGGATTTCAGCCTGAATCAAGGTCGCCTTACCGCTACTGCGATGGTCCCTTTTTGTGTAATACACAGCACGATCCTTTGCCCACTCCTATTTACTGGACTAACATTGTTCAGTCTCTAACGTTAGCCTCCACGTTACTACCTCCGCTCCATTTATCTTATCACTCACTCCGGCATAGCACACGCTGGCATTGAGGACCTACACTGAGAATACGGCTTATCCATTATTAGGTGAAGTCACGAGTAGTCAAGCACGTTGAGCACCGCATATTCAAAGTAATTTTGACCATATAGCAAGCAAATCGTGCTTTAAAGCGAAAAAACCCCAGCGAAAACCAAGACGGAGGACCAGAAGGAGGAACACACACATAGCCGCCGAAGGTATCGGCGTCTGTGTGTGTGTGTGTGCCTCCTTCTTATCCTGAGTCTTGGTTTTCGCTGGTTTTTTGACTGTAAACATGAATCAACTTGTCCAGGAATTCACGCTACAAAGTGTGCTTTTAACTAACTTTAGGAAGGCTGAATAGGGTCTATTCTTTATCGGCTATATATCTTGACTTTTATTAAAAGTATGAAGCCTATCCAAAATTTATCCGGATACGTAGTTATTAGAGTTCAATTTAAATAGAGCCAAGGAAGGTTGTTTGCCTTACTCTTTCTCTGGTGTCATTTGATTGCCTCCTGGCCCTTCATATGAGCCAGCTTGCTGGGCGATGCTGCCAAACAACGCATAGAAGTATATGGGATATTTACATTCTCGCGCGTGGTGCGCAAAAGCATCCCCTTTATTTGCACAACTACGGGAAGGCAATGTGTTTTCAATCTGACTTTTGGACGTAATCGTCACATTGAGAGTCGCATTGACAGGTTATATTCGCACTTAGCCATATTCGCAAGAATATGACAGGACGCGTAGCTGTTGGTGCAACAGAACCAAACTTCTAAATTCAGCACCTGCGGCGCTTCAATAAAATTGTCTGCTCACTTCATAATGACGCCATGAAACTATGAAAAGGTGCATTCTAAAGCTCGATATCTTCATTTTTATTTTCTGTTGCAAGCACGTAGAGATAAGGAACCTCGTCACCTGGTCAGTACATTTATTGTCGAGTGCCATAAAGGACGAACATATTTTTACCACTTTTGCTAACAAAGGGCAACTTGTCTAGATGTGCCCTGTGTTATATGTAGGTATTGTAGAGAGATTGCTCTTGTCTCATTATAATGAAATCTATATATTAACTGAGCGACAAGCAGCGCTTCTACGATAACAGGTGTGTCTACAAAAAGTTTTCCTTCTCACGATTAGATAATGGGAATTACTATGGGTATTTCCATAAAAAAATATAACAAAGGAAGGAGACAGATTACATAAACGGGGCTTGAAGAAAAGCCCGCTTACTTGCATGCTTGAAAACGGGAATCTACACAAGAAAACAAACCCCAAGAAAAGATGTGGAAACCGTTTCACTTGGAATAAGCTTCAATAGTATGGCCGGATAGTGACTATGCTGGAGAGAGAGTTAGGCATGGAGGCGCTTGTGGAACATGTGGTCATGTCGTAAATGAATTTTACTCCCTCCTTTTAGGGCCCTTAAAGGCACCCGGCTTCTCCTCCAGGGAGAATTTTACTGCCTGGTCTCCGTCGGAACCAGGCCACGTGCATCGTTAAGGATTGAAATCGTGAACGCGATCGATGGGCCGAGTCTCACCGGGCCATAGGCGGTAGGCAGCGTCTTGCTTGTCGAGCTTGTGGGCTCAGGATATGATTGGGAATGCGGCTGCAGTGGTACAGATAGCAAAACGACTAGTTTTATGATCAGGGCACATAGCTCCGACTAGATAAGTAAACGCTGACGTTTAGAGAGCTTACCGGCTTAGAGCCTGCGCAAGTAGAATGCGGAAGCGCGGAAAATATATGGACAAGTCGCCTCTGCGACGGAAGGGTTCCGCACATGATATGCTGAAGAGCAAGTGGCGCACAGCCGTTAGATTTCCCCTGAGCGCAATGTTCAAAACGACTGACTGTGGTTATCTGCAAGCCGCAGTTGTCTGGCTTTATCGTCAGTTCCTTACGAAAATTGCAAAAAAGAAAAAAACAGTCACATGCTTTACTACCTTCGATACAGATGGGATTAGCGTGATACAGGAAACCACTTGGGGCTACACTCATTTGCATAATGCTGGAGCAATTAGGATATAACTAGCACTTGGCTGATTTATAGGCAGACAGCATATGCATTTCTGTAGAAAATGTGTTGACAGAACGTTCCCATGCCTGAAGAAGTTTCGTTTGTTTCAGGACAACCCATCGTTAACGATGCTGTAAAGGCACCATAACACAATAAGGAGGCTTCAACGCTATCTCCTCCAATCGCACTCCAACCCACTTACCCCGTCCCCTCCCCCCTCTCAGCCATTCCTTCTTTTTTTTAGACAGCACTGAATAAAATAAATGTTAAATAAACAAAAATGTAGCAGACACACCGTGAAACTTGAATGACAAAATATCCTAAATAAGAAGAGGGCCGACAGATGGAGTAGCATAATAGAAGTTAATTAAACAGGGATAAGGTGCCTCAAACAGGCCGGCGAACGTGTTGACAGGTGGACCGATCTTTGTCAAAGGCGGCCCTGTCATTCTTCGTCGATTTGCTTAAAATGGTTGTTACATCAAACGCGCGGCCGCGTTTCATAGAACGCACTGCGGCGTTGCATCGAACGCGGCGCGAGAGTGTGTCGCGACTGTGATTGGGGGACTTGAGTGTTGGTTCTGCGCATGTGCAATGTGACGTGAGAGTTTTTTTTCTTCGTTGCTGCGGCGTGGCCTGTAGCCCAGATGGAATAAAGACGTTTCGCAAGTAAGTCTCGGCGTTTGTCGTAACAATGGTTATAAGGAGACATCACGTCCAGTCGTTGTCGGCGGCGGCTGACTGTAAGGGAAGAGACCGAAAAGAAAATAAGCGCTTTCGTTTGGCATTTCTAGGCGTCGTTGCGGGAAGGACGGGGTTGCAATACGAGGAGAAGAGAGCGGGGTACGCGGGAGGTGGCAGGAAAAGAACAAAGGAGACAGACATAGCGGGGCGATGCTCTAAACCACTGCACCATTGACTGCCCAGTGTACGAAGTTGGCAGGAAAACGGTCAGAGACATCGCTAGACAGACAGCCTCTGGAAAGTGTGTGAGCCACCCTAATTAGGGCAATTACATTAAAAGGTCAAACATATGTATATATATATATATAGCACAGCTGAACAAGGAAGGTAACAAAGGTCCAATGCAAGTATATTACTTTACCCATTAAAAAAAAATAAAGTTCTCTCGAAGCAGCCTAAGTCCGAGTTCTCACAAACTATTTTAATATCGTTTTTTTTTCCATCATACCATCAAACCAGCGGTCCGGGAGCTCGCAGTACAAGCAGGTACAGTAAGCCAGGCTTGGACTGCTTCGTGTAAGTTTTGAATATTTGCTATGTCATCTCTCCGCTCGGCACCTGAAGCATCTCGAGGCACGTCAGCGTGCCGAACTGAAACGCGACGAAGACTGTACTCTCCTTCGCGAGCATACAAAAGTAAAAAAAAAGTAACGGAAACATTTTCGACTCCCTTTCAGGACACAAGTTTGCACAGGGGACGAGAGAACTTAATGAACCGCTTCTTCTTTAAAATGACAAAACAAAATTCCACTGAACCCAGTTTTCCGAGCGTGTCAACACGGCTTCAGAAGTGACGAGAGGTTGGCTCTGAAGTTCACGTATTTCAGCTGTCGATATCGATATTTCCTGTTTTGTGTACTTATGATCCCGGCGGCAGCTATGAAGTTTCATAAGGCGCGTGATATCACGCTGCGTATTTGGCTTCGGTTTTCGCGATCGAACAAATAGAGGCAGGCACACTAATTCCCTGTATGCGAAGTGGATCGAACGTTTCTGCCTTCGTTTTCACCATAGGCACGTTCCTCATTCTGCAGCTCATCACAATGCGCAAGACCGGTGCAAGAAAATGTTGCGTATATTACTGATCACGCTGTGTAGGTTGAACGCATCGTGCGAGTGCAGTACTGCTGAAGCCGCATTGATCAGTGGTAGGAAACGTTGGCTGCTGTATTGCAAAACAAACCCGAAGAATGGTCGTTCAGAAATCGGTAAGTAGAACCTGCACATCAAAAGAGCGAACGCAGGCGATGGAACCAGCACCGTGGATTATTATTTCTTCGTCAGTTTGGAGAATAGCGAGGTCATGTCTTGTATACGAGAAACAATAAAAAAAAGCCATGTAGGGCACATCAGAAATTTGCTGAGCTTCTGCAGAGAGTGGCGCAATAGTTATCATGAAATTTTGTTTTACTCTGGCAACAATTTCTTGCAATACGCCTCATCACTAGCACTGAGCATGTCATCGAATGATCGACTCGGTAGTTCACATCTTCAGGCTGCAGTGCTGCTCATTAACCCTATATTCTAGTTTTTGCACGCGCTGTCGATGGTATGCTGCGTCGCGTAGGTTATTTCGCGCCCTTATTCGACTTTTGTTGTAACTTTTATCTTCAGTAGTTGTCGTATTTTAGTGCTCGAATTTCTCTTTAACGAGTTAACAGTCGGTGCCTTTCTATAGTACCTTTCTTTTCAGCTACTCCTGTCTACTCGTGCGTAAAATCGCTGTGCATATTTGCAGCGCTGTGTAGTAATAACTAAGAATCGTATTCAGAGTATGCATTGAAATACTTTTCTGTTGTTAGCATTCACTTGTGTATTAAGATGTGTGTGAGTCAGACTTCCCGTTCGCTGTAGTACCTGTTGAGGTGTTTCGATTACCAGCTAACCAGACGTAAATACGGTGATTAAGCGTGGAGATTGTGTGCCACTGTAGCCTGTTGCATTGCATGGGAGGAGAAATAAAGTTCGGGATGCAGATTAGAAGGGGCTATTGCGGGCCTGCCTAGTGCAATGACAGTTGAATGAAATGCAAAGCAGGCCGGAAGAGCTTCTGGGAGAATGTCTGTAGCAAGTTCTGAAAATTCGAGTTGGATAAACGCCTCTCGCACCGTATATAGTATTCAGAACCTTGTCTACAGTAATTGGCGCCCCTAAAGATGGATCTGGGCAGATAGAAATCTATCTTTGATGTCCGGCGTGTAGGCAGCTGGCGCTGTACGTCTCCCGACACCATAGGAGTGTAGGGTCGGGCTCGTTGCTAGAACAGAGCTTGAGGTTTTGACAGCCAGTGCAACAAAAGCAGAGGGGATGGAGGAGGGGACACAGTGCTGAACTTCAAATAATTAATTCTATTTTCAAAAAGCACCATTATATATACATGCCAACGCTGCATACAGGATATTTTACAGCGAAACCGCTTATGGCTCGGATGCCAGGATTTCTTCGTGGCCTAACGTCGACAAGAAACTATCATTATCAGTGGCGCATACCCCCAAATGCAATGGCTCAAACCCCCGTGAGGCAGAGGCTAAAAACACTCGGCAAAGTGAAGCGAACAGTGCATGCATCCTTTAGAATCGCGCATACAACCTACAGAATAGCATACGGTTCAATAAAGAACCAGCTCAAAGCAAGCATCAGAACCAGATGAAAAGGCACTCCTGCGCCTACATTCAATGAGAAACAGGTAACGCTCCCCGCATACGTTTTCCGGTAAAGATTACTGTTGCGCAAGCTGCCGTGGCGACGGCAGCTTGACTGTAGCATGCGAAGCAGGGAGTCACGTAACTACACTTTCGTTTGTAAAAGTGGAGCCCGCCTAGCAAGTGATTTCTGCTGTGACAGTGCTACAGGAAGGCCACGTATAGCGAGGACTCTCGAAGAGCAGCGTGCAGAATAGGCGCGGCGAATTTCTCTTCTCTCTGGTCCCTTCTGTGTAGGTGAACGAACCAGCAGCGCCAGCCAAGTCGCAGGCTGTCGAGACGTCTTTGGCTAATAATTAGTTAAAGTGGATATGAATGGCGCCTCGTGAATAATTTCAGCCTACATCGCAATGGGTAATCGTTCTAGTTGCCATTCCCGGCTTCGCTGTCCAACCATTCTCCCAGCGCGGATTGGAGACCATTTTTTGAGCTGCACAAAATCATTAAGTATTGCCTGTGACGGATAGTACGATTGTAACCGTTGATCCAGATTAGTCGATGAGGCGACCATTAAATTTAATAAAAATCACACTGTTGAATTGAATAATTAACATAATTACGCTAATTAGACTTTAATTAGTTATCTTGCGGCACATATTTCAATCTATTACTTTTTGCCGATCAGTTCTGAAGGCGAATCCATTTGAAGCAAATTGTAAGGACTGCACCAGTTTCGAGACATTAATTTTTAATGTGTACGACGGAATGCATTGGGATTCCAGTTATATTTCTTTAAGAGAATGCACTTCTATGCACTGAGGCACAAAAGTAACTGGAACACCAATGAATTTCGTCAGACATGTTGAAAAACAATTTCCCGAAACTGGTGCAGATCTGAGAATTCATTCCAAGTGGATACGCTTTGCGAACACAACGGATACATTGCGTAGATTGAAATATATGTGCCATAGAAAAATAATTAGAGGCAATCAGCGCAGTCATGTTAAGCATTTTGTTTCCTCGTAGAAATAATGGCCTTCCCACCGAGTAATTTAGATCAATAGTTCGAATTGTGCTGTCTACCACAGGCAATTAAGAAAGATGCTGCAGCTAAAAAAAAGACTCGCTTTGTATATAGCGACTTGTAATGAACGCGCGCTTAACGCGCTCCGAAGTTTCGCTCACTGGATAGGCGATGACCGCAACTCCCGTCACCGAACCGTGCACCTCCGGCGCGGGTCTGCTACGAAAGGCGAGACATGACAGGCTGCTCACCTACAGAGGTATCAATGAGCCTTGTAGGCTAGGTAGAAATAAGTATCCTGCATCAACTACATCGCTTACAAAATGGCAATCGGTGGCCTGAAGACAGCTTCAAACCAATCTTTTCCGAAATCCGCCGCATATTGCCATGTTGATCCAGAACTTTACTCGAGTGATTGCAAATTCTGCGGAAACAGGGCCGACCTCCCTCACATAGTCTGGGGGTGTGCCGACAGTATTCACTATACGCAGAAAGCCAACTCGGCTTTATTAGCAATAAAAACGATGGAGCAGTGGGAGGCCACTCTTCTCAGCTCTGACCCGAGCATCCAAACCCGGCTCCTCCAGGTGAACGAGGACGCCGCCAGGACCCTGCCATTGACCCTACGATTGCTTCCGGCGCTTGCAGCACACAGAAGCATGGCCTTCGAGATTGGCTTTCGTAACTCCTAAGGAGACGTCTCTGGTGGTGCGATTTAGGCCCTATGCCTATAGGTAGGGGTTACATTAATTTGTAAGAAGTTATCAGTTGCAATTTTTCTGGCTAACATCTTGATGTGTTTACTCTTCCTCTCATATAAACAAAAAAGAAAAGCGTATTTTCTCGCAATTCTCTACTTAGTCTTGGTGAAGACACGTACACTTGAACCATCACCTTCGCTTTTCCCTCGCCCAGCTGTAGCCCCTGAAACTAGGCAATACCGGTAACGCGATCGCAAATTGTCACACTATATATGAAAAAAAAAGGTATTTGAGTTATTTTTTGGTTCTTGGACTATATTGCTTAAACGTAATAGAGAAAACATGGGGAAGGCGGGAGATGGAAATTCAAGGCAATAAGCAAGACAAGAACAAGGTAAAAGCGGGAGCCAACGTTTCAACAAGTGGACTTGTCTTTTTCAATGCTTTAAAGAAGACAAGTCCCCTTGTCAAACCTCGACTCTCACTTTTACCTTGTTCTCGGTTTGCTCCACGTCTTAAACGTAATAGAAATAATTAAGACCAACATGTGGGAAGTTAGTCAATTTCTATGTATATCCATATAGATTGCCTAATTCTGAATTAACATTCACTCAGGGAAGAAGGGTAGTAGCCGGCGCCACTCTAAGGTACGAAAATCTTAACATCATGCATCAGAAATACCCGAAAATACATTCTCACCCATTCATATATGTGATCTGGCAAACAGGGCCGGAAGTATTCGTCTTGGCACAGATACTTCTGCTCGGTCACCAGACGCATGGAACATTGAAGATACGGAAAAGTGGAGCAGGCGCAAAAACTCCAATGTCACAGTGTAAACAGCAGTATAGTGTATTGACCATCTGGTCGCCGTCCTGGCCTTGAGCGAAGCTCCGCCGGTTTTTATCTTCACGTCCACTGTCCGCCGTTCCATTCCTCAAGGCGTTCCTCCGGATATGCGACGCTCCTTTTTTAGGGCCGCAAACGAGGTTAGTAGCGATGACGGAACACAGCGCCTTATGGTGCCAGTTCCTCGGAGCCGAGCACTCGGTTCGCAAATAGCGCCGGCCTCTGCATAAAACTATCTACCCGCAGAACAGAACGGGTGCACGCTGCGCAAGAAGCAAACCAATATGGCGGCGCGAGCAAGAAGAAAACGGCGGTTGCGCCCCAGGGTTGGTGAACTTGCTGGCGGAGAGGTTAGCCGAGCGCTAATTGAATAAGCCTTAATTCCCCGATAGCGCGCCGTGGCCGCGCACCGCACGTTCGCAATTAAAGCATTCCTCGGGGCGGAAGTGCGGCCAATGTGCAGGGTGCACGCCTTGCGGCAACCGCTAAGGCCAGACCCGCGGCCGGGAGCGGAGAAAGGGAAACGGTTCAGATGTAATTACTCTTTCTCGGGAAGAGACCACGCAGCGGCGATGCGTGATGGCCTCTTCCCGTCTTTTTCCCGGGACTTGGTTCGCTGGGATGTACGGAGACGCAGGACACGGGATAAAGAAATACATGCTCTGCGCAGAGCGCACACACGCGCACAAGTGTACAACATCATTGAAACGAACTCTGTTTCTTTCGCGGTACAGGCCTGCATCCTGGCGCTGTAATCAAGATCTTCCCGGCCGTGCAGCGTCGTGTATTACGCGTGAAACCCGTGGTTCTAATGTGTTTTGTTGAAGTGCGATTACAGCCCGTAGAATCTGTTGCCCAATGTTTCGTGCCAGAAGTTATGACCTTTAAGCTCCTTTAGAAACGGGTCTTTAGCCTGAAACGTTCTATCAGTCTTGGTACTACACTGATGGAAGGATCCACTCTACACAACATCGCGTGCACTTTTTAGAAGTAGAATTCAATAGTTGCAAACAGTTTAGAAACGCTAAGCATGTAACAGGTGTTCGATGCGTCAACTCTAAAGCAACTATTATATGCAATTACCGTTCATTCACATGTTTCATGTACTTTGTTAAATCGAAAGAAATGTTAGTTTTGCAGTCGAAATGGTGGTTGCTCCCCCTATGAGCACAGAGAAAAAAGTTAATGTGGCTGCTGTAGCTTCTTTTCTTCATTTTTTTTTAGTTTGACATTTGCGCGGTCTGCAGAAAAGAGAAAGAAAGAATAATATTCAATCAAATAAAGAGAGGAAAGGGTGGCTGGAGGAGCGTGTCGCCGGTCTGCTACTCCACATCGGTGTAAAGGGGAACAAGAAAAACAGGGAAGTAGATGAGGGGGCAATCATCTTGTTTGTTAACCACTCGATGTCCCCGGCATTTTATGAGGCGTTATATGTAGTAACATGAACCTAGTCATTGTACTTCGTCAGGAAAAAAAGACTACAGTAGCTGGATGCCTTTCTGTAGCCCGTATACGTTTGGGTGCCTTACAAGAAGGTACCCAGAACTTTAGGGCTCACGACAAGCTATTTCGGCTGGCCAGCTAACCATCTTCAGGTACTACAGAGCTTCGCTTACTACGGTTGGGGCTGAGTTTGGCTTCTTATCTGCAGCCTCAATTAAGCTTGTGGGGATGTCGTTTCTTGTATTCGTCTGTGGCTATCGGGAAAGAGACCGAGAGAACCAACTGCCAAGGTTTAATCGTGCTCCAGCGAAGGCAGGCTAGCTCTTGCGTTCTGAGCGCGCGCACGAAAGCTTGCACCGTGCCGCACCATGGGCCGAGTATGCAAACGTAAAAGCCAGCTACACACACCCCATAAACATTAAACCCCAACGCTTCAACCTAGAAATGTGTGATTCAAGCCCCGTCAAGCAGCTAATTATTGCCTGATTCAGTAAAACTCAATAGGTAAGCCGAAATAACTATTGCAATATATTTTCTCGACAATGTCTTGGAAAATGCAGCATTTTACACCCTTCTTAACGTCATGCCAATGTTTCCATAGCAACCCTCCCCTAGAAAGCATCGCATGGCTCAAAAACGCTGATATCAGCGTAAAATAAGTGCTCGGCTCTAATCGCTTACAGATAGCGGCTAACGCCACACAAGTGAAAACAAGCGTCTTCCACCATTGATTTTTTGAGCGCTCGGCGCAACAGCGGCGGCGGTGTTAAAGCGAGTGGCACAGTTGTCGGCTTGTTCCTGGATGACATCGACTTCTGGCGAAAACATTATTTCCCCACTTTTGTGGTACTCCACAAACACAATTCCGGAAAGTATGTCTGTCTTGTGTTTCTGTAGATGTCACTAAAATACCGCCGAAAAATTCCAAAGATCACACTGGAAGTATATGTGCTCCCCTTGTATTAATCATCATCTGTCTCATTTCGTTTGTTCGTATAAATGTAGCATCATACGAAAGAGTGTTGAAAGTAACGTCCGGTTTATGTTCGGCTAATGTGTAGTAGTGAACCGTAAAGCTTATTGTGTGATGACCCTAATAGGGGGCCAAGGTTCGTGTACTCAATGGTTCGGTTGGTTCTCTTAGGCGGAGCCTCCGAGAACCCAATTGAGGACAAAGCCGTTGGTTTGAACTCACACACAAAGACTTTTAATCAAACTAAAAGGAGGCATAAAGTGAATAGAAGGAAATAGAAAGCATGCATAAAATAAACACTCAAGCGGACATTGCGGTAAGGAACACACACAGGGCTTGCATGAGGTTAACGAGGGCGCGAGTCCGGGCTTGCCACGAGGGCGGAGACGCGTCACAGTCTCGACGCGGCAACGCGGTGAGAAGCTGGCAGAAGGAGTGGCGCCGGTCTCACCAAAGGTCGCGGCGTAAGCTGACCGACCGGGCGCCGAGAGCACGCCAGCTCTGGCTAGGCGAGGTAACGCTGGCGGCTGGGTGGCAGGAGCAGACGGCGTCGGCGTTCTGGCCGGGCAGCTGGCGTAGAACTCGGGCCCGTAGCCCGACTGTTCCCGTCTCGCCCACGGGCGCAGAAGGTCAGACGCCGGCCTCGGGCAGCAGGCGGCACGCTCAGGTAGACGGGCGACGCACAGGAACAGGTTGGCAGGAGGCCCCGGTCGGGTAAAGTCCTGGTGGGCTCGGGTCCGGAACCCGACGGCCCGTCTTCAACGCCCGCTCCGGTGGTTGACCTCCTGCCGTCACTTCCTGGGACTCTCCTGGCGTCTCACCGGCGTCTCCCTGCGTGTCCTCGCGTGTCCTCTTCCCTGGCAGCGCACCACGCTTTTTCTTCTGGTCTGGCCGATTTGGCATTCTGGGATTGGCTGCCTAACGCCCTGTGGTCTTTTCTGATTGGTTGCTTTCCTCCTTTTTGTTGTTTCATGCGCCGCGCGTTCTCGTGCCGGACGCTCTTCGGCGTCGTTGTTTTCCTTCTTCCACCTCGGCACGCGTGCACTCAGTGTCGTCTGCCCCTGACCGTCCCGAACACCGCACCATGTCGCGCACCACACATCACATATTGCAAGTGACTAAAAATTAGTTTTAGTAGCGGGTTAGCTCAACTGCAAAGAGAACGCTCGAAACATTTCCTGTGTTGTCTTTTTCATGGGAAGGGGAGGAAGTTTTATGCGAAGCATATTACGAGAGCTCAACCCAGCTCCTCAGGCGCGGCGGTGTCGCCTTGAAACCACGTGACACCGCGACGTCACGACAGAGGAGAAGTGGCTTTGGCTCAACTCTTGCAAGACGGGCTGGGTGGGAATCGAACCAGGGTCTCCGGAGTGTGGGACGGAGACGCTACCACTGAGCCACGAGTACGATGCTTCAAAGCGGTACAAAAGCGCCTCTAGTGAATGCGGTGTTGCCTTAGAAACGAGCTGTTTCTAAGGCGTGCGTCTCTTGCTCAGGCGCACATTTCGTTGCCGCGCCGAACGCTGCTTTGCTCGACGCTCACCGCGTCCAATGCGGGGCGCGTAGTCGCTGCCCTGTAGCCTATTGTCTTACACCCCTTGGCGGGTCGACGGGAACGCTGTCGCGTTCCACTCTTGAAGGCGAAGCAGTAATGCACGAGTTGTTTCTTCGTCTAGCCGAACCAAATATAGCCAAGCAACAGCAGTTCACCAGGCTAAACAGTGGTTCAACAACTAAAATAAAGGCTAGTATGCTTCGCATCCTGGGCTTAACCTTACCTAAGCCACAGCCATTTTTTTATTGCAGTTTTCGAGCTGCTTTCTATACCCAGATACTGTCTGCAATGATAGAACATGCACAGAAAGCGCGAATGGGTCCGCAGTTAGGATGTAGCAAGGTGGACAGTCAAGTAAGTTGATTCTCAGTAATTTGCTTCCAGCACAAAGTACACACAAGTACACGAGGTAGGAGAAGATAGGGCAGGCGCTGAGTAACATATAACATCTTAGCAAGAAAAAAAGAGAACACACGCATAAAGATCAACTTGAGCGCGCAGAAAGTCAATCCAACTCAATAAAAAACGAACATATACTTTGCACTCAAGAAGGGAAACGGTGCCGCGTGCGAAGCAGCTCTGACAATTGCACACCAGTCTGTACTGCCCCCCGCCTTTGATCGTGAAATATCTTTTCCGGGAAAATTCTTGCCACGTAGTGTATGCGTGGGAATGGTTAGCCTTTTTGTGTCGGCTGTCTTTTTTTGGTAAAGGGTCATTTATCAGTCAGCGCCTCTCTTGTGTCCTTACAGGTGGTATGCAGACCTCCGTTTTGGGTTGCACGAAGTTATACGGGCAGTACTCGCTCACGATGTGAATGCAAATGTGTGAATAGTCGAAACGCGCCATGTGTACCAAATGTGTACCGCAGCCGGACTCCTCTCTCTGCTGTAGTTGCGCCATCTAGCGATGGGCCTGTGAAATCTGACCGTGGCCTTCGAATTCGGGGTGCACCGGTAAGAACACTGAGAAATAATCCCTCCCTCTCCGCCGTAATTCGCAGAGCCATCTTAATCATCGTGCTGCTGTGCTTCAGAATCCCGTGTGAAGCAGACTGGATTCCACCAAACGTTGGATACATTTTATAGGGTGTTAGATTGCGCTGGCTTCGAGATCAACACACATTTTTAGACTGCACAACGTTCGGCATTCGAGCACATTTTTTCACTGCACGATCTTTGGAATCAGTCCACGAAAACGGTTAGAAAGGTTAGATAGCCGGAATGAAAACTGGCCTGACAGTACCAAGACTGCTATTCGCATTAAAATGGTTAGAAAAAAAAGAACCTTATGCAGATTTTATGAGCAACAATGAGAACGCATTTGGCGCACAACGCATGAGGAAACGTACATTCTGTGTACTTCACTTCCACCATTGGGACTCGCTATGGTGTCATGAGAAGCAAATCGAAGAATAACCTCCCAGCACTCGGTTCTCTACAGCACAATTGGGACGAGAATGTAACCAAGACAAATGACAGTGGAACAGGTAACTTCATTTCAAGTACAATGCAAGGCATATCAGCGCAAGCAGAACGAGTGAACATTCGTATACACGCACCCATGCGACGCCAAACAAGACGCATCATCTGCACTGTTGGAGAGGGAACGAGGAAGAGAACGCCTAAAGTCACTCTCAAAACACTTACATACGCCTCCATACACGGGCGTGGCATGTAGGCTGTTGTTTATTGAACGGCTAAAGGCACATGGGGCAAAAGCACAATACACCATAGCAAATAAATCGAGGAAACACTCATACGCGCAATGCGCTACTGAAGCAAATGCAACATTTGCTAAGTGTTGCTTCTAATTCAGCTTCGCTGGGGCCGAATTGAACCAATAACCTTGGAGGTGCAATATTACATGGCGTCTGAAAGCGCCAGCTGCCATAGAGAACGACCAGTGAAACTGGCATCGAAAAAGACCTGTATTTAACATCACCTCGGTACGTTTCAGTAAAAAAATATCACGCTGAAAAGATAAACACACTAACGTGTTTAATTAACATTTCCTTCCCAGTACATTAGAAACCAGGAATAAACTGCTAAGCGATATTGTTCATTCACAAGATTTGAGCTATTTGTGATGTGCCGATTGCATGCGATTTATCTCTCATGGTATGCATAACTCTGTGCAACGAACGTTTCATTTGATGGGTATGCGTTTATATTTATTAGAAGCGAAGTTTTTCTTCGCGAACCTCGCCGGGTTTCGTGACCGTGGGAGCTGCAGCGTGGATGCACCCTTGCCGACTAGCCCAACCAATCACAGCGGAGCACGCGCGCCACGTGAGCCGCTGGGCTCTTCGCAGCACCACCACACGGCGCTCGCCTCCGCACATCGATTAGACATTACAGAAGCGTATGACAACGTAGATCGCAAAACATTGTGAGATATTCTGGAAGGGGAAGGCTTAGGTGACCATTGTCCACAGCTTTTGAAAAAAATGTACCTAGAAAATACAGTTTGCGTTGAATAGGAAGTATTCAGGAGCGAGAAGAAAGTTGATAACAACAAGTTCTAATAAAGTTATGTTCTAATAAAGAAAGAAAGAACGAATAAGGGACTGAGGCACGGGTAGGCGGTAGGTGTTTCGTCTGCTAATGCACTCGTACTAAGCTTCGCTGTATACAGATTCCAACTCGTCGGATCCGCTCTATTGCAAAAAGAATGATAACTGTTGAATGTTGCATGTTTATGAAATGTTTATTCCTGCTCTTTGTAAGAACATTTTAACAATATACCAATTTTGAGTTTGAACAAGACCCTCCTACAATAATACCCTATTGGTTATGTACGAGGGTGAATCAGAAAGTGTTTGTCCCTATAATGTTTTAGCCATATAACGGCTGTAAATGCGAAGTCAACATATCCATTCCCAGCGGCCTACCTTCCTTGGACTGGTCTGGCATCTTCTGCGGGTAAGTTCGCGGCATGGCGCTGATGTGAGGTGTTGAAGATAGCGGTTGTGCTTCACACCTTCACGGTGTACGAGCAACGAAGTGTTATTCGTTTTCTATAGAGCAAGGGACGAGCGCCCATCGAAATCCAAAGGTGCATGCTGCTCACGAATGGCGAAAGGTGTCTCACTTTGAGAACTGTGAAGCGGTGGTGTTGTAAGTTCGCAAAAGGCCGTGAAGGTTAGCACGACAGAGAGTATTCGACGGTGGTTTCATAGTCAGCCGGACCAATTCTACCCCAGGGGCCTCTCAAGCTTACTGCTGCGATGGGACAAATGTCTTAACAGGTGTGGGCACTATGTGGAAAAATACTCTGAGGTACTTAGAATAGTACATATGTTTGTAATTACCTGTGTGTATTTTATTTTGGCTAATAAAAATCTAGCGGCAAAGGCTTTCTTACTCGCCCTGGTAAGTATGTATGTATGTATAAATAAATACATAAATAAATAAATAAATTTTCATTGACATTTTTTATGCCGCATGACGCACCCGGCAAGTGATTCAACCCGCTAGCTGCTGCGAAAGAAATATTATGGCTTTCTTCTCAAGTTCAGCATGCATCTGTGGCCTGAGGGTTGGAGCGTGTGGTGTAGGGGTTGTAGGACGGGACGTCGGGATGGAAACCAAAAACTTGGGAGTATTTATTCTACATTATGTACAGAGACGGTGAGCGTCAATTAACAGGCGTACACTCATTACGGGCCGGCAGCAACTCGGACGCTGCGGCCCGCGGCAAGAAGTTCGAGAGAGGTGAATCAGGGAATCAGGGCATGTCCCAGAATGCCCAGGTCTCTCCGGAAGGCTTCTTATAAACCCTTCGAGCACTGTAAGTCACGTCATGTTTGACCAATGGGAGAGTCCACTCCGATGACGCCACTTTCAGCCAATGGTAGGCGCCCGTGTCGTGGTGTCACACCTGGCGGCTTGCTGCGGTCTTGCCTCGCAGACTGGCAATGCACTTCGAACGAGGAGAAGGGGAGGGCTGCACCTGCTTCATTGTCGGATGCCCACCTGCTAATCCCGGCGGCGCACGAACTTGTTGGCACGTAAACTTGTTGCCTTAAACTTGTTTGCTCGGCCGCTTCTCTGGAATGCGCTTCCTGCTTCTGCATTCCTCAATTAGCTGTGCTGCCATCCGATGTGGTCTGGGGAACTCGAAGTAGCCTCAGGAAACGGCGCCATATCTAACAGCTCGTCCTCGCCCCGGTAGTTCTGAATGGCCGGTGAACTCAATTCGCTGGCCATGAGGAACGCTGAAAGAAGCTGCAGGGTACTGGGGTCGAGCCACGTTTGACAACCCTCGGGATCCTGGGCCCTGGAGAACATACGTCAAACAAACCAAATAACACAGCGCTGCCCCACGTGTAAGCGCAGGCTCTTCACCCCTGACTCGCCAGGCTATTACTGAGTCAAAATGAACCCTGATCTTTTAGTTCCCCAATTTCGACAAAACAGTTGTAACCACCCTTCCAAACAGCTATCCATTTCTCCTCGATTGCCGACAAGACCAGAGTACTATTGTTGTTGCAAAACAAAAGGGTCGTTGACGATGCAAACAACAAATGAAAACAGCCGAACATAACTTAAGTGGCCTAACTACACGAACAGCATGTTTCCAATCTATCGCAGTGGCGTACTTATCGCACGTATTGGCGCCACTGAATAATCTGGTCAACCTCACAAGTACGTAATCACAAGCGCACTAGCCTTGTGGTCACTAAACAGAACGCGTACTTGCGTTGTAGGCAAACTTTTCACTTACGCTTACTCACGTTTCTTCCCTGAAAGTCCTACAGGACACGTGACGTAAACGAACAATTAAACTCGCGGGACTTACACACTCCGCAGAACTCTTAAAATGATGCGTCTTCTACTAACTCTTTCCACGCACGTTCACTAAAGAAGTCAGAATACACGGCTGCCCTCACACACACACTAGCAACCCAGTCATAAAGTCTGCTTCCTTCCGTCCACACAGGACACGCGCTAATGGAACTAAGAACGCTTCTCCGTGCAAATCATGCACTCACTCAAATCTACGCGCTTAACCTTACAAAATTCAAAACTTAAAAAGGAAGAAGGTTAAATACCACACGCGCTTTACCATAGGCCTTTCGACGATAACCTTGACCTTTAGGTTACTCACAAACCAACAAAAAAAAGCCTATCTACTTATTAATGAGCATCTCGCGAGACTACATGTTTACATAAAACGCATCTTTCAAATCTCGAGCTTCTCGAACGAAAACACAAACAAAGCTCATACCTTCACATATTGAAAGAAAACCTAGTCTCAAATCGCGAAATTTTCCGATGCTCAAAAATAAAAACAACACACTTCATTTCTACGGAAGGGCTCTTCGCCTCCCTTTCCAAACGCTTATGTCTGACTCATACTCTGAGCCGTCCTCGCGGTGGTCGCGGCTTGAAAGCTACTCTGGCTGCCGAGAGACAACAAAAGGGCTGACTAACTATCAGCTCCCCCAAGACGTTACGGTCTACTGCCAATTTGCGTCCCCGCGCCCCGCTTTCAACACGAACTCGATTGACCGCGTCGCTACTCCCCACCTGGTCTCGTCCTGCCACCTTGCGTTTCTTCGAACTGCACGCTGAGCTATAAAAAGAACTACGGAACGACGAGGAGCTTAACTGCCCCGTGCCCTTTGTCCGCGTCCGCGCAGAACATTCTTCGCGGTCCCCCTTTGACCGGTGGCTCGAACGTTCTGGATGCGTCAACATCGTCCTTGACGACCGCATCTTTTTCCTTGCGCCCTGCCCTTTTGGGTTTCTTGCCATCTTTGGCGGCGCTACATTAATTACCGACTTTCGGTCTTTACCGCGCTTCTTTTTACGGCGCTTTCTCTTCGCACTCACTTTCATGTCGCCTTCTCGTGCCTCGTGCTGGCCGGTACACGTTTCGTCGGCCCAGATCGGTCTCTTACCCGCACAGTCTAATTGATTTTCATTTAAATCAACATTCTCTCTGCCTCGACTGGCGGACAGCTCAACCGACTCTGGCACAATGCAGCAGGCTTTACTCGAGTTAGACAATTCGCACTCTAGCGAACTGCCCTCTACTGCATTGCCCAGCTCATGCTGTGCATCGGCACACAGCCCGTCGGTATCGATCGCTGTCTCACGCGCACAGTCCGAATGATTAACTGAATCATCCCTATCTAGGCTATCTAGACTGGCGGAGAGCCGCACCGATCCCTGAACAATGCAGTTGTTCTCTCGTGAACTACGGAGCTCGCCATCCCGAGAACCACTCTCAACTGCATCGTCCAGCTCGCACTTCACTTCTGCACGCACATCTGGCTTTACATGGGTGCTCGCTTCTGTCGGGTCAGCAGTACCCTTTTCTTCGCTAGCAACCTCGCTAACATTACCAGCGACGCACACGCTCGGTAACTGTGCCAATTTGTTCGCAGCTGGCCTAGCTGTCTCCACAGTCATCTGTTGGCACAGCACCTCGTCGCTCTCACTCTGGCCTTTAACGGCCTCTATTGCCACTAAGGCATCGTTAGCAGCTAGCCTTTTCCCTTCGCTTATGAATCGGCAGCCAATCTCACAGGCACTGCTCTTCTCGTCGGCTTCTGGCGAAAGTCCGCTAGACACTTCCTCATTCTTTCGCTCTGTGCTACCTACAGAATTCTCCGACAGCCGTTGTCTCTGTGCCAATAACTGATCACAATACCGTATCTCTTTGATCAGTGCTGCCTTCTCTCTCTCATACTTTTGCTCACGCTCAAGCTTACGTTCCTGATACACACGTTCGCGTTCCTTCTCACGTTCGTGACGCTGACACCTAAGAGTAAGTTCTTGAAGCTCATGCTTCCGTTCATTCTCGCGTTCTTCACGCTGACGCTCACTCCTAAGCTCACGACGCTCTCGCAAACGTACACGACGCACACGCTCCCGTGGCTCCTGTATCACTTCCCAAGCAAGCTCAATGCTTTTGTCATCATTGCCACTATCATTAATCGCCTTTATGATAGCTGGCGTCTTCATCCGTTCGTCCGCCTCAACTCCCAAATCGTCGCACACCAACAACAAGTCTAACCTCGTCAACCTTCTAAGATCCATGGCAGCTGCCCCGACAGGTGGTTAAAACTGTTTTCCTTATTAATTTGTGCAAACACACAATGCATCAAACTCCCGATTCCCAGAACTATCAAAATTGAACACACAACCTTTGAGTCTGGCGAATCATAAGGAAAAAAACCACGCGCTCACTTACGGTTGCAGCACCCTGCCATCCGGTTCATTCGTCCGCTGTTCCCGGTTCCTCCGGACTTTCAGGGTCGAAGGCTCGCTCCTTCTTCGCTACTCCCAGTTTCTTCGGACCTCTTTCGATGAAGGCTCTCTCTTCTTCGCTCTTCCCGGTTCCTTAGGATCTCTCTTGACGAAGGTTTATCCGTAGCGCTGCCACCAGCTGATGCATTCGGAGGCGATCCTACCGCTGCCAACCAGATGTAGGGGTTGGAGGACGGGACTTCGGGATGAAAAACCCAACTTGGGAGGGATTTATTCTACATTATGTACAGGGAGGTGAGAGTCAAGTACCATTCGTACTGTCATTACGGGCCGGCAGCAACTCGGACGCTGCGGCCCGCGGCAAGAAGTTCGAGAGAGGTGAATCAGGGAATCAGGGCATGTCCCAGAATGCCCAGGTCTCTCCGGAAGGCTTCTTATAAACCCTTCGAGCACTGTAAGTCACGTCATGTTTGACCAATGGGAGAGTCCACTCCGATGACGCCACTTTCAGCCAATGGTAGGCGCCCGTGTCGTGGTGTCACACCTGGCGGCTTGCTGCGGTCTTGCCTCGCAGACTGGCAATGCACTTCGAACGAGGAGAAGGGGAGGGCTGCACCTGCTTCATTGTCGGATGCCCACCTGCTAATCCCGGCGGCGCACGAACTTGTTGGCACGTAAACTTGTTGCCTTAAACTTGTTTGCTCGGCCGCTTCTCTGGAATGCGCTTCCTGCTTCTGCATTCCTCAATTAGCTGTGCTGCCATCCGATGTGGTCTGGGGAACTCGAAGTAGCCTCAGGAAACGGCGCCATATCTAACAGTGGTAAAAACGAAGCTGTGTCTGCAGACAATACTCTAGGGTATACACGTAACTCTCACTGAGGCTGCGTTATAGTTTGCCCGATCAATAAGGTCTCTCTAAATATTTTTTTTCCTCATAAGCGTTAAAAACTGCGCGACTTTGAGAAATCCAGTAGCGGGAGCGAGACAATCAAAACAGCGCTGAATACTTAGAGTGCGCATTCGTAAACTGAGGCTTAGTTGTTAATTTCACTAACCACTTACAAGGCACAGCTAACACATTAGTGATCCCAATAATGGCATGTTGAATACATGAGTCATACAACCATCACTGATATTTATCGGTGGCTAGGACCACAAGCATAGCAGATTTTGCATGCATGGCAGATGGGCAACCCAGGCTCGCTTGGCTTTGTCGTTAATAAGCCGCGCAAGCTAGGTACTCTAGACAGAGCCGGTAGAATGTCGAATAAACCACATTTTAATAAGACACGACTTTCTACGGAACGTGCAAAACCGAATAGCAATTGAAGTGCTAGTCAGATTCCACAGGATAAACCTGCATTTTGTGAGCTCATCCAATCCCCGTAACCTGTGAAAGCTACCATATGAAAACGTGCACTGACTACGAGTATAAGGAGCTGCTGATTTTCTGATATATTTTAATGACATGTTGTTGCAAATGACACTAAAAACAGCGGCCGTATAACAATGTTGCTAGAACAGCAACCTGCCTAGTATACGAAAATTTGCATATGCGAATAAAGTGGCCCTGCACTGAATCTGTGGCCTAGCAAGAATGAATCTGATGTTTTAGGAAACTGAGTCATTAAGAACTGATCAAATTGCGCAAATTATTTAGAGTGATGTCTTTTGAGGCATCTATCACCATAAACGGGTGGTACACGAGACGGCCATGTTGTTGTTTTTATTTATTATTATTATTATTATTATTATTATTATTATTATTATTATTATTATTATTATTATTATTATTATTATTATTATTATTATTATTATTATTATTATTATTATTATTATTATCTTGTTGCTTGCATAAAATAATCACAAATGAGAGAAAAAGAAATAGTTGGGAACTGTCACTAGCAGGGGCACAACGCCTGCCGGCTCTATAAGAGCAGTGGCACACAGAAAAATAATTATTGAGTGAATACCAGGAAAGAGTAAGAGGGAGAGGCATTGTGAGTGAACACGGAGGAGGTAATAAAAAGGGGTTGGAGAACAACACAAAACTATCACAGGGATGTGTATCACGCACTCATTGGGCGGCACTAAGCGTCCTGCAGTACGGTGCACAAATTAGCACGTAGCGCAAGATGTAAGTCCATATCGGTGGTAAAGTTTTGTTCCCTTCTAACATCACACAAAGGCTCAGTATCCTTTATAGACGTTTGGATGTACCACCGGCGGGAAATAAAGCGTCATCTATTGTCGCACATGCATGGTAAGCCAAGCGGATGGTAGTCTCTGCAAAGTGATCTCTGCTTCGTGCTGCAGGACGGTGTAATATTAAACGATGAAGCGTTTGTGATGCAACGTAGGAAGCACAGGGTGCCATGAGTGCTTGTCCTTGTTGATGAAATCAATACACGAAACTTCAGTAGCACAACTCTAAGGTGGTGAGGTAAACCACGCCAACGAACACGTGGGGGAAAGCTAACTGAAACTCACTTATCAGGGGCTACACGAGCAGGTGGCGGTGGGTGAGCAGACGAGCATCATGGAGCTGGCAGAATAGTTCTGGACAAATGCCATATCTACTTGTCCGGGTGGCAATTGGGTCCGCCTATTCATTGCCGGCAGTGCCTACATGCAACGGTATACTCAACTCACAGATTAAGGATACTCCGCGAGATGTGATTGCGCCGACGGAGTCGGTAATGCGACGCCCGATACGGCTGAAATTGTTCGGTTGCTTTAGGCGACTAAGCACATAAGTGACCATTGAAGGAATGGTACAGTAAACCGAAGCCCCAATACGCAAGCATGAAAGAGAATGCTCTGGAGGGAGAGCGATCAGGCACAAGTAGCAGATTCTGAGCGCTATCGAGAGCAGAGTGGTTGAAGCGGTAATCTACAATGAATAAGTAATATGGGCATCAGAAAAGGCCAGACGGCAGAGATGAGACAACAGGTTCGAAAATACGCTCTTTCTCCTGTGAATTTATTTTCAAAGGTACTTTCTCTTTCTTGCTTCAGCTTTAAGGTCCAAGCCACTTAAAATACACTACATACATACCAATTATAATTGGTATGTATGTAGTATATTATAATTGGTAGTACGTAGTATGTATGTATGTAATTGGTACGTATGTAGTGTATTTCAAGTGGGTTGGATCTTAAAGCTGAAGCAAGAAAGAGAAAGTACCTTTGAAAATAAATTCACAGGAGAAAGAGCGTATTTTCGAACCTGTTGTCTCATCTCTGCCGTCTGGCCTTTTCTGTTGCCCATACCTTCTTGAGTGCTATCAGAGCTTGGAATGCAACGGACTCCCAGTAGATGTGGGGGTGTTTTGAGCTTAGGCGTATAACGCTGCAAGCAACGTAGACGTGGAAATATTAGTGAGAGAATTGGTCGAGCAAAGCGATAAGCTTTATTGCCTGGTAGCTGGGCAAGAGGCTTTAGTTGGGCCAATCTTCACTTTCATGGCGATTTGAAACGGGTTTTGTTTTTAAAGCATTACTTTCGACAATTCATCTTCGACTAGCGCGCCCCCACCGGTAGCTGAAAGTCACCACAATTTATTTATTACTGTTCTAGAGAGTTATACATCCTGTAGTTATATAATCCAGATACGATAATTGCGAACGCCAGTTGCCTGAGTCTATAGCCAAGGCTTACGAGTCTAGAGGGAGTTCTCGATAACGTCTGAAATTAAACTCGGATGAGTTGAAACATCTAGCACTAGTTGAGCCTTGCACTTTGCACAGTACGTTGCTTTCGCGTAAAAAAAAAAGAAATCGCAAACTACAGCTACAGTAAGTTGCAATTCTTCAGGCGTGTAATTTTTTTTTCCTAACTGTTCACGCCTATGGAAGTAACTTTTGGAGCAGATCAATCAGCGGAGCGGACACATTCTGAACTGAACGAGGCAGTTGCGCAGATTCTGCGCGACTGCCTAACATGCTATGCATTTGACGCCCGCGTGAGCGCTTATAGTTTCATTCGTTCCGCAACTTTGGCACTTGAATTATGATTGGAGCAACGAGCATCGTATAACAACGCTTGTCGGCGCATTTGGAGCAACAATGCCGCTTTTTCTTCGTCATCTTTCCTTCTAGAAGCTCATCCGGGGCACACTTCAATAGAAGAGGAAGAAGCCAGAGGGTGTCACATAGAGGGATACGATCCATTCTTGTCACGCCTCCGAGCCATTGGTGTTATGTCGCTTCGTCGCTACTGGTTTTGTCCTGTGGACGGCCGGGCACTTGCAGGCGTGCTTCTTTCGACTCGCTGTCTTCTCATACGGCGCAAAAGAACGACCCGAGGGAAAGCAGTGCTCTAACCAAGACGACCGGCGGCAATGACTTTTGCGGGCCACAATTTTTCACCGGATTTTGGGCACCCGGACGTGGCGGTGACGCGAACACGCCTGGGGACGTTGAAAAAGCACGGAGCCGGTGGTTTTTCATCAATGCGATTTTATGCGCCTTCTGTGAGGGAGCGTTCGGGGGTTTTGCGACTTTTGGCTACTTTTGCCAGAAGCAGCAGCAAGGACAGAAAACAGTTCTCTCGCTTTCTGCCCCCCCCCCCCCCCCCGCCTCTCTCTCTCTCTTGTCCCTTGCTGGCGTTCTGCGTGCTTTTTATTTCTGGTCTCCTCACATCGAACAACTATGCCTAGCACGCTGTTTGAGCTCTCCGTTCGCTTTTGTAAGGATGTTTCCTCGCTGTCATGGCCATTGTTCGGCGAGCGCGTCATTCTGGAACTCACATCTCGGGTTTGCAGGGACAAAAGCCGCGTGCCCTTGCTTAGGCCGACGGGACACCCTATACTCTTTTCATGGGCGGTGCCAAGAAATGGCAGCCCTTGCAGAGAGAACGCGCAGGAAAAATAAAGAGAAAGGAATTTTCCAACGAGAAGCATTGCGTTACAACGGTGCAGAAAAAAAAAAGATGACAGAGGAGAGAACAGTAGCTGCACGAGACTGTTTTTGCGCAGGCATTCGCTTACTCTTTCAGGCATTTGCGATACCGCCCCTGCTGCTTTTCCTGGTGATATAAATGATTGCTCGAATATTATAGCCTCCTTCGAGCTATTGGTGTCGCTTTTTTTTCTCATTCTTCATTTATTCACGCTCCAGAAGAAAAAGACAGGGAGACGCCAGAGATTCTTGTTCTCTCGCTGCGCGTGTCACGCGAGAAAGCAGATTTATCGCCCTCGCCCGAGCTTGGAGCGAAACGCTCTCGTCACTGCTACTTCCGTCCCGGCTATCGCGAACATAAATTGCACGCATTTTCCTCTAATCTGGCGATATTTGTTTCGACGTCCGACATCGTTCATAACGCCCAGTGTGGGCGAGTCGTATATCACCACTCGGGAACACCAATCCGGCTAACAGGAGTGAAGAACAAGAAAGAAAACGCAGAAAATGCCATTTCAAGAAAAAAAAAAAGAAGCGATGGGAATAAAAGGCTTGCGAGTATAAAACGAGACAAACAAGAGAAACGGCATTCCGAGAAGTTCACTTTTACTAGAGATTTATCATATAGATGTGATTTCTTGAATGCCTTCCTGTGAGCCCGCCCGATTATTCTATGATATTTTCACTCTTTCGATTGCCTCAGTGTGCTGGTATTTTGCCGCCGGTAAAAGTTTTGAGTGTAAAATGTCGTTAATGAGGGAGATATATGTAAATGAATTTTCAGGCAACAAAGGCTCTTAAGCCAAACGCATGCACAAGTTACGGACCCCGTGCTCTACACTTCGCCGATAACACGGAGCCTAAATGAGGCAAAACAAAACAAGCCGGTACTGCAATTCGGTCACAGTATCTTTCAGGAGAACAAATTTTCCCATTTAACCACCTCGCTGGTACTCTGGGTAATGGTGCCAGGCGTTCAGGTATCGATTATCATTTTTTTCTTATTTCTTGCAGAGTCTGGAGATAAGCTCGGTTGCAGCAATACTTACGCGAGCAATTTATGCGTTAATGTTACGCGAGGTGTATTGATATATAACGGCCCTTGCATTTAAAATTGAAACTTCGCTCTTTTACGAAGGTCACGGTGGTGATAGTGCGCCTGTAACTGTCGTCCAACCATTAAGCGGGAACCCTGACTTGGCAATTCAAGCTGTCTACAACATTCGTGCATCGGCTCTTTACGTAATTTAGTGCCTCTCGTAAATGGTCCAGCAATTTCCTTAGGGCGCTATGTCACGCACCTGCATCAAGAAAGGTCGGTACATCGCGCCACATGCTGTTTTCGGTAGAAATTAGAAAAACACTGAGCTCTAACATCTGAGCCATTCATGCATGTGTCATCTCTCACAAAATCTTTTAATGCGATCAGCATTTTTTGCCTACGTTTTGAGTTTTAAGTCCGTCCGTCCGTCCAGCCGTCTGTCTGTCTGTCTGTCTGTCTGTCTGTCTGTCTGTCTGTCTGTCTGTCTGTCTGTCTGTCTGTCTGTCTGTCTGTCTGTCTGTCTGTCTGTCTGTCTGTCTGTCTGTCTGTCTGTCTGTCTGTCTGTCTGTCTGTCCGCCTGTCCGCCTGTCCGCCTGTCCGCCTGTCCGCCTGTCCGTCTGTCTGTCTGTCTGTCTGTCTGTCTGTCTGTCTGTCTGTCTGTCTGTCTGTCTGTCTGTCTGTCTGTCTGTCTGTCTGTCTGTCTGTCTGTCTGTCTGTCTGTCTGTCTGTCTGTCTGTCCGTCCGTCCGTCTGTCCGTCCGTCCGTCTGTCCGTCCGTCCGTCCGTCCGTCCGTCCGTCCGTCCGTCCGTCCGTCCGTCTTACGCTGACACAGTGGCTCAAGTAGTGTGATAGCTTGCGCAACGAGGTGTATTTCGTCATCGCAATAGTGTCGTAGTCACTGCATCGTCGTCATTCCAGGTGTGTCATGCGACTCTTGTCAGGTCGTTGTCAATGCACCGTCCTCATCACACAGTCATCACGCTAACGTTGTCATGCTGTCCTCATACGATTGTCATGCCATGTCGCCTTTGAGTCGCCGACATAGAGGCGTCGTCATGCATTCGTATCCATAACCTCGTCATAACCTTTCCATCGTCGTCATTCTAACTTCCACATCCATCGTCATGCCATCGTTGTTACGCCATCATCGTCACATAGTTATCGACATGCCTTTCTCTTCATGCCATTGTCGCGAAGCTGTCGTCAAACTGTCATTTTACTGTCGTCATCACTTCAGTAGCATCATTCCATTGTCAGAATTGCGTCGTCATATCACCGCCTTTGTCGACCCATTGAGGTCGTTCCTTCTAAGTCATTCTATTGTGTTCGTGACAGCGTTATTAAATCGCGATTATGCCGCCGTTGTCTTACCATCGTTGTCATTGTGTCGTTGTCAGACAGTCCCTATCATACATTCGTCGTCATTCCGTCGTTGTCATACGGTCGTGGTTGCATGCCCTCATCATCATGGGCGCTTCGTCATCCGTTTGCCGTCATACCATCGTCACTCATTCACCGCCAACCTATTGTAGTCATGTTGTCATTGTCAGCTGCCGTCGTTACACTAGTGTCATCCTTTAAGAAGCCTCATTCCATTGCCGCATTGCATCGCCGTCATACCACTTTGTCGTTCCGTTGACGTCATTCCTTTTTCGTCATTCGATCGTTGTCGCTGCGCTGGCACCGTGCAGTCGTCTTTAGCACGCCATGCCCGTGGTCGATCTAGACAAGCGAGTGGTGTAGAATATAGCCGAGGAACAAGTCTGGGAATGAATAACTAAAACTGTTGCAGAAAGTGGTCTCCGAATTACCACTGCACATATTATTTAAACATCGCCTAATAAACCCAGTTTGTCGCTACATAGCTCGATTGACAATCGCATTATTGTCGACAGTCATCGTGAGACGAGTTATGTCGGGATATCTTTTGTGTTTCCGATATGTCCAGGTTGCAAAACACGTGGTATTAACAAAAAACTGGGTACACTTGTAACGTGCATAGAACCATAGGAATCGCAACAGTGTATTGGATTTCTAACGACAAGGTCCGGCACTTGAATTATTTATTGAGGTAGACATTTCTAACGCCGGTGTTTTCTATGCATGCGTTTTCCTGCATTATTTCTTCCTACGTCCCTGTACCTAATACAAAACCATTATTAGCTTGTAGAAAAAAAAAGCGCAAGAACGACTTCCTGAGCGGAATCGTGTAAGTCAGTAGAAAACGGTTGAAGGATGCGGCGCCAAAGGTACCCATTAGTGCGCATCCGATCGATGAATTTCCACTCAATTCTTGGCTGTCATACGATGTGTTCTTATTGAAAACGAGAAGACATTTAAGCGATCAGTCATGCAGCCGGCAGGAGAGATATAGCGGCATTATAATGTGCACATTATGTGATCGGCACTTTGTATGTAAAGTGGAGAAACATATCGGCAGGATATGATCCCTGGACTTGTAATCGTGAAATATAGAGCCATATCTTCAAGGGAACTTAAACCACCCCTCGGGCTTGGTGTAAAAACCCTTTCCGCAGATCGCATACGCTGCTGTGAATAGCTCAGCCAAATTTTGCACCCCTGTGCAGCCCGCGGGGTTTGCATGAGGAGCGCAAAGTCATCTTTTTTTCTCAAACGCTCATTTTAGAACGCAGGCCTTTTCCTCACTCGTTTTGAGGCTGCAGACGACTGCCTTTTCACGTCGGCGGGAAGATTCCCATAGAGCTCTACCCTGGCCGATAATTGACATCAATGAAGAAGCGCGTTTGGACGAGTGTGCTTATTCATCATTACTGTGTAGGATAGTTCATGCAGTGAACAAAACAGGCTGATGTCAGCAAAACATCTACACTTCAACTTTCGATTAGAATAGCGCACGTCAAGAAAGAAGCCAACTATCGTCTGTTCATACTCATCCGTGCCCGCCTACGAAGGAATAAAGCTTTGGCCGCACTGGGAGGAAGACGAAGTGATTCTCGTAGAGACCACTATTCCTTCGCGCTGCAGTATTTTCGGCTTTTTCCCGTGTTTTACTGGGAGACGCCGCTCTCATTGCCACGGCAATGGAAGTGGAGTCGGCAGAATGCCGACGCGACATGACTGCTTCGTCAGGTACCGGCCCGAGGAAGAGAAATTGCCCACCGAGTCAAGCTGACAGCGAGGACACTGCGCTGTACTCCTACTCAAGCGATGACGCCTCAGATGACGAAGGCTTCGAAAGAGTGGTACACCGGAAGGCCAAGAGAAGAAACATCAGCGGACGGTCTTCGTCAAGTAAGTCTACCGTCATTCCACAGCGCAGGCCATCGGCGCACACAATTCTTTTTGTGCCAGACGCACCTGCCGACAACCTCAACCGCCTTAATCGACAAGCGATTTCCGTTTCTCTGGAGGCTCTTGTCCCAGGAGAAATCAAAGATATCAGAATTAATACTCGAAAGAACATCCTGGCTATTGACGTCCACAACCGAAGCGCAATCAATGCTTTGATGGTAGTAAAGCTCCTGGGCAACATTAATGTCCACTACCTCATTCCACAAGACAACGACACAACGGCCGGTGTTGTTTATGACATTGACACATCCATTAACGACAGCGACCTGCCAATTTTAATCAAACCTGCGACAGATGGTGTTGCCTTACTACAAGCTCGGCGCCTTGGCAAGTCGACCTGTGTAAGGCTCGTGTTTAAAGGTGACTGCCTACCATCACATGTAAAGGTCGGCCAATTTCGTCATGTGGTACGACCTTTCGTACCGAAACCACTTCAGTGCAGAAGGTGTCAAAGAATTGGACATGTGAGTGCTGTCTGCCGAAATACAACGATATGCCCACGATGTTCCGAACATCACGACACCGACACTTGCCGTGCAACAGAGCTCAAGTGCCCAAATTGTCAAGGATCGCACGCTGCGTCCTCAAAAGACTGTCCACGCCTAAAGAAAGAGCAGAAAATCTTGAGAAAAATGGCCAGAGACGGATCGTCACACAGAGATGCTTCTGAAGCGATAAGGCGACATCGCTCCCGGAAACGAAAGTCCATGAAACCCTCTTCCGGTTCAAGGGAAATGTCTCGTCCGGCAACGCCACCTGCTGTTCCATCTGTCTCGAGTAAGAGCACGAATGTCAACGAAAGAAGTAGCCATGCGGCCATGCTTCTTCAAGTGATGCGTGGCCGGCACTGCCGAGAACATGCCACGCGCCAGAGCCACAGCAAATGACTCGCCATTTACAGTCAAATGTCACTACAGTTGACCAAATGCAAGACAAGGACTCACAAGTGATTGCCATGCTCAAATCGCTCACGAATGTCATGCGTCTGCTACTGACGAACATGGACACTCCAGCTGCTCGTAGCGCACTGCAAGTATTGGACGCGCTGACTCCAGTACTTGAAAGCATCGCATAGCACCATGGCCCGCCCCTCGCTGCCCTTCCACAAGGAAGTCAAGAAAGCATCTTTACTGCAGTGGAATGCCCGTGGTCTCAAATCAAGAATTTCAGATTTTAGACATTTCGTCTTCGAAAACCGTTTTCCCATCCTTGTAATTTGCGAACCGAACGTGCAGAATGCTATACGTATTTCTGGCTATGAGGCATTCATGTCCTCTACCTGTGGTGATGTAAGCAAGGTAATTGTATATATTAGAAGTGATCTGACTTACGTGTTGCACCCAGTTCCGCCTCACGACGACAACCAGTACGTTTGTTTAATCGTGAAATCGAATAAGCTTACGTTCACACTCGTTGCTGTGTACATTGCTCCTTCAAGTGGCTTCGACTCTAAACGACTACACGACGTGCTATCAGCGACACCCGGCCCTACGATTCTCACAGGAGATTTTAATGCTCACCATCCGCTTTGGGGGAGCCTGAAGATGGACTCCAGGGGAAGGCGAATAGCATCCTTTGCCACACAGCACGACCTTTACTGCCTCAACGATGGTAGTCCGACATATTTACGCGGGCCTACCTACAGCAGCTGCCTAGACTTGACCCTGGTTTCTCGGCTTCTTGAAAGAAACGTGCAGTGGTTTACAGACATTGAAACACATGGAAGCGACCATATTCCGACGTACCTGAAGATCAAGGGACTATCGAAATACTCCTCCATGACGCTCCGGCGAATTGACTGGTCGGCGTTTCGGTCGCACATGGAGGGAGTATGTCAGCAAGGGAACCCTTCAAGTCCGAAACACGAAATTCAAAAAGCCATGCAAGAGGCTACGCGTAGTTTCCAGCCTTTCCCGAAATATGCAGAATTTGAAGCAGAACTGCAGCGACTACGAGCAATTCGCCGGCGGGCTGAACGAAGATACAGGAGAACTAAATCCATCCATGATCTCCGAGAGGCAAGGCGGATGCAAAAGAAGATTCAACGTCGCATCGATGCACTACAATCTCAAAGATGGAAACGTTTCTGTGAGTCCTTGGATCCACGTCAGCGATTATCTCAAATATGGAGAACCGTGCGTGGGCTTCGCGTATCACCACAACAGCGTGTCCCTTTCAAAGCCCTCACTTTGCACCAAGGTCGCAGCGAAATTGACATTGCTGAAGAATTTTGCTCAAGACTTTCCAGCTTGCAGTTCCAACGCGCAATTACACCATGTGCTACTCCTGTGCCACGGGATTCCCGCATGGATGTAATTTTTTCGCTGGAGGAGCTTGAAGCGGCACTGGCGACTTGCAGGCGCTCTTCGTCACCTGGCCCGGACGGGGTTACCTATGCGGCGCTCTCCAATCTTGGGCAGACAGCACGACTCATGCTACTAAACCACTACAACGAGTCTTGGCGCAACGGTTTGGTTCCACGTGACTGGAAATGCAGCCGCTTGGTTCCACTTCTCAAACCTGGCAAATCACCGTTAAACTTGTCATCGTACCGCCCCATCGCTCTGGCCAGCTGCATAGGGAAAATAATGGAACGAATGATTTTGACTCGCCTGGAATGGTACATGGAAAGTTACAACGTGTACCCAGATGCTATGGCTGGCTTCCGGCGTGGGCGCTCATCCATAGATAATGTCATCGATTTGGTTACATTCGTTCAGCATCAAAAACGCCGGAAACGACTCACTGCTGCATTATTCCTAGACATAAAAGGCGCCTATGATAATATAACACATTATGCCATTATAAATGCTCTTACTGAAGCCGGAATCGGTGGCCGCACTTTTCAGTGACTGTGCAGTTATCTGACCGACAGGCATTTCTTCGTGATGACCGAGGATGGCGCCACGACTCAACACCAAACGTGCCGTGGAGTACCACAAGGCGGAGTGTTAAGCCCGACGCTTTTCAACCTAGTGCTCGTTGGCCTAGTCCGATCCTTGCCCAACACAGTTCAGGTATCAATATATGCCGACGATATCTGCATTTGGGCGTCTGCCGTAACACGGCTGCAGGTACGAGCACGGCTGCAAAAGGCAGCTACGATAACATCTCTGTACTTGCGAAAACAGAACTTAGAGCTGTCTTCAGAGAAATGCTGCCTTGTTACGTTCACTCGGAAGGAAATGAAGCGTTACAGTGTAAAGGTCAATGGGCAAGCAGTAGCAAATGCACGAAAACACCGCTTTTTAGGGGTAATTATTGAACGAGACCTATCATGGAGCCCGCATGTTTCATACCTGAAGAAGAGATTATTGACAATAATACATCTCCTCAAATTTCTCGGCGGAAAGTCATGGGGCACTTCGGTGCGGTCAATGCTGCAGCTGTATAACGCCTTGTTCCTCGGCTTCGCAAGATACAGCCTCCCTGTGATTGGCAACACCTGCAAAACAAACCTGCGTGTACTCCAGGGACTACAAGCTCAGGCCCTAAGGACGTGTCTCGGTCTTCCGAGGTGTGCGTCTACAGCGGCAACGATCGTCATAGCTCGAGATCACCCACTATCAACGTACTTGGCAACCGACGCTCTCAGGGCGCATATTCGGCACGTTGCCCGATTACCTTCTCACCATCTTGCCGCTCTACCCACAGAAAGGCCACACACAACTTTCAGTCGTTTAATTCATGCCAATCGCCCCTCATTGCCATCGAACTACATGCCTGCAGCAAGACCATCCTTACCTTTATGGTGCCTGCACAGGCCTGACATACGCCTCACCATCCCAGGAATCATGAAGAAAGCCAACATGTCCTCGTTTGCCCTTAAGCAGGCCACGTTAGAACATTTACATGACGTGCACAGTGGCCGCGTACACGTTTACATCGACGGTTCAGTTACATCTGCAAGCGCAGCTGCCGCTGTGCTGATACCAAGAAGATCCGTCAAGATACAGCTAAAGACGTCACATGTATCATCAACGACAGCTGCTGAACTCGTAGCCCTGCGTGCGGCTCTTCATTTTATTAAGGAGGAACCATCCCAGGCATGGTCAATCTTCTGTGATTCCAAGGCAGCCCTACAGAGTGTACTCTCAGCACTGCGCCATGGATCACATGAGCAGCTCGCCGCAGAGATCAGAGAAGTCCACCATCGACTAGTTGACGAAGGACACGATATAATATATCAGTGGTTGCCTAGTCACTGTGGCATACATGGCAATGATCGAGCAGACGCAGCTGCCCGATCTGCCCATGACGGCGTCAACTGCGTTGCCATTCCTCTTTCGAGAGCCGACGCAGCGAAAAAGCTTGCCACACTTGCGCGTGACCTGACATTAGCCCAGTGGAATTCATCCGATTTCACAAATGCACGCCTCCATACTCTGGACCCTAATTTACGGCTCCATATTCCGTCCGAGCTTCCACGACGTGATTGCACACTTCTTATCCGTCTATGGCTTGGAGTAGCATTTTCAAATGCCTACTCTTTCCTTATCGGAATGGCCAACAGCCCACTGTGTGACTTCTGCGGGTGCAACGAAACGATCGAGCATCTTCTTTGTCAGTGCTCTCGTTTTAACCTACAAAGAACTGTCCTCTCAGCCACCTTAGACAAACTGGACAAGCGCCCAATGACAGAAGACAAGATCCTTGGAACCTGGCCTACGCGAACATCAGCGCGATCCGCTATGAAGGCGCTGCTGCGATACTTGAAAGACACGGGACTTTCTGACAAATTGTGACAGTACACTGTGTGGCGCAGGACTGTACGGTGACACTGCGTAAGACTAGGAATACCTTTGCGGGTTGCGTGACAGTGCCCACAGAAATAGTTCGTGTGTACGTGCGTGTGTGTGCTTAGGTTTTTTTTTTCCTTTTTTTATCCTTCTTTCTTTCTTACCTATTGCATCCCCTTTCCCTTCCCCCAGAACAGGGTAGCCAACCGGAGATAATCTCTGGTTAACCTCCCTGTCTTTCCTTTGCGTTTCTCTCTCTCTCTCTCTTGGCCGCACTGCTTTTTGTTGTCGTATCCTTCAGGTATCGCTTACGTGGATTAGTCTTAAACACTGAAGTAGCCTCACCGAAGCAAAACTTAAGCCCGGACCACACGAACGCCATACCTACAGCACGTCGTGAGGAATAAGTCAGCTTCTATATAAGCCCACCCCGGCCACTCTTGGCTAGACGTGCAATGTATTGATCTTTTCATAGTGCCTCAAGATGCGCACTCTGGCGTTGCGTACTGGCTGTACGGAGAAAAGCCGGTCAGCACCACCTACAGTACGGTCAGGATGAAAAACGCGAGCTTGCACTCCAGCCCTGCCATGATTGCGCGTAGGCTATGGTTTCGGGCTGCTAAGCACGAGGTCGCGAGAGCGAATCCTGGAAACGGCGGCACCATTTTGATGGGGGCGAAATGAGAAAACACATGTAGCTAGATTAAGGTGCACGTTAAAGAACCCCAGGTGGTCCCAATTTCCGGAGTCCCCCACAACGGCGTGCCTCATAATCCAGATCGTGATTTCGGTAAGTAAAACCCTATATTTAATTTATTTGCATTTGCGCGTAGCTGCGGTTTCTTCGTAACATATATACCGTGGCCGCCGCGCGATCCCACTAGGAGCCCTTCAGTCGTAACGCCATAGGCAGGGCCTCGGCATTATAGCGCCTTTGGCGCTTCTCCGCTCCTTCGGAACGAATGGCGTTAAGGGCGAATGGGAAAGGTGGTTCAATGTGCCTTCACGACAAAGTAAACTAACTTGAAGAATCGCTTCATAAAGTACACATATGCACAAGTTCAAGCAACGTTCTAGTTACTGAGTGTGTTCAATATGCGAAAAGTTTTTCAGCAGCCATTGGTACTGGCGGCTAAAGGACTGTTCGTGTACATACACAACGTGCACACACAGACACACACACACACACACACACACACACACACACACACACACACACACACACACACACGCACGCACGCACGCACACACACACACACACACACACACACAAATTCCGCTGTTTCTGTGTTAACTGAGGATTAGACTATTACGGACACCCTTCATTTTGCCCTCTCCTGCGCTCCACCTGTCGCTTATCCCCAGGTAGTGGCAGTAGTGTAAAGATCTCAATTGAAATTGGCCTCAAGGTCTGCCTTCCACTTCATTAATTACAACACACAGGGGATTTTTTTTTTTTTTTTTTTTTTGCTGCACCATATTTTTTGAATATTGCATTCTCTGGACAACACCAGTTTCGAGATTTAATCTACGAAGTTTCCGTCGAAATGCATTGGTGTTCCAATTACTCTTGTACTTCAATGCACAAACAGCGTTTTCTTTAAAAAGTAACTGGAACGTCAATGCATTTCTTCGGACACTACGAAAATTATTTCTGAACTGGTGCTGGTGAATTCGTTCCAATTGGATACGCCGTGAGAACTGAGCGCCTATAATTCGTAGATTGAAATGTGGTGCGTAAATAAATAAATTAGAAAGTTAATTACCATTTCGCGTTAATTATTCAATCGAATATTTTGAGAGAGAGAGAGAGAGAATGAAGAGGAAAGGCAGGGAGGTTAACCAGATATGAGTCTCCGGTTTGCTACCCTACACTGGGGATGGGGGATAGGGGTTAGAAAGATGACAGAGAGGAAAACGCAAAAAAACGAAAAAAAAAACGAACGCGCACACGTGGAGACACACACACAAAAGGCGTTCCAGTTAAAGTCGTTCACACAGGCCGGTCGATCGTAAGAAACGCAAAAGCGCTTGCACGGCCTTCTTCTGTGACGGTAGGTCCTTTCGATGTTGCAGAATTCTTTTTTCGGATAGCGGTTGGTCGTCCAGTTGGTCAAGTTCCTGGCTGAGGCACGCCCTCTGTGGACTGTGATTCGAATATTTTGATTTCTCCTAGAAGTAATGGCCGCCTCACCGAGTAATTTAGATGAAGGGATAAAGTGTGCTATCTACCATAGGCAATACATTAAAAAAAATCGGTACAGTTAAAAAAACGACACCTTGTACAATCCAGGCCAGACTACATCATGCGTGAGAAGAGGAAACTACGGCGAGACTCACACACCCATGCTAGAAGGCCCCTTCTGATCACTGGGCGACATGTTGGACGCCTTACGTCTTAGACAGCTTAACTTGTAAAGAATAAGAGACCTTATTGCACGCCACGTTACACTTTATCAGCAATGTGGACGTACGAGGGCTACTACAGTTAAAGAGCCACCCCGCTGTCGGTGCCTACCGCAAGGTCAGTCGCGCCTGAGTAACTGATTTCTTTCTTCGTATTTGCTTTACAACAACCGCGGCATCCATTTAGACATCCACCGTTCTAGAGTGGACTCTCCGTTTATGTGACGAGCTTGGTTTCTTTTCCAAATGAAGAAGCGCTTGCTGCGCAACAAAATGGGGAAATCGGGGCACATAACAATGCTCCGTAACAGGCGAGGCACGCAGGCGGGCCATCTTGTCTCTTCCATCAGGGCAGAGCGAGCGCTGTCGGTCCCCCGGGCGTTGTCTCGCGAGATCACAGCGCTTCCCGAGAACGACAAGGACGGGCGGAAGAAGCGGCACCGCGTTAGTGGCCCTCGCGCGCGGCCGGGTAAGCGCTGCCGTCAGATCGGGAAAGGAAAGCCACGATGGATGGTGACCGACGGCGCGGTGGCTGGCGCTGCTGCGGACGACAAAGTACTGAGCGCGAGGCATCCGGGCGAGCAGGGGATGAGATAAACGATACTCGGCTGCAGTTTGTATTGCTTTCCTTCCACATCTATCCCGCGGAGAGAATCTTCTATTGCCGCATCTTCGGCATAGTTTCCTGCTGCTGCTGCTGCTGCTGCACCTCCTGCGGCCTCCTGGCTGAGTTGGGTATATATTCGGGCCAATTGCCGGCAATATTCGGAAGACGAAGCCGAGGATGCTACGAGCGGGAGACGGGGGAAGAAAGCGAGGACCTGTTTTGCCCAACTATGGAATATCTGCCGAGAAACTCGCTTGTTTGCGCAGACGTCTGCCTCTCGATTTGAGTGCACTTCGCTGTTCCCTGCACGGACGTCGTTGATTAACGTCCTCTTGTAGTTGACCTAGTATATGAGACAAAAAGAAAAAGCCTGGATATATAGACAAGAGGAAATGGGGTGCTCGCGCTCGGTTCTGTCACTGGGGAAAAGAGCACGAAATCCAATTTGCCGCTGCCACGTATGCACTGGTAGCCGCGCCGTCACTGTATTTGCCTGAGCATTTAGACGTGTGCGATCACTTGGGAAGGACAAGACGTCTTGCTTCATTTAGTTTCGGATAGGAAGTCCCGACGTCCTCCCAAAGCACAGTTAAACGACAATATGTGGTCGCTTTATAAGATACCAAGAAGTGAACGCATTGCAGGCAGCATAGGTAAGGCTTATTTTGCCATAGGAAGATTGATACACTCGAAGTGCCCGCCAGAATGATTCAATATATGTGAAAAAGTCTGCTTCAATGAATTTTCCCGAGCGCGGTAGCTTGTTTTGTAGTTGCGGGGAATTCTTTCACTTGCGACAAGGTGGCAGTAGGTTCGAGCTCGATGCGATCCAAGGCAAGCGAAATGTTGACTCTACTGAAGTTGCAGTTATCATCGTCTGTATAATACGTTGAGACGCCGAAACGGTCAAGAAAATGCCAGAGAAGAGCGCAACAATATTTTTAGAAATAAAACTCGCGCCGTAATTGCTTGTTTGTTTTCGTGCAGTATTGGTTTCGCCTGTTATAGCGAAGTTGATCTATCGCTTTTTTGTTGTGGATATTTTGCTTTCTCGAAGCAATCTTCTGCTTTGAATCAGCACAAATTCTGCAGCTAGTGCGGTATGGTACCTTTACTCCCGTATTCAGAAATGCATCTCAATTTCAAGCCCACGCTTGGCTTGATATAAATGATGCCTGAAGCGAACGCGCCCACACTCATTGAGTTTTCTTCGGTGCGTTCACGACAGGTGTCGTTTAAATCGAGCCTTCAAGTTAAGATGCATTTCTGAATACGGGGGTTTCTCCTGCCTTCGTTTGTTCTCTTGGAATTAGAATATAGAGACATAGAATTGGGAATGCGGTGGTGGGGAGGGGGCGACAAAGTTCGGCAGCTTGCAGTCACACGCGAAAAGAAAGTTCCATTCGGAAAGGGCATTCTGGAAGTTTTTGAGCAAATCTTAAAAACACAAATTACCGCGGAACTTGTCTCAACATTAATGACGTCGACGTTAATGCGAATAGCAATCCAGCAATGTAGCGAAAGAGAATTTTCCTTTATTAAACGTTTATTAAGCACATGTAGTGGTAGTCGCGAGACCTGCGGTTTTTTCGGCTATGTGCCACATACTCCGCTATCGTCCCACTTTCCTGTGGCACTCGCTCGCCAAAGTCGCCCAGGAGCATGCAGGGATGACGGAGCCTGTATGAACCCGACGCTGTTATGAATGAACGGCAAAAAAAGAATGATATTGAAGAAACGACAAAGGCGTATAAGGACGACGGCATGACGAAAATGAGATGTCAATTTTTAAATTATGAAGATATATAACAGCGACGCTTGCAGACGGCGGGAAGTCGACAATGAGATGACGACGACTGTATGACGACAACCAGGCGAAGAAGTGCGAATGACGACGACGGTAAGACCAGCGTGTTAAAAATTTGAAAAACGTTGGGTATGACAACGGATGCATGATGGCGTCTGTGTGGCGACGGTGCAATGACGTGACAATGGCGGCGTAATCGCGAGTGAATAGTGACAGCACGATTACGATAGAATGACGAACAAAAAATAACGTCGATATGTAGACGAAGGTGCTGTAACGACAATGGCATGGCGACAGTCAGATGAAGATACTGAAGTTATGACGATGGTGAAACAACAGCGTTACGATAATAGCACGATGACAATGGTGTGACGAAGAGTGCATGACGAGGGGCAGATGTCAAAGATACAATGATGACGACGGTACGACCACGGTGGCATCGCGACGACGTTATAACAACAAAAGTTATGGCAAACAAATGCAGACGTTGGAGTGACGACGATATTATCACGACGGCATGAGAACAATGGGATGAAGACGAGTGCATGATGACAATGGCGGGACGATGACTGCATAACAAGAGCTATATGACCGCGATCAAGTGATGACGACGGCACGACGAGGGTCAAATGACGAAGCTGGGTTGACGATGATGTTGCGACCACTACAGTGTCACGACGATGGTTTGGCAATGGAGGCATGATAGCGATTGTCTGAAGATGACGGACTGACAAGAGCGGCATAATCACGATGGAATGACGACAGTATGACTACAACACAAGAATGAAGACAGAGGTTGATGAAACGAGGAAGGCATTATGAGTATAAAAATGGCTGTGGCTTCGGTAAGGTTAAGCCCAGGATGCGAAGCATACTAGCCTTTATTTTAGTTGTTGAACCACTGTTTAGCCTGGTGAACTGCTGTTGCTTGGCTATATTTGGTTCGGCTAGACGAAGAAACAGCTCATGCATTACTGCTTCGCCTTCAAGAGTGGAACGCGACAGCGTTCCCGTCGACCCGCCAAGGGGTGTAAGACAATGGGCTACAGGGCAGCGACTACGCGCCCCGCATTGGACGCGGTGAGCGTCGAGCAAAGCAGCGTTCGGCGCGGCAACGAAATGTGCGCCTGAGCAAGAGACGCACGCCATAGAAACAGCTCGTTTCTAAGGCAACACCGCATTCACTAGAGGCGCTTTTGTACCGCTTTGAAGCATCGTACTCGTGGCTCAGTGGTAGCGTCTCCGTCCCACACTCCGGAGACCCTGGTTCGATTCCCACCCAGCCCATCTTGCAAGAGTTGAGCCAAAGCCACTTCTCCTCTGTCGTGACGTCACGGTGTCACGTGGTTTCACGGCGACACCGCCGCGCCTGAGGAGCTGGGTTGAGCTCTCGTAATATGCTTCGCATAATAGGATACTGATGTGGTGAAAATGACTAAATGACAGAATGACGACAACTGTGAGACGACGATGGCGTGATGATGACGACATGATGCGAGTCTTATGACAAAGCTGGAATGACGGCGACACAACGACTACGACGGCACCATTTCCCCGAACAGATACAAAGCGGCCCAAGCTATTGCGCAACTTGGAACAAAGGGCCGAAATACAAGGGGCGAAAAGATAGCATGGCGAGAGTCGGATCTCCAAGCTGAAATGATGGCAATCGAATGACCACAAAGGCATTACTGTGGTGGTTTGACAACTAATACATGACGACTGTATGACGACGATGGGGTGACTACGATGGCATGAGGAGTGCCAGATGACAAACCTTTATTGACAGTGATGCAGCGACCACGACGCCATTACGAACTAGGCGTCGATGCCCGTACCTTGTCGTCGAAGCTATTGCACGACTTGGGTCATTCGGTCGAGAGTGAGCCAGCCAGCGAGCTACACTCAAAGGGGCTGAAGTAGACAAAGAATGATATTCGCATTAAAACTGGCTACGAGAGCGGAAGTGGAAGCCCTGTTTGTGAGATATTGTTGGTGTCGTCGTCGTCGTCGTGGTTGCTGTTATTGGTGTGGGTGTCGTCGTCATTGTCTTCGTTGTTATTAGGTTTGGAGGAGCGGAAAGAGATAGAAATGATAGAGAGATATAGTAAGGAGAGGAAAGACAGGAAGGTCAATCCGACAAGCACCCGGTTTGGAATCCTTCACAGGGGCAAGGGTAAGGGGAATAAAAAGAGACAAAGAGGAAGAAAGGGAAAGGGAGGGCAGGCTCGCACCTGCCAGCAGAAGTGGCTCAACTCCTGCCTGCTCTTAAGAAAGGAGTCTATATTTAGATGGAAAGGGAAGATTAAGGTACGAAGAGAAGAGGGATGAAAGAACGAGAGGTCAGATCACAAAGAGAAAACTAAAGAGTATACTAGCAGAAACAGTAGAAAGGAAGCCGGCGTTCGTTGCCTTCAATAAAAAACGACATGAAAAAGAATACCCGAAATGATCAGCGACACATGACGCATTGCCAACCTAAGCATGTCTTCTAGTAGAAACCTTATTGCAGCTACTAGGTTTGGTGCAGAGGCATGATTGGTTATACGGTTCGTTTGTATGTTTCTTTTTGTTTAAAGCCAGTAGTGAGAGTAAATAAGTGTTCAGCTGAAGTCGGTGCTGCAGTGCATTTATTTCTCGGGGACATCCCTCCGGGCTGTTCATTATTGCTCCCTTGTTACCAGTATTTCCCATGGATTGGTGCCGTAAAAGAGTCCATGCCAACACGCACAATCTTAGAGACCACATGAAGTGATATGCTCGGTCACATCAACAACTGGAGGGGGATGGGGTGTATTCTTTAAGAGTTTATCTAGTGGACTGCCTATTGCGTCTGCCGCTGATTGGCTTGAGCTGTACGAGGGAGAAAGAGACCGACCGCTTAGGCGCACCTGTCTCCTTCTCGCTTGTACTTCAGCCTAGTCATTTAACACTTCAGCAGCAGCCGAAATGCCCATTGCACCAGCTGGAAAATTACAGAATACTTCCCTTGCTATCGACTTATCCGGTGTTCGTACGACAGATGCTTCATGACAGACCGAAAGAAAGCATTGTTGAGGGGTAACAGCTGCGATTGAGGTACGCCAGAAGGCTGCAATAAAGAAGTGAGAGAGACAGACTAGAGAAAGGTGGAAGGCAGGGAGGCAAACCATAACAGAAAATCCTTTTTGTTAGCCTGCACTGGGGAACCAGGGAGGTGACATAGACATGAAGAAACTAAATGGTAATATAGAGAGCACAGACACTAACAAAGAACGTCACGATCACCGCACGCTATCAAGTCGCAGGATCACCTTCTGCAAAAGTTACGTTTCAGAAAAGATCATCTTTCACAAAAGTTAGGCTACAGTCTCATGTGCAGGTCTGTTGCTCTTTAAAAAAAAAAAGCTTCGCAAGCTCTGTAGGAAGCTTACGACGTGGAAATTATGAACAGCTCATGTCACAAATCAACGAAACCTGTCATAGCGCTTCTGAACGAGGACATGATATCATATTTCAGTGGCTGCCGGGACATTGTGGCGTCAGTGGTAATCACCTCGCCGATGACGCTGCCCGGCGCGCACCGACACTCCTTATACCTTTATCGAGAGTCGACGCTGCAAGAGAGCTTCGCAGTCTCGCTCGTACCATCACGTTAAGTTACTAGCATGCACCACAAAACTCTAAGTGTCGTTTATCTAGCCTTGACCCATCACTGAAACTTAAATTACCAGCGAACCTTTCACGACCTAACGCAACACTACTGTGTCGGCTGTGGGTAGGAGTAGCATTCACCAACTCGTACAGCTATCGCATTGGAATGGCGGACTCACCAATGTGCGCTAAGTGCAAGTATGAAGAGACCATCAGTCATCTTCAGTGACCCTGTTCTCGCTTCGATAATCAACGTGACACTCTCCAGTGTGCCTTGAATAGACTGGATGACAGGCCATTTACGGAAGCGAAGATCTCGGGAGCCTGGCCTCACAGTTCATTAGCCCAGAAAGCAGTTCTAGCGCTTTTTCACTACCTGAAGGCAACAGACTTTAGTGCCCGACTATAGAAATCGTACATCTAAGCTTTCTCTCTCTCTCACTCTCTCTTTCACTCCCCATTCCCCTCTCCACATGTAGCGCAGCAAACTGGACTCGGTCTGGTTAACCTCCCTGCCTTTCCTTCTTCCATTCTCTCTCTTGCTCCTAGAAACGGTAGCAGCGTTTTCGTTGCCTTCTACTGTGATTGTTTAAAAGCTAGGCATTTTAAAATTCTTTGCTCTTGTAACGGTCTGTGATCAAAGTAAACCAGAGTAGGTCTCAATAGTTACGAGCGGGCCACATATGGCTAAGTGCGCACCCTGCGCTTCGGCCCAGAGGCAATAGCCAACTTCATTATCGTGATTTAGAATGCACATAGTAAAGTCCCTGAGGAAATAAAGAAAAAGAACAGAAAAAAATTACCGACGATTACGTTACTTCCTAATGCGAAATTTGAGCGCAGCAAATAAGCTGTTTCACCTTTTCGATAGATTGAGGCAAAGAAATCGAGCAACACATGTATGCGCTATCACAGAATTTTTTTTTTATTTTTCACACGTATTCCTTTAACAAAGACTCCATTAACAGTTCTTGACAGTCATGAAGGAAGCTTTGTGGTCGGAGAAATAGACTGATATATGTTCGACTTGGTACACCAATGCTTGATTCTCAAAGACGAGATCTATACAAGTGCCTCGCGAGGTTGTCACAGCCGTGGGACGCGTTACGAGCGAGAGGAACGGGATGTTCTCCCGCATAAGTGTTAGGAAATTGCTGTTTGTCTTTATGTCAACATTAAAGTCCCCCACTACTAACATCGGTGCGGATCGATGGACGGTTAATGCGAGTTGCAGGAAGTGCACGACGTCTTTCGTGAGTGCGGTAGCGGACTCACGAAAGCGGTATCAGTCGGTCGCTGCTAGCGCTGGGGGGATGAAAGGGGGGCGGAGCTGGTTATGAGGCCGACGACAACGCGAAACCCAGGAACGGACGCCAAAGAGCCATTTGTGTAGCCAGCCCTCCTCCACAGTCTCTCCTCCTCCCTTCCATCATCCTCCCTCGCCCGGAGAGCCGACAGCGCGCATGCGCGGCGGCGGAGCAGCGGCGCATGCGCGGCGGCGGAGCGCGGCGGCGGAGGCGAGCTGGTTACGAGGCCGACGACAACGCCGACAACGCCGACGACGACGACGCCGACGACGACGCGAAACCCAGGAACGGACGCCAAAGAGCTGCGCTCTAAAATTATGAAGGTTTACTCACCGGTGGTAGTGCAAATCGAAACAACGCTGCAGTACACCCAGCTGTAGACATTCGACCGCACGCGCGGAATAAGCGTCCCTTGACCTCAGCCTTCTCCCTCCGCTCATCTCTCTCGCCGCTCCTTTTCTGTTTGGGAACGTCTCCATTAACTCCGTACTTAGTCTGATTTCGTTCAGCCCATTGCAATTACGGCCTGTTCAGCCGAGGAGCGTGCTTATCGGTACACACGGGTGCGGTATCCTTGGACATCTCTGCGTGGGTCGCCGCAGCATGGAAGGAAGATTCCTTCGGCGCATCGTGCTCTTCACAATATAGGCATGTTGCGTGCCCCTCTGTTCCTTCATATCTTCGCCATTTAGTATTCTCTTATTTTTCGTATGAGCATTCCTCAGGCATTCGGATTTATTCAGCCGGATAGAGGTATGGTCACGGAACACAGAACACGAGGCAATAAAACTTTGTCCCAACTAGGGCATTGGATGCCCAAAAAATGTCGCAGTTTCGCTGAAAGGCGAAGCAGCGAGAGCGATAGCAAATTAGTAGATAGGTATACGAAATAAGGATAGTAGTTTTATCGACGGTATAAACTTGTAAACATTTTCTTACTAACTAAATTGACAACGGTATTATGTGTAAGCACGACGCAACGAGGACGTAGAAACAAACGCACAGAGACAGCGCTGCCTCTTTTTTTCTGCATCCTTGTTCAGTCGCGTTTACACATTCTATTATGGATTCAAACCAACTGGCCCGTCAACGAGTTATAACTAAATCAACCAGCACGGTGTCACGCGCGCACAGGCAAACATGAACACATCTCACTCGATGAGCGCGGAAACTCGCCGTCTAAATGCTGGAGTGAGGAATCACGGCCGCAGCAGCGATCGAGTTCACCCTCGTGCGCCTCTCGCTTTAACTCGAACGAACGCCGAAAGCACAGCGGATATGAAGCTACCGGCACTTTAATCACTATGCGCTCTCTGCAAACAACGCATATCCATCCCTTTGAAGATGAGGCTCGCGCGGGCGCGCACTTCGGCCACCTCGCAGTCCGCTTTCAATACACGACGCCCGCCCGGCAGCGCTGTGAGCAACAGCCGCCTGACATCCAACGGGGAAGAATACCCACACCCTCTCCCGCCCTCCCTCGTTTCGCCCCCGTGCTTCGCGCGCGAAATGAGAGGGCGCGCTTCCGGCCCGCCTTCCTCGCTGGCGCTCGCGAGATTAAGCCGCGTTCGACTAAAGTAGTGCCACGCTTTGAAGAATGCCGCCTCCTCCTCGCGAGCTCTGGCCGAGGCCGACGCCGTGTCGCTATTGGCCTAATAGCATCACGTGGGCCCTCGCGCCGTGCATCGGCGCCATTTTTGCTCGAGAAGCGTCTACGGAGTGGCGAGGAGCGCAGGTTGGCACCGTTGCTGCGCTCGAGCAATGTAGGCGGCGCCACGGTCGAGGAGGGAGCGTGAAAGAGAGGAGAAACGAGGAGGAGTGAAGGCGGAGGAGGAGAGTGTCACTACTTTACGAAGTTTAAGGGGTTTTACGTTCGACGGCTCACCCTCGCACGCCTTCATTCTCGCGCATACAGCATACGGCGCGTGGCTACGTCTTTATCACCCTCGGACTTTATGCGAAACCTCACGGCAACGGCGACGCCGACGGTAGAAATGCGCCTGTAATGTTTATATAACAGCTATCGCAACAAAAGAAGTTGTATATGCTGATATAGCTCCTCTGAAACCTGTCCGGTTTTTGCGGCTTGAACGAAATCGAAAATATCCCTTGGCAGCTTTCTGTATAAAAAGGATGAATTTCCGTTGAGAAATCTGAGGTGAAAATATGCAAGCTGTCGAAAGAACTGTAGTATGCCGATTGCTTAGATTAATCTCGATTATATGCGCATACTTAAGGTTTTTACAAACCAGCAGTGTACCACTTTCATAGAAAGCCAAGCGTCATATTTTCTTACCTGCGTATTATGTGAAGGTTCATTTTTGTTGTTGCGGGAAATATTTGGTGCCATAAAAACGGACACATACCGTAACCACGTTAAGGGTTCTAAACTGGCTGTTTCATAGCAGTCCACGCTTAAACAGAAACAAGTGGTCGAATGGGGGAAAGAATATTGAGTGAAGTGTCCCACATATAACAAATGAACGGCAACGAAGTTAGGAATTCAGTCATTTGATACCTTCTGGAAAATGAAAGAACAGCGAAACAGCGAAAAAATGGAAAAAGGCGAGAGTAGACAAACACAACGACAAGGTCCACAACCGAGGAATAAAGAAAGGTAAGGAGACATGGGGCGGAGTATCCAATGTGGCTGAAGCGAGCTGCAGAGAAAGCGTATTGAACTTCGTCGAATTTTTGTGTTGTTCATCTCAACTTTCAGAACGGCCCAACCACGGCCCAATTCAACGCATTTCTTCCGTCCACACGCCGGCAAACACAGTGACATGAATGTGGATGCACGCTTGCAATCAAGAAAAGCACGGACTTTCCGGGAGATTGTCGCATAAGCTGTTTAATAAGCAGTGCCCCAGCACGGAAAACAATCACTCTTCACTTGTGGCTGAACGAATACATATTCGTTCATCATTGCGATGAGCGACACATTGCCGTATGAAAGCTGTGGTTATGAGTAGTATATATCGAATATCTCCTCTGCATTCGTCCCCTCTATGATCTATAAGTCCCAGCACCTCCTACTCCGCACCACGTTCGATCAGCCAGATTCAAAAATATTCTCTGTGGCAAAAATACTTAGACCATAGCCACATGCGCAACAGGCACGTTATGCAATACAATGTGTTAGTGTACTTCTTGAAATTGACAGTCTTTTGTAAGCATGCCCGCGCACCGTTCATTGGGTACGCGTTAAGGAACCCCAGGTTGTCGAAATTAAATCTGAGTCTCCCCCTAAGACCTCTCTCATAATCGTATCTTGGTTTCGGTACCTGAAACTTCATAGTTAAATTTTTAACGTAAGTGATCGACGGAATTTTTCAAGTGGAACTGCAAACGAAGCTGCACACTTTCTTTTCATCCGCAAACCTCCTTGCCTCCGCTTAGAATAGCGAACCAGATGCGAGTCTGGTTGAACTTCTTGCCTTTTCTTCGTTTCTCTCTTTGTCTCTCTCGTGAATAGACTTCCCTAATTCGCGTCCGTTGCCGCAGCCGCCAGTTATGATAGTGATAGCCGCGATAACGAGACAAGCGCTGCGTCACTAGGTGGTTACAGGCGTGTCTTGCGTATGCTGGACGCTCTGGGTCATGCGGCCTCTGGTTTATCTCCTAATATCTTCGGAAAAAGCGGCATAAGTAATTACAAGCGCCACCCAAGGAAGCCGCATGGGAGCAGCAGCTCCCAGTGGCCATCTAGGCGGCCCCAGGCCCGGGCCTCCCAATCGCCGGATTCCAAATAAAGTTCTCTCACTCACTCACTCACCCAATAGCCAGTATACTGTCTACCCAAGTTAGTGCAGAGGCTGATGCTTCTTTCATTATATATGCGCGCTTTGAAAGTGTGCGCTCCGTTGGACCATGCCCATGTTCTGTGCGTATGGATAACGTCATAGAAACTTGGAAACACGGCCGAACTTTACAAGCTGATATATCTTCCTGAGATCAAAACACATCCCAGTGATAGGATCCCTGTTCAAGTTGGTTTTTATGCTACAAAGGTAAAAAAAAAAGCAATTTCTGTTTAAATACCAACTTTGCATTCCCAAAGAAACATCTCCGCTTACCTGTACAAGGTAACCATGTCCTAATGTGTGTTACGTTAAACACCACCTGACGTACCCGTATGCAACACATAAAAGATATTTACCACCTCTACTTCCACCTCACCTAAAATAACCGATGAATACCTAAGCTGTGTGGCGAGTTTTGATGTTGATGCAGCATCTTGGAACGTTCATGTTAGCTTAACTAAACACACTAAACGCATGCTTTCTTTCGCCTTTGATGGCACGACCACGTAGATCAAATTAGTGGCCATTTTTCTTCGGAAAACGAGGCCAAAAGTATGGCAAAAATCACTTTCACAAAGACTCACATGCGTGTGACTTCGTATCCTGGTTGAAAGTATTGCGTTTTCCAAGTTTCCGAGTTAGGAATGTATTCGGAGCTACTTTTGAGAAGCACTGAAGCGAATGTGCAATATAAATGTACCAGGGGCTTCAGGACGAAATGCGTTGAAAAAAAAAACATATCATTATAACGCAGAGCGTACCATGTATGCTACGGTGTTTTAATACAACAAAATTCCGATTGAAGCAAGGAACACATAAGCAATATCGTATAGTATCGTTTTTTTTTTGGAATACCGAAGAAAGTTTTCAGTCGCAAATAGCTCATCAAACTAATTACTTATTGAATTACAGTACTTGCTAGTTTTTAACTCAAATAACATAAACTTATTTTGTACGGTTGTATTTTCCTTGTACAGCAATAAAGCTGAAAACGTTGCTCTGTTTTCCTATGATGTAGAACTCTATTTGGGCATTACAGGATTAAAAACAAAGCCTCATTGATTTTGACTTCAGGAAGGAGCTACATTCTAGCAGTACACAGAAGTGATACAAGAAGAAATATATGAACTTAAGAAATCACCGCGATGCGCAACGAGACTGCTACCAACTGAATGTTGTTCGCTGTCCTATTGAATTACTGCAAGTGTTTTACTATTACTTCAGATCACTAATTAGTTTCAATTAAAACACCCATTTTAATGCATTGATTTCAAAAGCAAAGTATTGAGCGGGAAAGCTGCAGAGCCTACTGAGAAATATCTGTAACTATTTTTGTCTTCCTGTGGATAGATGCATTGGTTTAAATTTTTAGGGGCTGCAAGACGCTCCGCTCCGTCAGATTCGAAAGAGTACCCCGTGACTAGGCGCTTTTCCCACAGTGACATTAGTGCTCTAAAACACGCTACAAACGAATGATCGATGTTGCATGCAGACCGAGCGTCATGAATAAGTTGGCCATGCGCCGCCAAGACCCCCTCGCCCTTTGCAAAAACGTTGGCATGGCTTCAAAAATTCGCATTAGCTATTTATTCTACATTTGGTGGCTTTGTTTATTTGATTTCTTCAACAAGCGAGATATCTCTGAAAAAGTGGAAGCCACGACCCCTCCCTGTTTTCGACCTATCCGCGTTGCTTAAGGCCCATTGAGGTGGCCGGTCAGCATGCAGCATTAGTCATTCCTTGGTAGCATGTTTGAGGGCACCAGTGCCGTTGCACACAAGCGCCTGGTCACATGGTACATGTTTAAATCTAGCCGCTTTCGTCGTAGCCCGGAAAATTTAAACCACGGCAACTATCTCCACCGAAAGAAATGATTTAAAAAGTACTCAATAGGCACCTACTGAAGATTATTCGCTTAATGCAATACTTTAAATCTCATTTAATCACATATTGTTAATTCATGATCTAAGCTCGCAGCCAGGATTACGGCAGGGAATAACTGCTTCTGAAATAACCTCCGCTGAGTGAACTTCCTACACTAAAGACAGAAAAGGACCCTACCGCTCAGCGCTACCTGGCCTGTTAAAAATGGAACTGCATTTGCGCAAGCATGTCGTCAAAGTAAACCTGAAATAAAGAACAAAAAAAAAATAACAAGTGTCAGTGTGTGACTCGCGGAGCATTGTGTTTGCTAGATGTATCCCAACAAGAATGGCACTTTATAGGGGAACGCGCTGGAAAGTACGGACTAGGCCGCAGTAAACGCAGAAAGTGGAAATCATGAGCCCTTCCACTCTGTGAAGGTGGGATGACCAATGATGCTGTGTAGCATACGACACAGATGCTTTCGTTTCACATACATTCGCGTGGACGACGGGATTGTAGCCCCGAGGAGCAGGAGAAAGGTAGACACACGTGACGTTTCTACGGGACCGTCACCAAGGTAGAGTGGAAGGAAAGGAAACTATATATGCAAGCGCTTGGAACGCCAACAAAGAGACGGCCGTGCGAACATAGACATGGCAGACGTGCATGTGTCGCACAGCGGCAAACCTTTGGGTAACCTTTATTATCTTCCTGATAGTCTACAGAGCTTGAAAATCATGCCTATGGATAACTAGTATAATAGAGGGAGAGAGAGATAGCAAAGAGAAGAAAGGCAGGAAGGTCAACTAGACGAACGTCCGGTTTGCTACCCTACACCGGAGGAAGGGAAAGCGTGTAGGGTAAAAAAATCCATATAGTGATGAGACGTATCAGCTTTTGCATAGGATCAAACGATTTTGCATCAAATTCTGGACCTGGGTTTTTGCCCATGCAGAACCAAAATGCACGGAACCCTAGCCATAAACAGCTTCGCTGTAAAACTGCGGAAAAAACTTACCATTGCTTCAGCGAGAAATGTCCCATTGTAGTATGTTTGTCTATTCGTGACGTCTACAATACTGCTTAGGTGGGTTATATGACTAAGCCGGAACCATTGAGCCATCCACGCGCAACAAGTGTTGTGTGATGCGCAGCAGCACATTACTCTTTCTTTTTGTCTTCAGACAAGCAGCGAGTCTTTAAAAGATAGAAATAAACATTTCCCATTACGACATGACCCGCCGTGGTTGCTCAGTGGCTATGGTGTTGGGCTGCTGAGCACGAGGTCGCGGGATCGTATCCCGGCTACGGCGGCCGCATTTTAATGGCATCGAAATGCGAAAAAAAAACCCGTGTGCTTAGGTTTAGGTGCACGTTAAAGAACCCCAGGTGGTTGAACTTTTCGGAGCCCTTCACTACGGCGTGCCTCATAATCAGAAAGTGGTTCTGGCACGTTAAACCCCATAATTCATTTCATTACGACATATCTATTACGACTCTATACTGCACTTGACACGACAATATTTATACTCTGGCACTTGGGGCTAACCAGAAGGCACGTGCTATTTAGTTCTGCGCCGGTACGCAACCGTGTTTTGTGAAAACTCAGCCGTTAAAAAAAAAAAAGAAAGCACAAGAAACCAAGCCTATAAACTTTCGATGTCGTAAAATTCAGCTACCGCACGAGAACGGGGCCGTGCCCTTGCAACAAACAACGCGAATATGCGGGAGGCGATACAGGCAGCAAATTGCTTGATAACAGAAAACGAAATTGGCCGAGGAAAGCTTGCACGAGATTGTTGAAGTACTGCACAGACGTCTCAGGGAAGCCTCTGCAGTGTTGTTCCCTCGCGAACGACGCTGACGGAAACGTTATATATCACAGCACGGCGCAGCCCCGAGTCGCTCAGAACGTCAAGTCTCGCAGTCTCTTCAACGTTCCCTCGGAGAGGGGACCGCTTCCGCAAAATTCCCCGCCCATGGTCTCCGCCTCCCCGCGACTCTGCGTATCGAATGGTCGGCAACCGGAGCGTAAAATTATGCAGTTTATGCTGGAAGCGCTCTGCCGCCGACGAGTGTCTGGAGAGGACGGCCGGTGTGCATCACGCGCACATCTACGTCCGCGTGGTGCGCGAACGCCGTTAGCACGCGCGAAAGCACTGCGTTGTTTCCGCGTCTCGCCAGCCGTCTAGGCTGCGCGCTGCGTGGTCTCACAGTGAGGAACTTCGTTATCGCGTCCTCCATTTATCTTGCGCGAAAACCGAGAGAGGCTGCACGATAGTGTGGCCGCGTCGGTGATACAAATTTAGCGGAAGCTTCTCAGTCGGGGGCTGCTTGTTTCAGCGCGGCATTCGTTGTTGTAAATTTTGAAAACTTCTGATCTCATTCGCATCGCCGAGAGCCGGAGAGCGCGAGAGCGTATTGGGAGTAATTTCCAGTTTGGCGGGAATGTATGTCGCGGGGAGTAGGGTGGGAAGCTACGCCGCTGAGGCAGCGATATTTCAAACCAACCGTGGCTCGCTTTTTCCTCTGATGCCAAGATTAATGGTCCACTCAGCTGCAGCAGCAGCAGGCATCACGTGACGGACGCTCGCGGAGCTGTGAGCTCCATATTTGCAGTATATGTTTTTAACGTAGCCTTTTATTTCTATGAGTTGGCTGGTTTCGTAGACTTAGTTCTCTTGTCTAGTTTGCTGCACTATTGTGTTTTTGCTTGCGCAACTGCGCTTCTGGGCGAAGTGGCTTTAGATTGCACACGTCCGTACCTGACGTCTCTTAAAGTAGGTCAACCTAGAGACTGTAAAAGGAATTTGTGTTTGATGTTGTAGCCTATATGGCAGCGCAACATGGGCTGTTGCATAACATCAAGCCTCCTTGCGCATTTGTAAAATCAGGAAGAGGAGGAGATGGAGGAATCGCTGGAGGCATTTACGTGCTAGCTAAATATATGCGCGGGATGAGAAAACTGAAGTTGCAGACGTGGGACCGAAAATTGCGATTAATAATATACTGAGCCATTTCACTGCGAATTGATTATAGATTACTATGTCAATTGTTTGTAGCCTTTCAGCAGTCCTGCAAAATCATCGGCAATTGTTTGACTAATATAGTGAGCTTCATGTCACATGTAAATTTAAAGAGCTCGTGCCATGGAGGGGCGGGGACGGAGAATGTTCTGCAAGTGTCCACCTAGTGCACGGGTCATGTTTGTCTGCTGCTGAACTGCTGATTGGCTGGGGGCCCTTGTCTCCTTCGGACGTGTGCTCTTGCCCAGCCAATCAGAATTTCAGTAGTATACGAAATGGACATATGTACGAGGCGTACACTTACAGAATACGGGGGGTAGTCTGTAAGTGCTCTCTAAGTTTGCATGCTGTAGGCTACAGGTAGATACCTGTTACTTATATAAGTGTACCAGAGATGGCAGTAGCCTACACACTGTTGGAATACACGCAGCACTGTAGATGGCAGTGAATTATTTTGCGACTTACTAAGTACTTCGACAGGGTGAGCTGTCTTCAAAAAGGACACAAAATTTGCGCTTTACAATTGTTGCAGAATTATTATATGTAGGTTTGTGCAAGCGGACTTCTTAAAATGTTTTCCGTTTTTTGTTGTTTATTTGCAGAACCATGGGAAGGCGGGCTACGTCGGAGCCGGCTAACCCAAAATACCAGATTTGTTACGCAAAAAAAGAAAGAAAAAATTCAAGGAAGGTCACCCATGCACCAAAACAAGCGCACAAAGATTGTCTCGGCGACAGGCCCCAGCAGCAACAGAACAGTCCAGTTATTGTAAAATGATTACAGGAGTGAAGAATTCCGCACGAGCCTCTCCATATACGCATGTATACATACAAGGCCAACACCACCGCGAGATCAGCTTGGTAAAAAAGAACCACAATGTAGAAGACAACACTGCAATATCACTTATGTGCAGTCCATAATATTATTCCGTACTGAAAAATCAGGAAAGGCACTTAAAGCGCGCCTCTGCTTATCAGGACGTAACCACGGTCCAAGCACTTCGCTTAATGGAGGAGGACGTTTAAAAATGGTTTTAAAACGATAACGCAGGAGGACGCACTGTTCGTAAGATTGAGTATATATTGGGATACGCTCCGCTGTGGCGTTGGCGTTATCCCAATAACTACAATGTGGGGGCGTTCACATTTTGATGCGACACAAAACGTGAGGCATGTAGGCTACATCTAAGCGTGAAGATGGAGAAACGTGTCGAACGTGCGGTCAATGTCTTGGTTCAGTTAAAACTGCAGGAATGGGATAATTAGATATAAGAGCGAAGATTTTGCATTTTCCTCAAATCGTATGTGTTTGCAAAGTATGTGCCCCAAAGTGTGAAGAATACTCTTGGCGTCTAATACAGAGTGCTTCATGGGTGTCGGGGTACCCAATATGAGTGTTGCAGTAGTTAATCTGTCTGCCACCTCGTTTATCGAAATTCCAACGTGGTTGGCGGCCACTCTAAATAGACCTCACGATTACCGAGAGAAGGAACGGTCAATGTTTTCATGATATCATGTTTCATAGAATCATACACATGAAAACGAAATTCCTTTGTCACTTCTAGGGCTCCTTTAGAGCAGGAATATAGCATCCAGTGCCGCCCGCTGCCACTTTCCGCAATAAATCTTGGAGCTTCTAATATTCCAAAAAACGTTCTACTGTAGACGATGTCTTATTGCATAGTTGGCAACTTCTGTCTACTCGAGACCTTTCACCGAGTCAAAGATACTCGGACCGTGGCCACACCCGTCGCTGGCTCGAAAAGCGATTCGTGCACTAGTGCAGTACTTGAAGTGCACAGGCTTAAGAGACCGTTTATAGTGTCCTTGTGTATGGTGTCCCTCCCACACGTACTCAGTGTTTACTCTCTCCCTTTCTTCCGCTTTCTATTCCCCTTTCCCCCACCCCCAGTGTAGGGTAGCAAACCGGATGCTGTTCTGGTTGACCTCTCTGCCTTTCCTACCCTTGTTTTCTCTTCTCTCTTCTCTCTCTGTCTACTCAATACGCAGGAAGACAGAGTGCTTCACTGTAGCTCTGATGTGATGTAGATACATCTGTGAGTACGAGTGGGTAATCCTCATGAGAACGGTGTATTTACTGCAGCGTAGCAAGATTTGCTTCTATAATAGACATCGCCAATTTCTTTTCAATTTCATAGAAGGCGTGATGACCAGCCTCGTGTCTCATCGAAGGTACGATCCATGGTGGCCTGATGGCAATCAGTATGATTGCGTCAAAACACTTGTCAATGGTAAAAAAATGGAACTCGTCTGAAGAAAAAAGAAAAGAATGAAATCTGATCCCCGATGGCGTGGTCAAATGGCACCCACTTCTGAGGCAGCATAGTGTGCGAGATATAGCTCACTGGTCCATGTATCGACACTTATAATTTCCCCCGAAAAAGAAAGAAAGGATCCGTGAGTATGCGGTGTGAAGAGACGCGAAGACAGGGCTATTGAGCGAACCAAATAATTAGGACGCACCGTCGGTTGCAATAGAAGATGAGATTGTCAATTTTGTATTTGACTTCAGCTCTATTTTCCTTTGAGAGGTCGGTTTCGGAACTAAGAGATGAGAAACCAGTGTTGACCGTAACAATAGACACAGTGATCGGAAAGACACACAAACAGCGCATATACTCCCTCACATACTTCCACATATCTCGCCGAAAGCAATAATAGAACTCCTGGCCACTCGCTGTAGTGGTTTAGTGGCTCGCGGCTGCGGTGATAATCACGAAGTCCCGGGATAGATACCTGGCCGCTGGAGCCGCATTTCCGTGGTGACCAAATGAAAAAAACAAATTGCGCACTTCAATTTAGGTGCATGGTAAAAACCATAAGGTGGTTAAACGCGCATCACGAGCAGATTCAAGTTGTGTTGGGGCACAGAAAGACGACTAGAAAACCGTTAATTAGGTTTCGGTTTAGCTTAGCTTCCTAATGGGCAAAGGGTGCAACAGAAGGTCCTTTGGTGTGTATGTGGATGACATAGTGCTATTCGCGGACAATCCAAGAGATGTACAGATACTTGCGACTATGTGTGCCAGTGCAGTGGCAAATTTAGGTCTAAAGTTTAGCACAGAGAAATGGACACATATGATCTTTAATGAAATGACGAGAAACGACGTGGTAACAATTCAACAAAACATCGTACCGTTTTTCATGGTATATAAGTTATTTGGTACATAAATAAACGAAGGAAGGACCTGCTCAAAAATCCACCATGATACTCGGAGGATGCAGGGGCAGCGAAATGCAGCAATAATTATACATAGAGCGCTTTGGGGTTAAAATAAGTATGAGGTGGTTTGACGAATCTGGAAACGAGTAATAGTCAGGTAAGGAGACAGGTAAAGGGCAATCGAAACTGTGAATACAAAAACTAGGAGCCATAAAATAATGAGCGAAACAGATAATAAATTGAGCTCAAAGGCTTGAAACAAAGAAGACCATTGAGAATTACAAGAATGACAAGAAAGAATTCAGGAAGAAAAATTTTAAGCAATAACACAAAAGACAGTGCCTTCCTATTTGAGGTCTGAGCTGGCTGCCTAAGGACACAAACATACCGGAGTAAATGAAAATCCTGAGACAACGCCGCACATCCTAATGGAATGCGAATGTATTCATCCAGCGCGACCCGTAGAAAACGTTCACCTTCCAGAAGCGCTTAGATATAAAGCATTAACTTGTCAGCAGTCCAGATAAGCAAGACACGCTTACAGTATTGGCTATAGACAAAAGCAAGGAAGAGAGTGATAGGATCGGATCTATTACAGGCATAGCTTCAGAGGTTTTGAGCTAGAGAAAAAGTTAGGGAGGCATAGAGAAAATACTAGCCTGATAGATATCTATAGATTTCCGGATTAACTCAAGCAGGCTAGGTGGCTTTTTGTCGCCGCCTGGTTTAGAAAGGAATGCCAATATATCATCATCCTCATCATCATCATCATGGTGGTTCTTGCACCTAAACGCTCCAAAATTTGTATTTAGGTAAAATTTGAAAACCCACAGTAATTGCAGCTAGTTTTCTTCGGTAATATGCCAATGCTCCTGAAAGTGAAATTGCGTTCTGTTGCAATCGGCGATGATTTTCTGCCCGGCGTCTACTGCCGAACCACCTGGACTTGATCGGCAGGGGCTCGTTAAGCTGACGTCATTTACCAGAAATCTCGTTAAATCTTATATCCATGTTTCGTTTTCGAAGAATGGCAAAAATTTTCGAAGAAAGTTTCAAATTAGGAAGTAGCGCTTTTACTTTATGTGATTTCTACTTTGCGGAAAATTTCGGTGCTTAAGAGCGAACGCAGTATTCAAAAGAGGTGGAAAATGTATAGTAAGGTCGCTTTGTTAACGCCAATACGTTTTCATTTGCATAATGAACCCACCGTTATAGATATAGATGAAGTTCGATACTCCACGTTCCACTCTAAAGTTGCTGCATGAATGAAAAAACAGAAATAAGTGATGTGGAAGTAGGGTAACGAAAGTCTACTGAAAAATTCCGGACCGAAGACCGTTATCTTATTCGAATAGACAGGCGATAATGAATCTTAATTCTTTCCAGGAAGAAGGATTGCTTGAAGAAAGTAAACGAAATTTACTTAAGAGAAACACATCATTCAGTTTTTTACTGCGTGGCATGGGTGAAAAAATAAGACAAAGCATATTCGAAATTTGGCTCTTGCCAGTTGAAATTGAAGTTTTTCTTAAGAAACTCTAGGCCTTGGTGCAATTCTAAGCAAACGTCGTGACCATAATCCAACTTCTCAGATCAGTCGTGTTGACTCCGTGGTTCTGAGCACTGTTTCTAAGCTGCTTAATCTCACCGCAAACTTAAACCTGTAAAAGTTGGAACTTGATCCCTTCAGTCTAAAGCGAGAAATGGATATCTATAATATATCACCGGCAAATTTTACTGGCGCCTTTCGAAACTTGTTCAGTGGCCACACAGTGACGAAAATGCACTAAAAAAAGAAAACACAAAACAAAATGTAGTTTTAAACTGATCGCAAGTAGGTCGAGCGTTCACAAAACATCGTCTAGCGTCATATAAGAGACTCAAAATGGATTACGCGACTCTGCAATCCGCTTAGCTTAAATCCACTCTAAATGCACTTAGGCCTGGTGCTCGACCGGAGTCAGTACCTCACTACCCACGCACCTGAGAGGGCTTTAGTGGCCGGATGAGCGGAGACACGTGGCCCGGTTCTAACTTGCACTTCCACAACATTTGCTCCATGGCGCGCTTGCTAATGGGATTCGGGTTCTTTTGTCTGAAAACGGCAGTCGCCCGAACCGAAGCGGCCGCGTTATAGGTGTTAGTCCAACCTCTTTTCCCGTGTTTCCATGGCGATGCGTATAACATTTAGCCATAAATATGCTCGTATGCGTTTCCTTATTAAGTACACCCAGTGAAATGAACACAAGGTGGCTTTCCGTTTTTTTTTTTTTTTGGTATTCCAGTACTGTCCTAATTTTGCAAAGAGTACCGTTAGATGAATGTCGTTCCGCATAAAGTGGGCATGCTTTTGATGTGTCGCTAAACCTTGCATTTAGAAAGCATGCATTAGAACAGGGGCTTATCTGCTGCCGAACGTAAGACGGTTTTAGATCGCTCTTATTGCTGTTGCTGCGCTTTTGGACAGAATGACATCGCTTCTGTGCCGTGTTTTGTCGCTCTTATCGGTATCCAAGGTAATTTAGCGTATGGATGTTCACCAGAGACTGTTTTGATGTAAGAGGTCAATAAGAGCAGCTCAAGTGCTGGGAATTTTATTGAATACACTTTTTACGAGTCGCTGATGACGTCTCGACGACTGATCGCAACAAACAATCAGTCGCTCCCTGCGCAGACTCGACAGCATCATATGCAGGCAGCGGCTGGGGCCTTTATATACAGAATCACGAGTCAGCTTACTCTATCTTACGTTTTCTTAAAATCGATTGGGCGAGAAAGTTCAGAGCATATGTTTTTTTGCTCATACGTGAGGGTGTCCTAACTGTAATGCACCAAGAAATAGAAAATTTACAAATGCCACATAGCTCGACAGAGCCAAGGTAATGTTGTTTGCCAACGTTTGGAGATACTCAGATTATTTCTTGCATTCCGCCTAAATACCTAATTAACCTTAAATGATTATTTACTATATTATAGTTAACTATAGTATAACTAATTAACTATATTATAGCTAGATGAAAAGTGACGATGAGAAAATTGTCGAGCAACCTGAAAAACTCCCGGTACAGATGTCTGTTAATTGCTCAGTACGTGCTACATTAAAGTATTTTTCCGAGCGTGAAAGAAGTCCCCGAATACGCGCAAAGCGCCTCGAGCGGCCCGTCGAGCGGCAATTTTGCGTCTATTCGCACACACGCACGCCCACAGGACCACGCGCACAGGATGATCCAAGGCGCACAAATTGACATGAGAAATATGGCCTCAAACCTTCACTATATTACTCTTCCATTCAAGATATTATTTTACCTTGCTCGATTGCACGCAGGAGCATGATCGGCCGAAACCCAGATTGCAGAACCCAAACCAAACCGCCAAAAGAAAAAAACAAAACAAGAACACAGCACTAATATTGTGCACCAGGATCAACTAAAAACTCAGCGGGAAGAATGTTCTAAGCTAGTATTCTACGAGTACTCATTTATTATTTGCGTTTTCTCAAGTTTTCCACTATCTCATCGGACGTGTTCGGCCGCCGTGCCCACAGACCGTATTGCAGCGCGTGTGACGTTCTTTCTCGGGCCCGAACGCTTACCACCTTGCAACGCTTTAAAAATAATTAGAAGCGAGCGCTCCGCGAAATGCTTATAAAAACAAGACGAGGTAAGTGCGCGGAAGAAGCGAGAGACAGCTATTAGAATGAAAAATTATCTCAAAGGCACTTCTCAGTGGACTTAACAGATGTTTCCAAGAGCCAACAAAGACGGCACCATAATTAATGACCGTGAAAGAAGGGCTCTGAGAAACGAGTCCATGAAAAAAAAAATAGACGATAAATGGAAGACCGGATACGGCTACTTTCTGAATCGACAAAAAAGATGGAGAACTATACGCAGAGCTTAATGAATTCAAGGAAAATATTGGAGTCGTTGTTTCATTGTTTATCATTTTGAAAGTGCAAGTGGAACAAGTTCATATGAAGCAACAAGGGACAAATATTCGTTGTGGACCTGGAGGACCAGGTTGGCGTGTACCACGAGTCAAGTTGCCGAGGAAGATATTGTACCATTAGTATGACAGCCTCGTCATTCTCTTAGCGCTATCCGATTATGCGGCATATATTTCGGCCTCTCTTTCCGAAAAAAAATTTGCCGCGAACAGCAGTTATGAGCTAAGCTTGATTGTTGCAAGTGTGAAATAGCGCGAGAAAACAGGAACAAAAAGAATAAACGACAGCACACCATTGTTTTCACAACCTTCAAATCAATTCAAACACACTCGCCCACCTCGCCATCTTGATATTTCTTTAACTCTATGCAAGATGTCAGTGCCAGTTAGATGGCGCCGGCTACCCCTCTTCTTTTAATTCATAGATGCGCTAAAATTTTTGAAAGAGTTTATAGAGAAAGGTCTACACTAGCAACAGTTCTAAAGTTCACTAGCACAAAAAACAAACAATTGTTTCTGATCAGTTCACTCGCGCTCGAGTGGTCATGTTGACGTAAGCATGTTGACGTCATGTTGACGTAAGCACGGCGGTCCTCAAGGGTGGAAAACACAGCGCACACAAGCACGCACCGAACCACGGGAACACGATAACATGAGCGAATACGTGAAACACGTATCGATGAAAATGTTTAAAAAAATTTATCACCTCGAGAAATAAAGCGTCGTGTTCAAAGTTAGAATAAGAAAATTGATTAACTTTTAGATATTTCCAAATAATTCCCGTTTTTCACATATAACACACCCTCAAGAAATAGTAAAGAAGTTAATCAACGAGTATTTGTTAATTAGTCTTTTCAAAATAACTTAAGCAGCGGCCAAGTATTTCCGCCTCACCTAGGAAATCGTCTGCAAGAACGCCACGTTCGCTACACTCAATTATTCGTTCTAAAAAATCTGCATGGTCTAAAAAACATCCTGCATGTCTCCATCAGCTTTCTCATCAGCCTCCTCCAATCTTGTACAAGAAGCATTTAGTACAGGCTGGGCCAAACCGAAGTCCGCGAATTTCTATTGAACGACTGGTTTTTCTAGGTATGGTGGATTGTACTTAGGATCCGTCGCATACAGTGTGCAGTTTCGCACAGCATTTGTGAGCCAAGTTTCACGGAACCAATGTGGCTTAACCTTGATTGTCGCGTATTTATTGCTCTGTTGCCATAATATTTTTTTTCTGTAATTCTTTTTTATCAGTTGGCGCTTGTTATCGGTGCGCTTAAACCACAGCAGTTTGATGTCTATCACGTGCCTCTTTCATGAAATGATGTTACTACTCCGAAACCTATCGAGGACTGTGAATCAGTCAAGCTGGTTCTTTTTTAACGGCTGTGAAAAATTTTATTATATCGTTTATAGTACTGAAAGTTGGACCGTAGTAGAGGTCTCCGGATCAGTTTTGACCGCCTTGGTTTTCTTCGACGTGCAAGCAAAGCACGGCACACGAGCGTTTTTGCATCACGGCCCCAATAGAATGCGCCCGCTGTGGCAGGGATCCAACCCACGACCTCGCGCTCATCAACGCAGCGCCATTGCAACTGCGTCGACACGGAAGCCATGTCAAACGACCGACGCGTATTCGAGCTGTGCAAGGCAGATTGCCGTGCACGAATCGCGGGGCGATGTGCAGGAGAATTGAACTCCCCCGATAGTCTGCAAACAAAGCCCGGGGAGCGCGTACCCCGCTACTGTAACGCCTTTAGTGTGAGCAGAAATATGTAAGGTCGTATTAAAATGTTTGCCGAAATCGTTGATGTCACAGATTTTACAGAACCGTAGAGAATGTACAGAATAAGAAAAATTAATGCGTGCTACTTTGCGAGGGAAGGTCATGACGCTGGTTTTAGCAGCATTCACGGTGAGGTCATAATTTTTGCACAACTTAGAAAAAGAAAAAAAAAGGTCTGACTGCAGGATGTGACAGCTATCAGCAATATGAATTTTCTTAAAAATATTGACGTTATCTGCGTATAGAACGACCATCAAACAGAACGAAGAGATAGCAGCTGCATCAGTAGTTGATAGGGGCATCGAAGTAGCCGAACAGGGCGCCCTAGCATTGGCCATACGCACCTGCCAATGTAACGTGCCGGTCATCGTCGTCACAGGCTCGCAGACAGCTTGTCGCCATTTTCTGGCAGGAAGAATTACCTAGAACGCACTCAACATCACCAAGAACCAAGACATCCCTGAAACGTGCATTGTCTGGACCCCGAGACAGGAATCCTTGGTGAAAAACCAAGCCACTCACGCCACCACCCGACAACATGTACGCAGGGCTACCCCCACCGGAACATCATCTACCGTCAGACCAAGATGAAATGATGGAAACCAAATACTACAACATTCTAGAGCATTACAAGAACAACACGAGGGAATATCCACCACCACCTCATCAAGCTTAACAGAGAAGAAGCCGTCTTAGTACGCCGACTCCAGATGGGGAATTACCTCCACGGCACTCTACTACACGCCTTGTACCACTCAACATCTGCAAGAGATAGCCAATTTATCAACATCACACACCCTTTTTCACATGCTCTGGGAATGTAAAAAGAAGCCGCGGACAACATCTATTAGCCTCGAGAATTAGGAGTGGCGCCCTCTCGCGAGTGACGTCACGGCCAGGACGCCGCTCGCTCCGGCTCGCTCGGCTGCCGCGCGCGCTCGTTCCCTTCGTGTATGCTTGGGGTATGGGTGGCTCGAGCCGTACGTATTGAAGAATACGTCGGCTTCTTTCAGCTGCCATACCTTAACCACAGTTTCTTCTTCAAAAGTGTGGGAGTCGAGAAACTTTGCGGCTTGCATATCGCAAGCTAAGTAGCGTTAAAGGGGGCTACTAGGTTTTGCAATGCATGTATGCGCCGTGTCTATCGGTAAATTTTGACTAAAAAAAGAATATCTGCAAATTCAACGCGCGAAGTTGTGTATGATGCTTCGCTAAACATTTAACATTCCTTTAGTATTTAGCTATGAGAGGCAGCGGCATTTTACATGGAAGAAAAATTTGGTAATTGGCGTCAACATGTTATCTGATTTTAGAAAGACACTGCCCAGCGAAGCTCTCATCATGATTCCTATTACTCTGGTGTGTTGTTCTATTCAAATATGGCCATTCATTAATGCGTAAAAAAATAGTTAGGCGCGCATTTCTTATGAAAAAGTTTGCTGCTACTTTCATCCCCCTCTGAAACAGGCCTCCAAAAAAACGAATTGCTCATGGCTGCTAACACGACGGCGCGTATGTAGAGTATTTACATAGTTAATTCACAAACACCATAGTAGCAATCACCTGAGAGAAAAGTTTCGTTGTTAAGATCGAGAGCCATTCAATTGAAAGTGATGGAATGTTTCATAGTGGCCCTCAGTAGCCTTTATCGACAATATGGCACACCCCTGATCACGTAACGGTAGCAATCGACTGTCTGTGTGGCGAGGCACGCTATGTTCGCCAAACCCATCAGTTTACTACAACTTCGAATTAAAACCATAAAGCATGTTTTTTACGGCGCCAACTGGAATGGCTAAAGCATTCTCGAGCTACTACACTGCAGCTTAGATTTCCTGTATACAAAAGGAAAATTCAAGCACCTTCTGTCTCACCATGTCTCGATCCAGCGTTATTCAATTATACAAACGGATAACTATTCGCTTCGTCGGTACATAAAAGAGAACCTTGCAGGCAAATTAGGTTTGCTCCAATCCAATCGCAAACATACATAAAGAAAGCACCACAAGCCTTGCATATACTTTCACTTGATTTCTGACCCTCCACCGGGGGAATTTCGATATCTTCAATATGTCCCATACTACTAATCATTGACGCTTCGACTTCTTTCTGGCTGCAGCGATGCGGTCCAGCAGGCATACTTCACTAAAAAAATTGGGCCGAGCAGCCTGTGTCAGTTCGCCAAGCAGATTCGTCATGTATATTGCTCAAGCAGCAAGCAACAGTAAATTTCTCAAGTGAGTTTGATTTGATTTAATAATTTCCATTTACACACACACACATGTACAGAGGAGTGGTAAGTGGAGGTGGATGAGGGAAAAAAGTCGCACAGACGCGGCTTGAGGTGACCTCACCCCCTTAGGTACAATATGGCTGCATGGGGTAACACGTCAAGCGCCATATAAATTACATTTATATAGTGGCCATAAAACATTGCAGTTATACTATATATGAAAGAACAGTGAAATATTTGCACAATAACAATGCAAAACACACTGCGGCATTGAAATAAATAAATGATACACACTAGGTAACATAGACAAAAAAAGAGGAACATAACATACATTATTAATCATTAACAAACGCGCTCTAAAGAGGTGAGTTGAACGTGTAGCATGGAAAAGGGAATATATATTGGTACATTCCTATTTGTACTCTGTAAATAGCTGTAAGCCTTCATTAACTTTACTTCAAGTTTCCGCCGCTTAAAAAAAATGAACACGTGAATAACCGCCTAATGTCGACAAGCAGTTAAAGAAGCAAATGAGGCGTGTAGAATCTAAGCTCCAGTATTAGTTAAGTCCCCGTGCTACTGCCGAGCGTTTCTGTGAGGAAATGCAAAAATTCGATATTATACCATGAACTACTCGTCGTGAGCAAACCTGTTTTAGCGGAATAAAATCAACGTGACTGCTGTAGAAGTCATATATAGCCAGCTTTGTGACATACTTGTTGCACCGCGGCAGGTATGGTATCATAACTGGATTCCTATAGGCTATGCCCTTGCGATTGTCTATCCGCGTATGAAAAACCCGCAATGAGCTGGTCTGCGTCGCTTCGGCTGGCACCGTAGCGTTGCCTTCGAGAGCTGCATTGTTGTCTAAGAATTTAGCTCTTTGAATAAATGTTCGCAAAGGAAGACGTCGTAAAAATATATTTGAGACGACCACCATAAGTATACAAGCAGAGAGAACGAGGGCGAACAAACGAAAACACCGCAGAAAGCGCCCAGACAACGCCCGAACTGTAGCAGACGACAGGCGCGAGTCCGTGCCCTGACGTCATGCGAGCGGCGCTCGCAGCGCCGCTCGTGTTCGTTCTCGGGGCTACTAGCAACAGAACACCAGTGGGGAAGCATAGCTGACAAGCCCAAAACTTTAGGACCAACTACGGTTGGCGAACGGCCTAGGCTATCAGCACAGTGCCACGGCTACCTGGAATAGAGTGGCCACCCACCATCAGCCATCAAGCCATCAATAGGTTGGTCTCAGAAATAAAGTTTATTCACTCACATCTGCATATAAAGGAAAGATGAATTCTGAATAGCGAAACATAACGTAATTATAAAATATTAAGATACAAGAAGGGGTCCTAATACTGATTCTTGAGGGGTACCGCTAGCTGCCATGCGCAAAGATGTTTCCCCATTGACTTTAACGTAGCATGATCTATCAAGAAAACTGTCCAAGAGCTTGACAACTGACCAGTCAACAGCAAACTGCTTGCTTTACCAGAAACAGTGAGTGGCTGAATACACCAAAAGCTGTCCTTCGGTCACAGTAAGTGGTAACAACCTTTTTCACCTCTGCAGCACCGGTGCGGAGATCTGTGTCATGGAATGTGCCAGATTTGTGATAGTGGAGCGGCCGGATAAATATACATATTGACTCGTAACCAATGAGTATTTTACAGTGAATAACATTATGCTGTGAAGAGAAAGCTCGAAAATTAGATATGAATCATAGAAAAGATAAATCAGGCGATAATTTGAGACATCGGTTTTAGATCCATGCCACAATAATAATAATAATAATAATAGTAATAATAATAATAATAATAATAATAATAATAATAATAATAATAATAATAATAATAATAATAATAATAATAATAATAATAATAATAATAATAATAATAATTGATTCTTTATTTAATGTGGCCAAGAACAACCATAAGGTATGGATGCTTGGACCCGCATACACTGCAAACAAAAACGAGAAAACTGCAGAGTAATATCAGTAAAAAATAATTAAATAAAAACTAATTTGAAAGGAAGACGGTACACACGAGGCACACGGTGTATAAAAAAGGGAGAAGGGAATACCACTAATACTACTACTGCTACTACTACTACTACTACTACTACTACTACTACTACTACTACTACTACTACTACTACTACTACTACTACTACTACTACTACTAATAATAATAATAATAATAATAATAATAATAATAATAATAAAATAATATGAAATAGTGCTGTAAAACAATCAAGAAATGACCAGCTCTGAATGACGTGCTGCGAGGTGACAGCGACTGCAGAAATGTAGGTGAAATCAATGACTGAAGAATGCTGGAACACGCATAACAGTTTTTACAGTTAGCTTCGTTAGTTCGGTCCTAGAAATCACGCCGAAATCATAGGCAACATTACTTGATCGAAAAGTAGGTGCGTATTTAATATTACAAAAAAAAGAGACAGAAAGCTGGCAACATGCCTTATTTGATTTGTAATGGGCCTTCTTTATCTTGATTTTCTTGCTTGAACAAAACTTCCGCATTCGAATTGCAGCATCGCTAAGTGAAATAGATTTTCAGGGAATGGTTACATTTGTAGATAAATGGAAAGTATCTTTCTGCTCTTGAGTGCACAAAGAAGTGTGAGCATGAAGACGTAAGTGAGAAACTAGCTTCCATTTGTAAGCATCACGTTGTGGCGGAACGGTTCGCTAAAACAGCTCGGCCAGAGAAGCGCCCCGCATTGTATGTGCTCTGTCAACATTACAAGTCATTAGCCCCTTCATATCTGAGAAGTTTAGCGCTGACTTGCGGGCCATAATGATTCCACACATTACGGAAATAGCCTGATAAGCGAGCCTAGGTTGTTTCTACCACTACTGCTATAAACGTGTTCTGTTGCGAGTAGTTAGCAGAAAAAGTAAAGAATGTATGCCAGCGACAGCCCCGATAACAGGAACGTGTCAGGTCGTTAGTATCCCTCCTAAGCGGACATTACATGTTCATCTAAAGTGTTTAATTTCACGATGTGACAGGCACGTGAATTTAGGTTCAGGCACAGACGTAAATAAATACATACAAAGCAACCAAAACTGGCGCTACAGTGGCTACAGTGGCTTTCGCGCTACAGTGGCTTCCGAAACTGGCCAGCGCCAGTTTTCGGAAGCCACTGTAGCGCGAAAGTTGATTCGCAAATGCACATCGAAGTGTTATTAGAAACTACTGTCGTGTTTTGGTCGAAAACCAAGGAATTGTGCAAAAAATAAAAGGAGCATCGGTGTTTTAAAAGTTACTTCTGTGAGAAAAAGAAAGAATAAACGATGCTACTACGTGAACCGAAGACGATTCCTTCTAATACAGGGGTACACTCAAAGTCTTCTCTCGAGTCATTGAAGAGTGCTTTGGGACTAGCAAAATGCGTACGAGTTGCAGATATTGATTTGGGTCTGTCATCAGTGACGGATAAAGTCCGGAATTGCAGCCGTGGAGAGTGGCCTACTAAATATTTACAGAGAAAACTTTAAAGAGGTAGGAACAGCCTACACATTTAAAGGAGCAAATGTTGCGTCAACTCCACGGACGTGAGAGAACTGATGCGTCAAAAACTCCATCTGGAATAGCATGCGGCCTTACTACCTTCTCCATATGATCCACTAAAGAGCGCTCGCTTTCTCAAGACGGATATTATAGTGTAAGCCATGAATAATAGTCGCGAGCGATGCGTTTCTTTCTTATTTTTTAAATAAATATGTACGTTGGGGAGTTTAACATCGCGCTTTATGCCCGCTACTTCTCTCTTAGTCAAACAGTACTTAGCAAACAAACAGACGAGCAAACAAGACAAACATTACTTTTGAGAAATAGGCCGTATCAAACAAAGATGCAGACAAATGAGTTAGATAATACAATAAAATGCAATTTAATGTTGCGACTCGCTAACGCAAAGTTCGCATAAAGTTAGATTTAGCCAGTTGTATGTAACAACACACAAATTTTCTCAACAAGTAATGTCAGCCAAAATTACGTAGTAGTCACTTGCAGTTCCTCTACATTTCAATGAAGCACACTCTACACTCCAATATATATATATATATATATATATATATATATATATGTATATATATATGGTTGCAGCACAGATTGCTATACAATCTGAAGACCACGGGATGCTTCGCGGAGACCTTAAAATTCGGCGCACATAATTTATGCAGAATATGCTATATCACTGTGGCATTTATCCGCCATTCCTGACACTTCCAAAAGTTCTTGTAAGGCTCTAACTGCACGTTGTTTCATTTCAGTTGTTGACTGTCGACCCAATAGTTCTTTCATCCTGTGAGAGCGGCCGTTTGTCCAGAGTGCGTAATTCATCTTATATTTTTTTTTCTTTAGGAAACATGAGTACTGCAAGGCCAACAAGAGGTGCTCAATTTCTTCTTGGGATTCAGAGTAAGAGCACACCGCACTTTTCGCTCGGCCTACGCTATGTACAAATAACCTCATGCACACAAAGCCTAGACGTAATCTGTATTACTATTTTGACAGAACGGTAGAGATGTACCAACATATAGAAGTGTATTTTTAGATCAATCCAATCTAGCATCGAGTTTCGACCACCGTTTTCAAACCAGCTAACTCTTGATTTTGTAGGACTGGCAGTTCATGTAAACTGGTGTGTGCATCGCTCGGTTAGAGTGGTATTAGATATGTTTCATTTCCAGTGTGCACAGAACATGCTAAACCACCAGCTAATATTTTGCATGGAATACCGCAATGACTAGGAATCCATTGAAAAAAGATTGCATGATGAAAGTTTGTACCTTTGCATATATATTTGGTACTTCAGATATTTGAGCATGATTATTTTTCTTCATACTAGTGGAATTAATTAAGACGCTTGAGAGTCGCTATAGATGACCCAACTGAGTGGGTGTGATTGTGAGCGTATGAAGCTAAAAGTGCGCACTTTGGCGTGAGGTGCTGCTATCGTAAAAGTTGTGGCGCTTGACAATTTGATCATTCTTTGTTCTGTCAATGAGGGTATGTAGAATGCGAATGCTAAACTTTAGTTTTTACGCGGGCCATCTGCTTAAATCTCAGTGTGGTCCATGCAGGTATAATAGACATGAGAATGCGTTAATTGTTTCGCAGCTATTTCTGGGAGGTCATATTTACGAGATATGCCCGGCACTTTGTTTGCAACCTCTGGAATTGATAGCAGCCGTGGAAAATGCTCAGCTTCTGCTGACCAAAACGTATTCTCTTGGACAGTGCTTCCGCAATGCTGTAAGGTTGCGCGTACGTGTGCTCCATTTCTATGATATAATGCATGAAAAAGTGGATTATCATGATGCGTTGCCACGCGAAAATAATGGCGGCACGTCTCCATAAATCTATGTGCCCGAAAGGAAAATTGGCGTGCCTCTGCAATTACTAAAGCCCCTGCCCTTGTACGTGGTACTCCAAGGCACGTACGCGGACTTCTGGCCAAGGTGCGGTCAAAACATTCCTGTGAGGAGAAGGATAGTCTGTGAATGAAAGGGGCAAAATGTGCCTTTGTTTTGCTTTACGACTACATAGCTCACGATTGTGCAGAGTTCGCACCGTTGGTTTTTCTTTGTTTGTTCTGCTAACGCTACATGTACTATTTTAGCACGAATCATCTTGCGGAAGAGTAAGTTCCGCTAAGAGTATGCGCATGGCTGAGATTATAAAAATGAAAGCAGGTGCTTCGCAAGAGAAGTCAGCACAAAGCACAACGTAACACCAACTTTCTTGTTATCCCGCGTCCTGATTACATGGCATTGATGCTTAATCAAAAAACAAGCTGGTCACAAGTGTGTCTCAAGGAACTGAATGAGGGAGGAGGGGGGAGGGGAAGGGCTGACTTCTTTGTAGAACGTCGCTCTATAGCAAGCGCGCAAGCGACACAGAAAGCAGAGAAAATGACAACACAGATGGACGGCTTTAAATATGCTTTATTATGTTCTATAAAAAAATGTAGTGTTCTAAAGCACGCGAAAAAATGAAAAATTGCTGCGTTCAATGTAAAAGTGCCATACATTTTTTTTCGTTTTCTTTTCCGATAACCTGAAATCGCAAGACTACATTCGAAATCGCAGCGAAATGGGCACCGTTCATCGTTCTCAATTCCCGATTCGCTCCTCGGCGTGTCACATGGATCATTCAGTGCCGTCTCGTTCCACTCTCAGAACCATTAATCAAGCAGCGGCTGTCTTCCCTGGAGTGTGACGTGACTTCGGTTGCGAAAATTCTTGAGAATATCTCTTTCCTTTTTTTTTATCGGTGCTGTAAGATACATGTTTTCTTCATGTATCACATCCATATATATTTAGCTTCAGAAGCGTGCATCGAGACTCGTGGTTATTTTTTTTTAAATGGAAGCACACTGTTTCTGAGCCACGTTGAGTTCTTCCCGATGGTTGAGACCAATATTCCTGGAACTCCACTGTACTTTTGACGCTTTATTGTCTTGCAAAATTCGAATTAGGGAAGCGTTTCTTCTTTAATATAATGATGTTTTTGTGGGATTGCTGCCGTGAAGTTTTGGAAAATTCATTTAGGCGTACACCACTACACAGTGGCGTCCAAGCGTTGTTGCCGATAAATGTATTTAAAAAATTCTGGTATTTCGTTATGTCTTGCACGTATGCAGCTTTCTGGTTTCTGGGATATGTGATCAGTGATTCAGAAATGTATTCTGAATATGTATATGAATATGTATATGTATATGTATAAATGTATTTAAAAAATTCTGGTATTTCTTTATGTCTTGCACGTATGCAGCTTTCTGGTTTGTGGGATATGTGATCAGTGATTCAGAAATAAAATGCATTTGTGAGGAAGGACAATTTAATAGGCTACTTTTCTGCTTTGCATAGTTAGTCAAGCTTAAGGCTTACCTTTCTTCCGAGGATAGTTTGTGGAGCTAATAAAGACGCACTTCTTTGCATGTCACGTCTACTATTGCCGTATAAGAAATGCATTTTCGTTTGAAGGTGAAGGTTCTCTTCAGAAATGCGTTGTCAAGATATTTCTCTTAAAATCGAACGGAATAGATTTTGTAATATTTTGTTTAAAAAAAACGATAAATTGGAGGTCATTGCCCTAACTAAGTTTGATAGGTTTATTAGGTATATGCTTTCCCGTAAAAACAAAAATTAACATTGCGCCTTTTAGAGAGAGAGAGAGAGAGAGAGAGAGAGAAAGGCAAAGGAAAGACAGGGAGGTTAACCAGAGAATATCTCCGGTTGGCTACCCTGTTCTGGGGGAAGGGAAAGGGGATGCAATAGGTGAGAAAGAAAGAAGGATAAGAAAAAGGAAAAAAAAAACCTAAGCACACACACGCACGTACACACGAACTATTTCTGTGGGCACTGTCACGCAACCCGCAAAGGCATTCCTACTCTTACGCAGTGTCACCGTACAGTCCTGCGCCACACAGTGTACTGTCACAATTTGTCAGAAAGTCCCGTGTCTTTCAAGTATCGCAGCAGCGCCTTCATAGCGGATCGCGCTGATGTTCGCGTAGGCCAGGTTCCAAGGATCTTGTCTTCTGTCATAGGGCGCTTGTCCAGTTTGTCTAAGGTGGCTGAGAGGACAGTTCTTTGTGGGTTAAAACGAGAGCACTGACAAAGAAGATGCTCGATCGTTTCGTTGCACCCGCAGAAGTCACACAGTGGGCTGTTGGCCATTCCGATAAGGAAAGAGTAGGCATTTGAAAATGCTACTCCGAGCCATAGACGGATAAGAAGGGTGCAGTCACGTCGTGGAAGCTCGGACGGAATATGGAGCTGTAAATTAGGGTCCAGGGTATGGAGGCGTGCACTTGTGAAATCGGATGAATTCCACTGGGCTAATGTCAGGTCACGCGCAAGTGTGGCAAGTTTTTTCGCTGCGTCGGCTCTCGAAAGAGGAATGGCAACGCAGTTGACGCCGTCATGGGCAGATCGGGCAGCTGTGTCTGCTCGATCATTGCCATGTATGCCACAGTGACTAGGCAACCACTGATATATTATATCGTGCCCTTCGTCAACTAGTCGATGGTGGACTTCTCTGATCTCTGCGGCGAGCTGCTCATGTGATCCATGGCGCAGTGCTGAGAGTACACTCTGTAGGGCTGCCTTGGAATCACAGAAGATTGACCATGCCTGGGATGGTTCCTCCTTAATAAAATGAAGAGCCGCACGCAGGGCTACGAGTTCAGCAGCTGTCGTTGATGATACATGTGACGTCTTTAGCTGTATCTTGGCGGATCTTCTTGGTATCAGCACAGCGGCAGCTGCGCTTGCAGATGTAACTGAACCGTCGATGTAAACGTGTACGCGGCCACTGTGCACCTCATGTAAATGTTCTAACGTGGCCTGCTTAAGGGCAAACGAGGACATGTTGGCTTTCTTCATGATTCCTGGGATGGTGAGGCGTATGTCAGGTCTGTGCAGGCACCATAAAGGTAAGCATGGTCTTGCTGCCGGCATGTAGTTCGATGGCAATGAGGGGCGATTGGCATCAATTAAACGACTGAAAGTTGTGTGTGGCCTTTCTGTGGGTAGAGCGGCAAGATGGTGAGAAGGTAATCGGGCAACGTGCCGAATATGCGCCCTGAGAGCGTCGGTTGCCAAGTACGTTGATATTGGGTGATCTCGAGCTATGACGATCGTTGCCGCTGTAGACGCACACCTCGGAAGACCGAGACACGTCCTTAGGGCCTGAGCTTGTAGTCCCTGGAGTACACGCAGGTTTGTTTTGCAGGTGTTGCCAATCACAGGGAGGCTGTATCTTGCGAAGCCGAGGAACAAGGCGTTATACAGCTGCAGCATTGACCGCACCGAAGTGCCCCATGACTTTCCGCCGAGAAATTTGAGGAGATGTATTGTTGTCAATAATCTCTTCTTCAGGTATGAAACATGCGGGTTCCATGATAGGTCTCGGTCAATAATTACCCCTAAAAAGCGGTGTTTTCGTGCATTCGCTACTGCTTGCCCATTGACCTTTACACTGTAACGCTTCATTTCCTTCCGAGTGAATGTAACAAGGCAGCATTTCTCTGAAGACAGCTCTAAGTTCTGTTTTCGCAAGTACAGAGATGTTATCGTAGCTGCCTTTTGCAGCCGTGCTCGTACCTGCAGCCGTGTTACGGCAGACGCCCAAATGCAGATATCGTCAGCATATATTGATACCTGAACTGTGTTGGGCAAGGATCGGACTAGGCCTACGAGCAGTAGGTTTAAAAGCGTCGGGCTTAACACTCCGCCTTGTGGTACTCCACGGCACGTTTGGTGTTGAGTCGTGGCGCCATCCTCGGTCATCACGAAGAAATGCCTGTCGGTCAAATAACTGCACAGCCACTGAAAAGTGCGGCCACCGATTCCGGCTTCAGTAAGAGCATTTATAATGGCATAATGTGCTATATTATCATAGGCGCCTTTTATGTCTAGGAATAATGCAGCAGTGAGTCGTTTCCAGCGTTTTCGATGGTGAAGGAATGTAACCAAATCGATGACATTATCTATGGATGAGCGCCCACGCCGGAAGCCAGCAATAGCATCTGGGTACACGTTGTAACTTTCCAGGTACCATTCCAGGCGAGTAAAAATCATTCGTTCCATTATTTTCCCTATGCAGCTGGCCAGAGTGATGGGGCGGTGCGCCTTTTAAGTTCATAAGAATTGTTACCAGGGGAAAATGCGGTCACCGGAAAATTATACACAGTGTACCTGTGTCAGTATGGTTGTTTCATTTCATTTGTACTGTCGTTTGTCTATGTGAAGTGGTAGTACTGTTTTATTCTCGCCGTAGAAGGGGGGAGAAGAAAGAGGTTTTGCGTAAGTGTGTATGTTACATATACACATATATTGTACGCGCTTGTCATATTCCTATAATATCTTATAAGTGCACGTGGCATACGCAAAAGTATTAGAGTCATGTTAATTTATGTCTGTCTTAAGTTTCCTAACATATATGCCTAATACACTACTACTTCATAAGACAAGCACTAGCCGGCGCCATATTTCTGAGCCGACATACTATTACCGCCTGTATAAAAAATAGTTTTTTAGGCTTATGCCTCCGTATTACTGCTCGGGTGCCTACACGTAACTGTAGTACTTTGCCTGCGTAGTAAGAAAATAGTAAGAAGTAAGAATAGTAAGAAAACGTACTTCGCTCACCATAGCAACACCACAGCTCGTTGAACTCACAATGACGGCACTTTTAATTCAAGAGCCCAAGTTGTGCGAGGGCACAAAAGCGATGCTTCCATAACCGTGTTAAACCGCCTCCATGCCACAGTATAGCGCTCATTTGGCATTGGAGAGGACAGGACAACGACAGATTGGGCGATGCCGTGATGGACGCGATGAGACGTTGCCCGGCTTTTCTTTAGTGGGCTGGTGCCAAGACCGAAAATGAAGAGAGACAGGAGGGCAGCGTCGCCCGACCATTGTGGTGCGGTTTGCGCGAAACCGAGGAGCTAGCTGCAGCGGACCGCGACTCCGCTGCTGTGTTCCATAGGGTCTCGTGATAAATGACGCTGCCAGTGGGCTCTGTAATCTGGACGCAGGTCACGTGACCGTCCCCGGGCGCAATACGGCGGCATCCGCCGAGTGCGCTGCTCGTTTCTTACACCTACAGACAGACAGTCGTCTTAAACTTCGGAGAAGGACGTGCTTGAGCACACGCGAAATGACGGCGGAGTTGATTGCTGGTTGGCGGGAAGAATAATAACGGGCTTGCGCTAAGTTGACACTTCTTTATACGGATTAGTGTGGAGTGCACTCACAAATTTCCTTTCCGTCAAGTTAGGACAATTTGGTGGTTTGAAGTCACAGAGTGCTTAGCGCCGGCCTCTACTAAAACAAGAGATCTTAACAGTTATTTTTTTCGTGGTGGGGGGGGGGGGTAAATTGTTTCGAACCGCATGGAAGTGGTTAGTGACTTCTACATCCACTGTGACTAGCTCTGCGAACTAATAAATGTATCAGCGTTTGCTACACCGATATTCGTGCATTTTATATGGAAGATTCACGAAATACGGCGGCCACTCGAGCAATCTTTGAGCGTTGATACAATGTTTTACTTGAGAGGGAAAGACGAGAGAAGAAAAGAGAGAAAATACACCAGTATGTGCCTCGAATTAGTGGTGTTGGGGAACTGTTAATATGTCGTCGAAACTTTCACCCTGCTAAACACTGGGGTTTTCGGTGCTGGGTTACAGCGCCAGCATGTGCGAAAAGCCGCTTCAGGGTATAATTTTTCTATAGTCACTGAATACCATTAAATATTCAAGGAGCATTTAGCTCCCAAAATGGCTCTCTGTTTGACACAGTGGAAGGAGTTACTTTCATCGAATGTGCGTAGTTTACATTCCCGGACTCAATTCAAGGCATTCTTAACGTGCAATAGGATTAACTGCTATAACAATAAACATTGTTCAGTTTTTACGCCTGGTCTGTATAATAATGATCACTTGCCGCTCGCACAAGTCTCAACACCAATGCATGATCGTCACAGAATGCCAGGCTCGCTACAACGCACTACGTACAAACATGCAGATGCACACGCACAAACGCCATCGCATGTTTGACAGGAGCCGCAAGGAAGAAAATTGCGGGCAAATTCCGAATTTCGTGCTCGAAACGTGTATTGTATAGTTGCAGAGTTTCTACAATGGGACGCCTTTTGCAACCTGTAGTCGTTCTCTTATTTTATTGTTATCGCGCGGTCATCATCATACCACTTTTTTATACTTCTTTCCTTGGCGTTCTTCTTTTCATTGATGGATGTAGTAGAGCAGTTCTATATATTTTTTAAATTATACAGATTGAGGCCAGCACCGCCATTCATCTACAGGCATTACTCTTATATAACAAGTCGATTCGGGCGAGTTGATTCATCTTGAGTAAAACTTCAAGCAGCGCTAAGACGACGAGAACAAGCACTCGTCCTGTTGCGTTTGTTTTCGATTACGGTCCTCGTCTTCATCGCGCTGCTTCAAGTTTTACTCTTATATGATATTTTAGATGCCTTACGTAGAGCTTCTGCGTCAGGTTGTCAGGTTCCGTCAGGTTCCGGATACTCGGAATCACCAATGAGAAAGTGTGTTTTTCAAGCAATCCACATTGCAGTACCTTCGAAAATAATCAAATCAAGTAATTACGTAAGAAGCAGAGGTGCGATGGCCTCCATTCAGGGGATTCCGTGATCTCGTTATGTGTGAATGTTTGCTATTCGATGAAGACGAGCGTCAGCGTAGATTCGAGGTGCCTTTGCAAAAAGAGTGGTGAGCTCGGTGAGCTTGGAATGTAAACATGCACCTTGAAGGAGACGACGTAGACAAGAAGTATTGACTTGTACGAGCATAGGTTAGAAGCCCAGGAGGAATGGTTTAGCGTACCTCTAGCTCTTTGTGTAGCTGCGTTCACGTTGCTTTGTACATAGGGTAAACGCGACTGTCAACTTTCGTAGATCTTAAGCATGTAGTGCCGGAGAAACGTTTACAGAAATCAAAACTGAACCGACAATATACCAAAGACAGAGAGTCGAGGATTTGCAATTCTCAAGACAACAATGCCAAAAACAATTCATCGTGACTTGTGTTGTTTCATGAAATACTGGTCATATAGCGGTAAATTGGCACTGCTGCCTGTCATATGGATGCCATCGCTTACCCGAGAGTAGCACGTAATACTTGTGTTAAGAGGAAGCTTTAGCTCGGGTGCTCCTATCTAAATACATGTAAAAGGAGAATTCGTTTTTCTCGGCAACCACAGCACCAAATTTGACGAGGTTTGGTGCATTTAAAAGAAAAACTTAAAATCTAGTGACTGTTGGTTTCGAATTTTCGATTTATGTCGTCAATTTTTTATTAAAAATTGGCAAAAATCGCAAATTTTCAGAAAACGAAACTATCAAGTTTACAACTCTGTAACTCAGCAAGAATAGGTGATATCGCAATTCTGTGAATTGTACTTAATAGCACATCTAAAGCGGACAAATTTGACATCTTATACATGAATCTCAAAAAATTTATTAATACGTAATTACAACTTTTGCAGAACCCTCGTAAACAACGTAACAAACGCACGTAATATGTAAAATGACATATGAAATTTGTCCGCTTTGAATGATCTAATGGATGCCGTTAACAGAACCGCGATATCTCTTCTTGATGCGGAGCTATTAGCTTGTAAACTTTGTGCTTCTATTTTTTTCAAACTTCTGAAATTTTGTAAATCTCTTTAACAAAATGCTAGCCCTAAATCAAAATTCCGCTTCCAACAGTCACTAGAATTTAACTTTCTCTCTCAAAAGCAACAAATTTCATTAAAATCGGTCCAGGGGTTATCTCAGAAAAACGTTTTTGCGTTTTTACATGTATTTGAATAGGCCGCGTCGGAGTTGGGCCCGAGCTAAAGCTTCCTCTTAAGGCTCTCCTCTGCTTCCACGTGCATCCAAGAAAGTCAGTAAAAAATGACAGGCCCGTTAGAGTTGGGGTTTGAAATCAATCAATCAATCAATCAATCAATCAATCAATCAATCAATCAATCAATCAATCAATCAATCAATCAATCAATCAATCAATCAATCAATCAACCTTTATTTTACAAAGGGATTCAAGGGTCCATGAAGCGAAACGTTGTCGCAAATAACTTGAGTTTGTCTGATGGCCCACGTACATGGCAGTAGCTTCACAGGAGGGATGTCTACAAATATACGTCCAGTAGAGCAATGAAGGAAGTAAAAACAAAAACAATAACGTAACAAAATGTGATTCTTTAGGCTGAACTGCAACGAAGGCAATCCTTATCCCAAAACATATACTTTGAATTCCTAAATGAACACAATGAACTTAACGCTAAATACCTTAAATGTGTGAGACGAGTCTCAATCGAGCTTTCTCGGGGCGAAAGGACCACAGCAGCGACGAGAAGGTTTCACTCACAGCATTGCGACCACTTGGCTGTTGTAGTAATAATTGTATTGAATTCTTTATCTAGCGAAGGGCGGTGTTACGCAGGGAAACGGACCAAACACTAGCTGTGATCCCGGCGCTTTGGATGGTGTACCAGTATATAGTATATCAGTGCAAGAGCGTGTTTTTTTTTTTCAATCCAGCCTCCACCTAAATTTAGTTACAGATGCTTGCAGTTACGATTTTTTCATAGCATCACTGTTACCTCCAAGATATGGCATCATAAATACCTTACCGCTATAATTTTTGTAGCTATTGGCTAAGAAAACTTCAAAATCATTGAAACAAACGAATATCTTCATTGTTGCCAAAATAGAGGCCAATTCCATAATATATTTGGAGAGGAAGACTCTTAGTGTTGCAAACAAGTCTAATTATTCTGAGGGCAAGTGCAGTCTTGCTTAAAATTTTTCAGACTTTTCGTTCCTTACCGAGCTCATGGCATATATTGCAACATTACCAGATTCACACTGACATCGAAGAATGAATTAAATTTTGGACGCATGGTACTTAATGTTAGATAGACTACACATACGTTAACCACATTTTTGTGTAGTACGAATCATAAAATAAATGCTTAAAAGTCTCAAAACGTAGTTTTCCAACATATTTGGCTATAAGGAACCCTAGTTGTGCGTTTTTTTTTTTTTACGAGAGCTAAAACAGCAACAATATAAGGACTCCAAACCAGATCCTGTTTGCTTAACACAGGGCGGAGAATTCGTATTTTAAACTACAGAGCATAAAGATACGGACAAATTTACCTCTTTTAAGGCTTTTTGATAAAGCTTGATACCGCATCTACCGGACCTGTTTTAAGGAGAAGTGTGCGATGCGTCCAAGATTTTGCTTCGAGAGATGTAAAACCTTAAAAGAAATGTAAGCAGTCGTTAATATAGCCTTCTTGATCATTTAACAATAAAACGAGATAACGGGCTTTGGTGAACAAAATAAAGTTGGCTTATTACAGGCGACGTTCCTTTTACAAGGAGCAAGTGGCGAAAGACGTAATTAGCGAGATGCTGCTCTCGAAATGAAAGAAAAGAAGGAACTACGCAAAGGAGTCAAGGAGACCCAGCGCTGGGATGCGAACGCGTAGGGAGGCTGACGTTATCAAATGGGTGGACTCAAAAAAAAAAAAAAAAAAATAGTAGCTCGACTTTCCACGTGCACCCCATTCTTTTGAAAGGAAAGAAAAGACTAAATCCATCACTGTCTGCTGCAGTTCTAACCTCTTATTTTTCAGCATCGTTCCACTGGATATCGAAAAAGGGCTTATTTCATCCATGAGAATCCAACCCTCGTATTCATAATAGGAGAGCAAGAGCTCACGGCAAGACAAAAATTAGAGACCGGCAGGTCACTGACAGCCCCTCCCCCCTCCCCCCCCCAAAAAAAACAACTGAAACATGTCGCGAAAAAGCTTTAGAAAAGTGGGTATTATGTGAAAGAAGTTCAACGTGATGGACGCCACAAAGGAAATGGGTTGTAGTGGAACCCAGCAGCATTCTTCCACACAAGAAATGAATGTGTAATGAAGCTTGGTAAAAGGGAGGGTAGAGGGCTGTTCAACGTACCTTTACTTCATGCAACAAACAAAGAAAGGTAATCGAATAGCACATCTGATAATGTCTACGGAAGAAACAACCTTTTAGGAAGTTCTGAACGCGGTATTATAAGCGAAGGAAGCAACATACAAAATGCTACGTCTGCTTCATCGTACTTTATTGGAAATGGAATTGATGATTGTATTTTTTATCATTTACTCACGTATCGCCTGCTGCTGAGACCTTGACCTGCATTCGTTAAAGTGTTCTCACAATAGACTGTTCGCAATATCAGGGGCCAGCCGATGAAAATATCGTGTATTATTAAAATAATATCGAATATTAGGTGTATATTATTAGAGGAACCACCTCGCCAATGGCGAACAGTTCTGTAGTGAAATCTTACAGTTCTTACAGTAAAACAAAATGCTATGAGAATTCGGCAGCTGCATAATTTTGTACCGTCGCATGTATTTTGCCTCCAGACATCCGGTCAAATCATTACCTATCGTCCTTACCTTCCTTTATTTGTTGCGATTCCAGTGACAGATGTCGCAGTCGTCCTTGTCGTTCATTCATTCTGCACGTTAGGCTCTGCCAGCCGACGGTTTATGCGTGTCTGCCCGCGTCGCCATCCATGGGGTGAGGACTCTAATGAAGCGAATTACTTTTTATTGCCTTCTTCGCCAATTTTTGTTATTGCCTGTCACCGGTTTCGTGGTCTGAGGTGGTCGGGCTTTCGCAGCCGAGACAAAGGCCTCGATGAAAAGGTGTAGGGCCCGTAATAAGCCGAGCACGTTCGTTAACGAACGCCAACTAGCTATGTGAGACGCGTATGTTTGCCGCGCGAAATCTTCATGTGGTGTCTGAAGGTTTAGACGCTGTGGTGGAGCGCTCTCGAAGGACAGCCCTCCTCTTCCACCGACCCTTCTCAACACCGTCTAGAGAACTTAACGACTTAAAGCCTTCTGGCTGTACCCTCCCCCCTTGAGCTACCGTCACGCAAAAGAGGTCCACATAGAAGTTCCGTGCAGCCTGCTACGAAGCTACGAGCGGCGCAGCTGTGTTGAAAATGAGACGCGGAAGAGCGAGTGGGCGACGACGGCGATAGCAATTCGATTAGTTCCGGGAATCCTGCCGCTCCTTGGATAGCTTCGGGGCTAGAAAAGTCCTCGCATGCTGCGACATGCTTCCGAGCAGACTTTCTTTCTGGACGTGAACCGTGCATGTAGTCTCTGCGATTGTGCTGCTATTGCGTGTCCGCCAAGCCTTGATTGCCGCGGAATGTGGAATATGTTCAAGCCAGGATATGCCACATAAGTGCTGTGTGCCCATTTGCTGGAGCAATTACAAATCGGGGCCGAAAAATCATGCGCTCATGTTTCCGCAAGATCAATGACAGAATATTGGGTACCAATGCTAAGGCAAAGAAGAGAAAAGCTAGAATTCTGCGGAATAAGGCAGCTGTTTCTTTGTAAATAGTTGCATGAATGTTTTGCATCTTCATTGCTAAACTCATTTGAGGTGTAAATATGTGGACTGCGGTACTGTGTGTAATAATGCCTCGAAAGCGAAATTATTCGTTTAGAGCCTAATCTAGACTGGAATAAATACATGTGTCGCGAATGTGAAGAAGGGCACACCAGTGAAGTTGTCATGAGATAAGTGTTATGGTGCCAAGCTAATATTTTGTTGAACTTTTGTGGTCGCATGAACGGCAAACCCTTTGATGCCGACGATAAAGCGAGACAAAGAAGCTACTCTGAAGAAGAGGGCAGCACTGTGACTTTTCAATATAAGCCATGGTCACTGTCATCATTTACCCGAAATTCGTTCGCAATGCTAAGGTTGAACCATTTCATTTTTTCATGGGTGGACTTTTTAATAATGCAGCACGGAAATAGTTTTGCACAAATAAAATAATCTTGGAATACCCTCCTTTCTCTGCGGGCCATCTGCTCAACTATGCCTGAAGAAAAACAACAACTGCGCTCTGGTTAACGTTGCCCATAAGGGCGCGATCCCTTCATTCAACCCGTATCCCAGAGTACGCAGCCGGCCTCTTCTCCCTGACGTCACTCACCGAGCGCTCAGGCATTCTGTCTAGGTGCTTGTGCCCCTCTCCCCCGATGTGGTGGCTTTAGGAGAGGGCGGCGGCGGGAGAGGAGCATGGCAGTCGCCGTCTCACATTACCGCTCGCGCTGCTGGGGACAACGCACACGCGACGAACTCGCTTATATGTACAGCTACATACACTATCGCTGAAGATGTGCTTGTTACTGGTTCTGTTCTCCATGGAATTACGCGAAGGAACGTTCACGAGCATCATTCCCTTAATAAATTGAATAGCTTTCAGGAAGCTTTCGGCTAATAGAATTAAGTGCTGGATTACAACAGACGCTGCAACCACTTTGACCATGCCGAAGCGCTATGCTGTTGTACACTGCTATAATCACCCCACCGCAGCAGGCTTACAACCTCAGTTTGCTGCCAAATGACTTGCGGCTCTTCCATTTCTGCTTCTTTCTGGACACAAAGCACCTTAAGTTCTGACCCTCGTTAAGCTCAGAGCAGCGCTTTCAAATTTCATATGACGACGTTCATGTTATGCATCTAGTCTTCGACACGCAGGTAAAAACATGCGGAGACAGATATTGACCTCACACATATTGCCAATAAAACAAAATGGCCTGCATAAATATCACAAGTACTTATCAATGTAATTGAATGGGGCAAGTTCATAAAGTATGTGCGCAATATTGTGATGTGAATAGAGTTTTTCTAAATGTTTGAAAACACATTAAAAAGTTGAGTATAACGGGGTTGATTGCACCCTGTTCGGGCTTACTGAAACCATACAGTTGCGTTGTTGTGACATGTACTTTTTGCCTGTAGCTCATACGCTCCATATGCAGCTCACGCTTCAAGTGGCGCCATATAGATGCTTTCTGCTCCAAAGCCCAAATGTCGCGCATCATACGTCGTTAGGCCGAAGGCCATCAAGAGGCGGGACTGCCACCCTCCACTGCTATTTTCGTCTTTTTCAGAGCACCTATATTAGCATAGCGGGGTGCGTCAGAAAAAGAAATAAAAAGGGAGCTTTGACAAAGGCGTGAGTCAAATCGGTAGATAAGTGAGTGGCACCCGCTGCGTTCCCTGTTTTGTTGTGCACCATCAGCTCAGCCAAGCAAGAAGGTGACGCCTTCTGATATAATGAGGACAAATGCGCCTTCCGTCCATCTCCGTCTCTTGCCCCTTGGTAAAGTTAAGCGTCCATTTTTTTTCGTAAGTTATTGATAACCTCACTCCATTCAACGCTCATTAGTGAGACTCGTAAGATAGAAAAAAGAAATAGAAGGTACTCAACTCTCTCGTTATACAAGAAAATAAAGGACCTAGGTATTCGCCGGTCATTAGTCGCCTTCGTGTCGAGCAGGTGCAGTGCGTCGAGCGCTTAAATGAGGTGTGCAGAAAATGACAGTTATTAATGATGCCGTAATGTAGCCAGCTTACCTTGGTAAACTGAAACACCCGACGAAAACAGAGTTGCTTATAGCGGCATCGTTCTTTATGTAGAATTTTGCTAGGAACTCTCAAGGGAAGACTTCTGCTCAACGGAGGTTTGAATGGGTTGTCTCTCCAGTGTAAACATTCCTTTTCAGTACAGAAAGCGGAAGTTAATATAGATGGATATATGAAACAACAATAACAAAGACCTGTGCCTCTGCAGGGAGCAACGTAGCTCTGAGCTATGTTGCAGATGTTGGGAACGTTTCGCGTTTCCCTACAACCTGAACTGTTACGGTTCAGTGCTCAACCTTTAATGATTATAATATAAAGCCAATTATTTTTAAAGCGTTGTTTGACATATTCTTCTGTTCATACTGTATGCATGTACATGTGTACAGTTTTCTGTGACTGCGTATTATTTCTATGAGCCATTTTCATGAATACATGTTCCTATATGTGTATATAATGACCTGCTGTCAACACTGACATTTGAAATTTAGCTCTGTAGATATAAAAATTATGTACGAACTTGACATTGAAGTTGAGAGTTGTTTGAGAGTGGCGCTATATATGTACCAAATACAACACTCTGACTTGAATGAGAGGGACTGCAGTGTAGGGCTTGTATGAAGTGTAACCATGTGAGCCTCTTCGCGGTGCACCTAATGCACATTGGGCACGTATTTTTCCACTGTGCCGCAGGAATGCAGTTGTCGATCACGTGTTTGCTCAGTCGTGTGTTTGCTCGACAGCAGGGCAACATTGTCAACAATTACATTGACATTACCCATGCGATGCTCTACCACTTGAGCTACCACGGCGCTGTTTTCCCATCAACTTTCTTGAGTATTTGTTTCCTACTAGCACACTGGGAGTATTAGCCAGCGCCACCACTCACAAACCTTGGCGGTGGATGCGGAGCATCCTTTCTGCCGCAGGCGCCACGAGTACGTGACCTTTTTGGGTGAATGCAAGTGGTCAATAAACCTACGCATGCTACCTGAAGGCATCAATGTTGCCGGATTCGAGACCCTCGTTATGTAATAAACAAGAGGAGAGGGGGTTAACCGAGGGGCCCGATTTTCATTAAGCATATTACAAAAAACCAACAAACATTGACAACAGGAACAACAAAGGGTAAATTACTTGTTCTTACTAAATGAATTAAAGAAACGATAAATTAAGGGAAATGAAAGTGGATGAAAAAGCAACTTGCCACAGGTGGGGAACGACTACGTCTTCGCATTACGCGTGCGATGGTCTACCAATTGAGCTACCGCGGCGCCGTTTACCCATCGACTTTATTTACGTTTATGCTTATGTTTGCTACTAGAATCCGAGAGTGCCAGCCAGCGCCACCACTCTGTTGGTTTCTTAAGAGATACCAAATGTAATTTAAGTAGATATATTGCGATATCAGTGGGATTAGCATTCTAAGTCTGTTCCAACGTAATGTGATGCAAAATAAAAAAAATATATATATAGAAAAAAATGAGGAGATAGCAAGAGCGCCTGCGTCGATTTAGCTATGTCGCCAGCCTGTGCCTCCTGCGGTGAACCAGAGACTCTGGAGCACCTCCTGCTGGCCTGCGCTGCTGACCTGCAGCACCGCGGCCGACTTCTGCAGCTGTTCCACCAACTGGTGCTCCGGAGTTCACGACAGGAAGATATCCTCTTCCCCTGTCGTAATCAGCTACCAGACTTCCTAAGTGTCGTCAAGTACCTCGACTCGTCGGGGCTCGCGGCGAGACTATAGGAAATTATTACAAAGACGGATAGCCTAACTGCCATCCCACCACCTCGGGCTTCCTGATCCGCCACTACTTCGCTTCTGCTGGGCAACCTCCTGTACGGTCTATCACCAGCCTACTCCTCCGGTCAAACCCACTGGGCTCTCCCAGCCGGGCTGCTCTGATGCTGCTAGAACGACCCTCTACTTTTCTCCCTCCTACCCTCTCTCTCCTTTACTCCCATTGCCGCCACCCTGCTGGCGCTGCGCCATGCTCCCGCATGGGTTGCAGAAGATAGTGCTAGCCTTTCCTCCTTTCCCGACAAGAACCACTTCTCTATGTACCAAACTCACCCAACATAGTGATTTACTAAACCACTATCTTAGCCTACTTCACCCACTTTGGCGTGCTGCTGCTGTCTGCTGTTTAGCACCTGAAACGTCAGTTTCACTCGCGACACAAAAGAAGACAATTACACGTCCAATTGACATATGTTACAGACATAGTTAGAACGCACATTCTTCTAACTCACAATGAAAATAAAAGTTCTACGCCTGAAGAAGGCGTCTACGCAATAGCACTGTAATAGTTCACTCAAAGTCAGATATGTTAACCCAAATTCTACAGTGCCAGCGCGACAAAACTGGCTGTGCTTGAAAGGTCGCGTTTAGTGAAGATTTATTATTGACGCCCGAACATGCAGTCTCTGTGGTCTGTGGTGACGGCGCTTGTATGTAGAAATAAGATTAGTATTCTTAGCATACTTCCTCGACTAGATATTGTAAATAAAGCTCTCTTTAGGAATGCCCTGTGTATCCCCGTTAATGATAATCATATTGATGTCGATACTCAATGTGAGACGTGTTCTGAGTTTTTTTTTTATGTTCAGTCAAAATGGGTAGGTATCACTGCCGTGTTGCACGCTACCTCAGCTTGAGAGGTGAGGCCTTAACAATGCATTGCGAACAGCTTCAATATGAATGTTTGTGGTTGCGAGTGTGTGCGCTGGTTGCTTATGTGTGTACTGTGAATAGCATATTTATCAAACAGCTGCTGTAGTAGCAAGTCAAATAACCAACCTGGCAAACATCTCCAGTTTATCTTTATTGTGTGTATTTCTCTCTCTCTCTCTCGCTCTTTGATAGGAGGAAAGAACAAACAAGGGTAGCCTTAGCTAAAAAAGATATAAGTCATCGAAGACTTAAACAACGAAAACGTTTCCAATAATAATGGTCACCTCTTCCACGCTGCAGTTAATTATTTGAAGAGAAGGTACCATTCATGAGCTCAACTCTCAAGTCGTTCATCTTGACCATCTTTACCTACACGCTAGACTTTTCTCATGAAGATTCCTAAAGTTAACTTCCTAGACAAATATTTAAACACATCAACCATCGTTCTTGCCTTCGATGCACATCAATACACTCTTTGTACTCGCGGAGTCAGCTGCAATGTTTATTATGTGCAAAGATGGGTAATGAACCCTCCGAAAGTGAGCTGAATAGTTAAGCTGCGCGTCAGCACTAGTGTTTAATATAACCGAGCCACCTAGACGAACAATGGAGGACTCACACAAAGGGATTATGCAGAGCGGCGAGTGCCTTTATTCATGTCCTCATCGCAATGTACAGATGCGAAATCTTAAAGCTCCGAGTTTCTGAACTCTTTGTTTCGGGCAGACTGTGTGTGTAGACACTTCAAACTAGGAATTAGAGCCATGTTTTCAAACCTACGCTTTAGTGAACTTTTCCTCACCTGCAGGCTATTGTAAAGCCGAGGTGGCATTTGAGGTGTTGATGTTCACTGGAGAGTTTCCTAAACAGGAGTTTTACGCAGCTATATGCGCCCCAGAACCAACCGATTGAGAACGAAGCAAGTATAGCTCTTTTTGTTGCGCAGATTCTTGCACACGACCATTTTTTTTTCTCGTCAGTTCTCTCCAATGGTGGCTAGGAAAAAAAAAGACCACGGAAATCGAGCTTCCTATCAATCGAACCACGCGCGCCGTAACTGTGGCTACACTTCACTTCCGTGTGCAAAATGCCGATGCGCACAACTTTGCTGAAGGCACAGTAGTATGCATGCATGTTTGACCGAGTGTTCTATGTGCTGAGTTTTGTTAGTAACGGCGAATGAATTGTTCTCCCTTTCTCGCAATGCCTATACAGCTAGTAATTAACTTATGCCTATGTGTTGAGCAAACTAGCAGGGTTTGGGCGCGACCTAGTCGGTACGATACCTACATGGTGCAACAGCGCTACGGAAATGCGGGCAATAGAAGAACAGAAAGACGGTCGTTGACTGCCAACAAAAGGTTTTATTGTATGTGCACAATAGAACGATCGACGATGGATGATCACTAGCTCCTTGCCTTACCTATCTAAATGTTTTCAAAGCATGTATTTGTATATCGCACAATAAAAGTTTTTGTTGGCAGTCAGCGCTCGTCCTTGCGTTCTTCTCTTGTCGTTTTTCTCTAGCGGTGTTTCACCATGAAGGGTTTAAGCAAGTGGCCCAAGCGTCTTATACCAGCAAATGCAACTGCTTTGCATCCGAAAAATTGATATTTATTTATTCTGTAATTATTTGGACCCATTAGAACACCTACACGGCCTTATCCTACCACCATGAGCACTGACTCACGACTTGGAGCTAATTGCTAATAAATTATATATCACGTTGCTCGCGCTGTATATAAAGATGCTACTTGATGAAGTTGAGTTACAGCTTTGGCGCTTCTATTCTTGTCTACAGAGCGCATCACTGACGTCATTACGTGGATAAAAGCCACCGACAAATATACGTGCTATTGTTTTCACTACTTAGGGCAGACCGCTTTCTCTTAAAAACAAAAACAAAAGATTAACGCTAAACGCGCCCGCCATCAAAAGCAATTGTGAACATGAAATTTATGTGCTTGAAACGGGCAGGAAATGGATGCTGATCTGTATATTTCATAAGCTTCAGTATTTTTTAAAAATGCACAGGGTCTCTTATGTTATCCCTAAGACGACTTCAAGGCGAGAACCCAAGTGCCGGTGCAATAAAGATGGACGCACGACGTACACATCCGCCTTAATTCGTTTGGTGTACTTCACTTAGGTATCCCTCTGAATTCGCTTACACATCCTATTAATTCACTTAGTCATCCCCTTAATTAACTTAGTCTATTTCACTTATTCCTCTTAATTCACTTACTCATACTCTTAATTCGCTTGGTAATCCTCTTAATTCACTTACTCATCGTGTTTGTTCGATTAGTCTGATTCGCTTAGTCATCCTCTTACATCACTTAGTCATCAATCCTAATTTTAGTACCTTTAACTCGCTTGAGTCATTCCCTTCATTCGCTTTATTATCCATCTTAATTCGCGCTATCATCTATATTAATTCGCTTTATCATCCGTCTTTATCATCCATCTTGCTTGCTTACGGGAGTATGAGCCATTGATGGTGCTAGGTTTTGTACCTTTGTGTTGTCAACGCGTTTACGGGGGTGTGAGCCAATGAGAACTGAACGATGAGCCATATAAGGCTTTCGCTTTAAAACCTCGCTCCCATGTCGCAAATAGTGCTGGCGTAAACTTGCAAAACTGATGCGCAGAGTGCTGGACCAATTGGACAACCATCCACTATCCGAACTAAAGCTGCAGGCCAATGAGTGCTCCCAAAGAACCTCGGCGCAGAAGGCCTTAATATAAGATTCGTGCGGTCTACGGGCCCCTCACCAGTCCTGGTCATTTCGAGCTGACAAATGCAGTGCGTACAATGCGCGCTAATGATCGTACTTGCTAAGTATTACATTCCTGCGCGCCTCGGAAAGAGCTTAAATTTCAAGCCAAGCGCCGTTTGCCCTTCTTGGAGGCGCTGCGGTCCCAGCCGGATAGCCGACGCATATCACGCAAGCGCGCCTACGTATATGGCGGTGCTGGGACGTCGATCATATTGACAAGTACACTTCAGTAGTTATTCAAGGCAGAATCAGTTATTTCTTTAAATATTTTGCTTCAACAGACGAAATAAACTTTAGAGAACTCAGAAAACATCCATACCCAATGTTTGTGTGTAGTTGGTTTACTTGGTGCCGTAGCAAGAGAGATGCGCTTCCATGTCGTCTGCTTGTTCCCACGTTGTGCAGTCGCCCGCTCAGAGAACGAAACTATGTCATTTGCTGCCGTCTCCCAGCGCCGCCATCATGCTCTCTCATCCACCCACGCTTGCCTCAGTGCTCGTGATTGGGGCACTTACTTATGGCGCTAGTCAGGTGTTTTCGTGCAGAGCGCGCAAAATCGCCCGCTGCGCGAAAGGAGACAAACGCAGCAGCTCGCGCGCGACACGGTCACCGGAAGTACGCCCCGCAGCTAAAACTCAAGAGAAAAGAAAAAAATATATTCGTAGCCACTTCACTTGGTGAATGTCGGGGCTACCAGCGGAGCTGTAAAAAATACAGGTCGCGCCACTAAGCGCAACTTCTTACTTATATTGGGGCTTTTCCCTTTCGCGTCTGTAGAATACTCTGCCAACACACACAGTCGCTTTTAATATTGGCTCAATATCTCGAGGTGCCCATATTAAAACGCGCCAATCGTCTCAAGGCACTGGCTTGCCCGCAAGAAATTAATAAGGGTTTTTATGCCGTTTGTCTATACATGCGTTTATGGTGTAATGGTTTCGCTGTCAAGCTTCTGTCCTAAAAGTCCTGTATTCGAATCCTGCCGGCAGCTGATTTTAATAAAGCTTATTTAATGCCTTATTACGCAGTATTTCGTTCCAAATAACGACTTTCCGAAGTCGGAGAGACGCGATGTTTAGGCAAAATCCACCTACTTCCCCCATAATCCCCATGATGGCTGAACCGCCCCAATGGCAGCCGCCGTAGACACTAGCGCCAGCGTTCTCTCAAGTAATTATTGTATGGAACCTTGTATTGGGTGGTTTCTTAACTTTCCTCTTACTGCACCAGGTGTCAGCACATGCCACACTGGTTTGCTTTGCATCCTCAAGAGGGCGCGAGAGCTTTGATGCACGGACATTGAAAAATGTGTGGGAGGGTAGACATATAACAGGTCCGCTTGTAAAAAAAGAACGAAAAAGAGAAAAGGTGGCGCCCGTGAGGTACTCGTCACGCAATCCTACGACTCCGGTATGGGAGAACGAAAAAAGAGAATTCGGCTTGCGGAGTCCAGACGGGGCCAGTGGAGAGAGTTTCTTGTTGGGAGTGACGCTGGCCTCCTGATATCATGGGTTCGCGTCACTTCAAATATCTCTATCTTTCCTACTGATGAACTAACTTGATAAAATTTATTGCGGTAGAACACTCCTGGGAGGGCACGTGACAACTTCCAGTGTACAACCAAATTATGCTATGTGGCCTGGTGGGGGCCCTTTAAGAACGCCGCCCGTAGCGCACTCTTAGTGTGCGCGGTTTGTTTGGGCTCGTCTCACCGGAACTACCTCTTGTTGACCTCTCTGCCTTTCTATGCGTCCTTTGTGTCTCCTTCTAATGCAATCAATTTGAAATGTTGTTGTTATCCAGGATAACATGGTTCATGGTGCTTCAGTATGCTGAATTATACAACGCACGAAAAAAATAAAAGGAATAAATAAATCAGGAAGTCCTGCGTACGCAAATTAGGGCTGATAAAAATAATTTTTGAGAGAACGAGTCGATAATATTCTTAGCACTCTAGAAGCCTAAGAACTTTTTTTTGTATCGTTGAAGACTTTCGAATAGACAAAGAAACATTAGAACAATGCAAGAAGATTCAGCTTAACGGAGTGATTCTACCGCGAGTGTATGCAGCCACTGTCTCAAAAGTAAGGGGTTCTCTGCAAAATCATTTTGACTTACTAGCGTTTAGAAAATTGGTGAAGTTCAAATTTCAAGTAGGCGTATTTAAAAATTCACTGAATTGTTTTTCATTGCCGGCGTACGGTAAATATTGGGATCGCCCTCAATCTTCTCTTCTTTGCCATAACTACGTTGAATTTTCCTTTTTGCAAGTACTACCAGGTCGTCCCACTCTTACAGTCTTTGACTTTGAGACTTCCTTCTGTGTATATTTTTATGTCTCAATGTATATATACTATATGTAGCAAATAAAATTGAAACAGAATTGAAGTGCAATTACTTTTAAAAGCATCTCTTTTTGTGAGCTCCTTGCCTACCGCCAGTTTCGAGAAATAAGTCCTCAAAATCTGCAGTGAAATGTGTTTCTATTCCAGGGAAGTTATTGCACTGAAAAAAAAATATAGTAAGTCAAACTGGTAACTGAAACACGTATGCCTGAAACACTGCGGGAATGAGTCGATTTGAAATGAACCCACACAGGGGAGATGACGGGTGGTGGCGAAGGTGCCGTAGAGAGAAGCGTGTTTGTCCAGAGTTCGCTGCTAGATCAAAGGGGTCTAATTACACAAATTAAGTCCGCTTGTAACTGGGGTTTAATTACGCAAATGAACAAACGGCTACAACTAAAGTAAGGCTAGTGCCCTGAATCCCAAAATCAGCGCCAGTCACGTGGGAATCAGTGGCGATGTCGCTGTTATGGCTGCTAATCGCCTTGGTTTCACTATACATATTGTACATCAAAATGATTTCAGTGCATCTTAATAAACAAACGGGCCGCATATTAATTACTACGAATTTTGCAGATGCCTTATTATTGATAATTTTAAGAAGTGATACAGTACTGAATACATCTAAAATCACGGTCCGTTCCCAGATGACAGCAACCCCGTGCAAGAAATGTAGGCGCACAATGGCGTCGGAGATAGTATACTACTGTGTCGCTTCACGAGACAAAAAGAAAAAAAGAACAACAACGTGAAATTATACAAAATATATCATAAGAAAGCTGTACATATACAGCAGGCATTAAAGGTTTTTGTAGCTCGGGTTTAACTAAAAATGTTTATTTCCGAGCATTTCGTGGCCGCAGCCAATAAAAATGTTCGAGATCATATAAACTACTGAACACTTGAAATAAGAATACGAGGCCGCGTGCCAAAGCTGCGAAAATATTGAGACGCATTTCTTAACACTTCCGCGCGGCCAGGCGGCCGCTTCCACAGCGAGAAGGAATTAGTGCGAGCACAACACTCGCCTCACTTTCAATTTCATCATATGCACATATCATCATCCATTGTACATCTTCTTCATGTGTATATATCGTCACGAGCAGCACAGCTTGGTTCTCGTGGTAGTAGCACGAGCTCGGCTAGAATAAAACGGTTCCTTACTGTATTTCGTTCTTTTTTTCAGGTCCTTCTCCCCGCAAACTTTTGGTATCAATAGCACGCACATGTAAACAGATTCACATTGTTGCAACTTGTACCAGATGAGTAGGAAAATAATCGATAACACTGGTAATTGAACACTGTTTCCAACAGCAGGTCTCCTCTAAAGAAAACAACGTAATACAGTCAGCTCGAGCGAAGAAAAATGAGCCTGCTACATCTGGTGTAAATCGTTTTATTTGAGAGAGATACAAAGACATAAACCATAGTCGAGTCCTAGCAGAGCGAAAATCTGTAAGGGCATAGAGCCAGAGCGAATAAGTACTGCGTGGGTTGGAGGCAGCTGAACAGAGAACGAGTCCTATAAACGGCAGATCATTCGTCTCGCCAGGCTGAGCCATTCAGGTTGACATTTCTCTGTGAAGGCTGCACCGAGCACGTCTACTGCAGTGAGTTTCCTCGCCGAAGAGAAATAGCAAACCTTGTGCCGATTCATGGCGTCCTTTCTATCAACTCGATCTGCAGGCCTCGCGTCAATGCATCGCAAAATGGGCAGTTGGATCGAGCGCGCACGTAAGTTTAGGTTGGCGATGGCGGTGGGCTGTTATCAGCTCTCAGCAGAGCCTTGGTTCGGTGCTGTCCTGTAACCGGAATTTGTACTGAAGTCTGGTAAGACCACTGCAACTAGAATAGCTAGAGGTTTAGGTCTAGCTAGGAAGAGCTTTTTTCGACAACGCTGAGGAGGTTATGTGAGAGCGTTTGAAAATAATGTGAACGGTGGGTCAGTAATATCTTTTCTTAAAAAAACTAGGGTATATATAGCTTTCTCAACTGCACCTAATAAGAATCATATTGTTTCAAACGAATGCAGACTTTTTCCGAGGGGGGGGGAGCAGACGGGAGAGGGTGAGAGAAGGATGGAAAGAGCCACAAAGCAAAATATTTTGTATGGGAGGTGCGTTGGTTGGGGCTAAGCGTATTTTGGCTAGCCGATTCGTCCATCCGTCCGTCTGTCGCCTGTATGCCGAAAACGCTCCTGGCGAATCCCCATGCACATGCGCGAAAAAAAAGAGAGACGCAGCCGAGTGCGAGCGCAGCTGTTTCTCTCAGGCTTCGAGATGGGTAAGTCACGCTTCGTATGTACTCCTAAGGAGCAGGCAGCTTTCGATCAGCAACGCCGTGAATAGAACTGGGAACGAGCTTGTCTACGCCATGCCGATGCTGCAGCCCGGGTACAAGAACAGGCTCGTGCAACCGAGCGCTGGCAGCACTGCGCAACGGGGATCCGACAGCCTACCAAGCCATCGTTTAATGAACCGACGAGGTTAACGCAGTGATAAACACCCGGGCAGCACATTTCAACTTCGCTCGTTAACCATCTGTACGGAGTGCTTGGGTGGTGATATTTTTTCGCTTATTTTAGCTGGAGAAGGAAACATTTGCTGTCGTAATATATGTGACGGCTAGAATTGAAATCACAATTGTGGTAGTGCTCACTTACCGTTTATCCTCTATAATTCAACTGTTTCGTGGCCGTGAGCTCGTCACGGATCATTGTTGTTATGCACGTATGTCTGCTGCTCCTTTGTTAACACTGATACGAGCGGACGCATCCAAAGAACAATATATTAAGCAATGTGCGGTAAACTTTGCACACTTGAGCTAGATCTTAAAGAAACGCTAAGCCGTTCATAAGGCAGGGGGGATGCAGCTACGTGCCTAAATCCCAAAGCGTACCAAATCTTGTCGACATAAGGACTTTGTGGCAGTTTGCAAGACTATGCCCGGTTCAGCGACTTCCCGAGAAGTGCCGCAGTACGAGACAACGTCAGGTGAAGGTATGCACTCTTGTTGTGTGTTCTTCTGAGTGTCCGCATAATGAGGAGTGTCCATGTTAGCGAAGGCTGCTCGGTATAGTGCGAGCGGGAGTGAATCTGCATTGCAAATTAGCTTGCGCACCCGAGATACCCAAGAAAGAAATCCATCGTAAAAAGGAATGACGAGGAATAACAACGTGGACACTTCTTCAGGCACACAATGAATCGCTTAACGCAGATCGAGCTCCAATAATGCAGAGGTGGACTCTATAGATTTCGCATGTGTTATCTTGAGCGCAAACACAGAGTGGCGTACAATAAATAGAGACTGGCGGAAAATAATTTCCTTAAAACCGCTTCCCGCTTCTTGTCCACCCCTCTTTGCTGGTGGTGTAGCTTCTTTACTAATGAGAATCGCATAAGTAAAGCGTGTTAGTGTGCAAACGCACTAACACGAGTGCTGCGAAAGCATATTTGGATCTCGAAGAAGCCGTTCTTTGAATCGGTAACAAGCGGAAATGAGGTTAGGTGTGGGCAAAGTTAGGCTTTGGCTATGCGTAACTGTCTCCGGGAAACGCTTGTAAACAGAGACCGTTGCGGAAAATACATAAACCATTGCGAAGTCTTTCGAAAATTTATATGAGAGTATAGCCAGGAGCTGTATGCTATCAAGCGTGTAAGAATGGTCTTCCTATTTTTTGTGTGTGTGTGTTTTTGAGATTATCGAGATATCTTACACTTCGACAAAGCGTACGGACGACAGAGGTCAAGCGCCTTTTGAAGCTCACTGGAAAATATAGCGCCCTTGGTCATAAATTCTGCACTAAATGTTGTGAAACTATTTGAGACTCATATGCAGCTTTTTAATAAGGTTATCAAAACATATTTAGGCCAGCTAATTGGCCGCAAAGAAAAAAAAAACTGCGCATATGTATAAACGGTATTCTCCATCAAGGTGCAGTATATCGCTATAAGTCGCGCTTCGCACTTTTCTATTCCTAAGAAAGATGCTGGGTTATACATACATAAACAGTAACTATGTTGAGACATAGGCGTTTATGAGAGTGCGAATGGCGGAAGGTTTCACAGGTTCGAAGGATCCCTAAATATTCCAGCAGCAACAATTCATGAATTCCGCTTCAGTGTATATTTATCTCGATAAATATTTATGCCCTGCCGCTCAGGTGCTTGGCGGTGAAGACGCATCTCAGGCGCACTAAATTTAACCGAAGTATCTATTAGCTCCGAGACCTTTGAGTGGCGCCCTCTCGCATGTGACGTCGCGGGGGGACTACGTTGCCGCACCGCTCGCTCGCTAGTTGAACGCAACTTGCCGGTGTAGGCTGGCTTGCTGCTCGGGTTTATAAAACGTACGCGTGCAGGTTTGTAGAACACTACACATGGAATGTTCCAGGACGCTGTTACCTGCGAAATCGAAGTGGAGTCGCCGTCGACACCACGCTTAGTGTGGTTTGCTTACTGCAAACGTCGTCTCCGAGACATCAGTCCGCGCGCGTGCGTGAACGGCGTTGGTTTCTCGTCAGAGCTGTTCCCTTTCGGAGTGCGCTCCTAGAGACTTGTCGGCCCTGTTTTGACGCTAAAGTGCAGCGTTCGACCTTCAGCTGCAGTGTCTGCGTGGTAATACTGCGTTTGTCTTTCCAGCGCGTGCTCAGTATATAGTCACCTGCTCCGTCACCCAGAGGCATTTCAGTTTTGTTGCTACCCAGAGCGTTAAGCATGTCACAAAGGACATTTCAAGTCGTTCTCAGGTAACTAGGTTGTCGGGGTGCTGCGGCGTCTTAACGCATGCACTGCGTATCCGGCGCTGCAAACAAACATGCCGTATTTTGCCGCATGTGATATGAGTGCAAGATGTGGCATTAGGTAACTAAGTAATACATCCGCAGCTTTAATGCTCCGGCATGATGCAAGCCTTGCCTACTCATAAAGCATGAAGACATTTGAAAAAAAATTGTGTGGCTGAGGTCCGAGCCCCGGTTGGCCTGACATTTCGTGTATCTTTAACTTTGAAAAGAAAGTCCCCATGCTTCTTGTCAAAAAAAAAAGAAATAAAGAAAGAAAGGAGGAAGGAATAGAGGTAATTTACGAAGAGCGTATGTCATCAATTCATTGAACTTAAAGGGTTGGTTTTACTTCCACAAAATTGTCCAGACCGGCGTCGAAGTGCTATCGTCTATAATTCAGTGTGCATGACCGATAGCCCATACACGGAGCAGCGGTTATGAAATGCTTGGAATGTCTGATACAAGGGCGGAAAAAAATTAGGGGCAAACCAAAGTTACCTATAGTCTTGTTCTGCAGTGCTGACCTTAGGAAGATAATTTTAATTAAACTTGACTACTTCCACCATAGCAAAGCTCGCCTCTGCAAGTTAGTCGGCTCAGCGCAGTTCTTTTCTTTGTCCTGCTTTGGGTAGTGGGTACATTTCACGAGCGAGGTTCGTTCAACGATGAGAGAGAGAGAGAGAGAAACAACTTTATTTTGCCACTGCAGGGTAGGAAGTTAGGGCAGGTAGGCCTAGTGTGGCTCCCAGGTGGGAGCGACGTCTTGGGCCCACGAAACGAGTGCGAGTTGCGTTTTCTTGTCTTGCCTTGTCAGCAGCTGGTTCCAACCCTCTTCGGAGGGAACTGGCAGTAATGATCGTGGGGGAGGGTTACCCTCGCATCCCCAGAGAATGTGTGCCCGAGTGGCGAACACTCCATGGTCGCACTTAGTGCAGACGGGGTCATAATCCCCTCCAGTGATTAAATAAAGTCTAGAATGACTGAGTATTGAATCGGTCTGCAGTCTGCGAAGCATGGTGGCTTGCGCTCGTTCGAGGTCGGGGTGGGGAGGCGGGTACACGCGTCTCGTCTCCTTATAGAAGTTTGTAATTTCAGCGTAGGATTTGGGGGCCTCTGCGAGCGCATCTGGGTTCGAGGGGCCGGCCGCCCGGTTAGTTAGGCCTCGGGCTAAACGGTCGACCCCTTTGTTCCCAGAGTTCCCCGCGTGAGCAGGTACCCACACTAAGCTTATAGTTCTGTCGAGAGTGCAACCGCGGAGGATGTGTGCGGCGGGGAGACAGAGTGAGTTTTTTGAGAAATTTTGGATGGCTTGTTTAGAGTCACTGAGAACCGTGCTTGTGCGGGGATCCGCGATGGCTAGCGCGATTGCAACCTCTTCGGCAGCGGTGGAGGAGTGTGTGCGCACTGTAGCGGCACTGATGAGAGTGGTGGTTGGCGTCGCTACGCAGGCTACGTATGTGTTACAGTCGCATTTCGCCGCGTCCACGTACATGGCATGTTCGTCGGCGGAGTAGGTGACGTCTAAGGCTTGTGCCTTCAGTTGGCGGCGCCTATCGTGACGGCCGGGTAGCATGTTCTTGGCCATGGGTCTGATGACTAGCCGACTGAAGACTCCAGTCGGGAGGGGAGCAGTGGGGTGGATGTCACCTGTAGGGTTGATATTAAGACGATTAAGAATGTAACGACCGTGTTCGGCGCGAGAAAGACGGTGTACCTGTGCAGTCTTGTGTGCCTCTATCAGCTCTGTGAGGGTGTTGTATACTCCAAGCTGAAGGAGACGCTGTGTGCTGGCGGACTGGGGCAGTCCCATTGCCGCCTTGTACGCCGAGCGGATGATGCTATTTACTGCCTCTTCGTCTTTGCGGCGGAGGTGGTAATAAGGGTATGTGTAGACAATCCTACTAATGAGGTAGGCTTGTGTGAGGCGGCAGAGGTCGGTCTCCCGCATTCCCCTGCGGCGAGTGGCAATGCGGCGGATTAGGCCGTTGATTTGGTGGGCTGTGGTTCGGAGGCGTTGGATGGCTTCCGAGTTCTGCGTGTTGTTCTGAACCAGCATGCCTAACACGCGGATGGTCTGTACGGGGTCTATGGGGTGGGTGGCAATGTGAAGCGTGATTGGCTCTTGAGGGTCGGGGACGGGTCGGCGAACACGTCTGTCTCGTATAACTAACAGTTCAGACTTGGTGGGCGAACAAACGAGACCGTTTGCCTGTACGTAAGTGTGGACGGTGTCGATTGCCTGTTGAAGTGAATCTTGTATCTCCCCGTCCGAGCCAGTGTTTGTCCAGAGGGTAATATCGTCGGCGTATATTGAGTGCTTAATGTGGGGTATGGTGTCGAGAAGTGTGGGAAGGCCCCGCATAGTAATGTTGAATAGGAACGGGGACAAAACAGCTCCCTGTGGTGTTCCCCGGGTGCCCATGGTGACTTTGTCACTGCAGAGGTCTCCAATGTGGAGTTCAGCAGTGCGGTTGTAAAGAAAGTTGGCAATGTAGTTGTAGGTGCGAGTGCCTACATTCATCTGTGAGAGGTTGGTCAGTATAGAAGCGTGCGACACGTTGTCGAACGCTTTACTGACGTCGAGGCCGAGAATGGTGCGTGTCGCCCGGATGGGACCCGGGTCGAGTATGTCGTGTTGTATCTGCCACATGATGTCTTGGGCAGAGAGTCCAGCCCGGAACCCAAACATCGTGGGGGGGAGGAGATTCTCCTTGTCTGCGTGAGTGTGGAGTCTGTTCAGAACTACGTGCTCCATAACCTTCCCCAGGCAAGACGTGAGCGAGATGGGCCGCAGGTTGCCCATATCGAGTCGTTTGCCTGGTTTGGGTATGAAGATTACCTTGGCATGCTTCCAGGAGTCTGGAAGGCGACCTTCATGCCAGTGGTGGTTGAAAAGGTCCGCAAGTGCTGCGACCGACTGGTCGTCCAGGTTGCGGAGCATTTTGTTGGTAATATGGTCATCGCCGGCGGCCGCAGTGGTCTTGATGCGGTTGAGAGCGGCGCGGACTTCCGACGCCGTGATGTCTCTGTCCATGTCTGGGTTCTGGGAGCCTTTGTAATTTAAGGGGGTGGGAATGTCGGTGGAGGTGTTTATGTATATGTCTTTCAAGGTAGCGAGGAGTTCCTGGTTCGTGCCTGGAAACGCGTGTATGACGCGGTTGAGATTCTTTTGTGATGCTGACTTGGTGTGGGTCGGATCAAGCAAGTGCTTGAGCAGAAACCATGTGTTCTTGCATCCCAACTGCCCATCGAGTCGGTCGCAAGTCTGATACCACTGTTCCTGACTAAGTTTGGTGGAGTAGGCTTCGATCTCTCGTTCTAGGCGAGCGAGGCGAAGCTTGAGAGGGCGGTTGTGTTTGCGTCGGAGCCAGCGAGCGTGGAGGCTGCGCTGGGCCTCCCACATATGCATGAGTTTAGCATCTGGGGTGGGGCCACCCTCCTCCTGCGTGACTGTGGAGGTGGCGTTGGCTGCGTCGCGGAGCAGAGTATCTGTCCATGTGTTGAGGTCGTCTATGGGGCTTTGCGGACGCTGAGTTCGTACGTACCGGAAAGCATCCCAGTTGGTGTGTTTGAATGTGCGGCGAGGGCCCTTGCTGTGTGTGGCTGTGAACGTAGTGCTGAGAACATAGTGATCGCTACCTATGTTCATACCGAGATTGTCCCAGCGCGCATCTGGGATGTTGCGGGCGAAAGTGAGGTCGGGGCAGCTGTCTTTCGTGATGCTGTTACCGATACGGGTGGGCCGTTCGGGGTCGAGGAGGAGCGTCAGAGCCAGTGTCTGGGCAGTGTCCCAAACCTTGGCTCCTTTACGACCGCAGGCTCTGCTGGGGTAGCCCCACTCGGCGTGTGGTGCGTTAAAGTCACCCACTATAAGTAGCATCTCGTTCCGCGCGATCGCACACGCCTTGCGGAGGAGAGTGGCTACATTAGTGCTCTTGTCACTTGGGGGGCTGTACACGTTTAAGATGTTGAGTGGGGATTCGGTTCGGCTGTTTGGAAGGACCTGCACGAAAGTGTGTGGGACTTCGGGGTAGTCAAGATCGAGTTGATTGGCGGTGAGGTTGCGGTGTACAAGGATGGCGGTGCTCGGGCGGAGATCCGGCGCCACCGATTGGTTGTAAGCAGTATAGCTGGCTAGTTTTGTGTCGGTGTATGTTTCCTGGAGGGCTATAATGTGGGGTGTAAATGGCTGGGCCTGCAGGGTATACTCCAAGGCTCTCCGCTTTGCCTTGAAGCCCCTGCAGTTCCACTGCCATACTGTGATGGGCGCGCTAGCCATCGCGTTTCCTGTAGGGTTCGGGACGCTGCGGAAACGCTACGTCGGTTTTGATAATACCGCCAGCAGACGCACGCGCGGCTGCACTCTCGGTAGAGGGAAGCGCACCAGGCGACTGAGTGGGCTTTGATGTCGTGAGGGCGTCAGTTTGCGGAGGGCCCGCGAGGTGGTCGAGGCGTGCGGTTAGGGTTTGAATATTGGTTGCCATTTTAGTGCAGCCTTCAATGAGCTGGTCGATAGTGGGGGTCAGCCGTTTTAGGACGTCCTCTATTTTAGATAAGCGGGCGTCAAAAGTTTCGAATTTTGCGTCAAGGTCAGAGGTAGAGGAGGGGGGAGGTGCCTTGCGCTTATTGCACTTGGGCTGGTCGGTGTCCATGTTGGGGTCATTGGTGGAGTCGGAGGTGGGAGCGCGAGCCACCTGCTGCGGCCGCGGTTGTGGGTGCGCCTGTGCAGTCTCAAGGCTATGAATTTTAGCATTTGCCTGTGCTAACTGTAGCTGTAGTTGCTTAACCATTTCTGCCAGTTCCCTTACCTGGGGGTCGGGCAGTTGGCTTGTGGCTGGTGGAGGGCTCTTCCACGCGACCTGTTTGGTGGACTTGGTATCCGGCCCGACCTGGGAGGTTGCCCGGGAGTCCCGAGAGCGCGATGGGGAGCGGCTAGGGCTGTTGTGACTGGAGCCGCTGCTTCGCAGTGGTGGGAAAGCGTCATTTCCTGGGGGTCGTTGTTGGCGGTCGCGGCTCCGAGAGCGAGACTGATGGCCACGTGACAAGGTGCCGGGGTCAGTTTCAGTGTACGTGGAGGATTTGGAAGATTTAGCTCGGCTGGTTGGCACGAAACGGTATTTACAGCTTCTACTGCCGGTGGGATGTGGGCCTTTGCATACGATGCACGTGGCTTGACAAGTGGGTGGTTGGCCGACTGGTTGAGGTTCGTGGGCCACACCGCAGCGGCGGCAAATGGGTTGGCGCGGTTGTGGGCACACATCTGTTCTGTGACCTAGCTTGCGACAGTTGAAACAAGCCTCCGGGCGCCCCTTGTAAGGGAAGACCTCGAAAGTGAAGCCCAAATACCGCATGTATCGGGGCAGCTTGGTGTTGGCAAACGTGACGACAAAGTGTCGTGTCTGGCCCATACGCCGCGCAGCAACGATAGGGATGTCGGGATTGCGAGCCCGAAGCTCGGTGAAGATTTCGGCGTCGCTTTCATAGCTGTAAGCCCGGTACAGAATCCCTCGCACGGAGTTGTCTGGGGCTGGGGCGTAGGCGGCAACAGGGACTTCTGTGGTGTCGATGGTGATGGCGCGGACCTTGGCGTATGACACTGCACGAGCACTGTCAGGCGTGCTCACTGTCACTGTGTTGTTAGTGGGGTGCATTCTAACCTGGTCGGCAGTAACTGCCAGGCGTTGGTCGACGTTGGCTGCTGCGTAAATGGCAACAGCCAGCCGGGCGGGGCCGACGGTGTGGAGGTTGAGTGTGCCCTGCGGGCGAAGGACTATCTTGAGGTCGTCCGAGGGCAGGCGGGGAAGCGGGCGCTTTCTGGTCGGCGGTGGAGGGCGGCCGCGTTGCCGCGCATTCGGGGCAGGCAGCGTCGTGGCCGGCGTCTGGGCTCCGGCAGGTTGTTGTTCAGGCGGAGATGGGCGTCGGTAGCGGCGTTGCATCTCGAACGCCGTCCATGTGCCGTCGGATAACTCCGCGGCGGTGATATCGGAGCCTTCTACGGTGTAAGGCATCTTCCATGCGGCGTTGGGCGCGGCAGGGTGCGGCGTCACCACCGCAGCTTGGTATGGGAGAGTCCGCTTCAAAAAGGTGGTCGGTGGGAAACGGCGAGAAGGCCGCTTCCCATATGACTCCCGACGATAGCGACCCGGGCAAGGGCGGTCGGTGAAGGTCGCGTCGTCTCGGTGGTTACGGAGCGCGCTGACGACACGTCCGTTCACCTCGGCTGTCTCGGAGCGAGTCCTTCTTTATACAGTATGTACAAGTTGGCGTGGTTAACAGGAGAGCTTCAACGATGAGAATCGGGGCTATCGCGTTGCTAAAACAGGCGACAACCTTTGTTGAGAAAGCCCTTTCCTGTAAATTTTGTTCTGTGCAGACGCGGTACGCGACTAGCGATTGCCAAGAGTGATAGCATGGTAGTATGTGGCTTGCGCCGGCAGAACGCGCAAAAGATAACGCCGAGGAGTTCAAAAATCAAGAACTTGAAAATTCCGTCTTCTGAACGGCTGAAAACAGGCTTTGCGCCCACGCATTTCGTCTTGAGTGTGAGTAGAAGGAATTCTGCCAGCGTCTAGCATGGTCTGGCTGAGAGCCTGTGTTGTGGCCACCTCTGTGTACTTAGGGTATTATCGTGTCGGCTGAGGCCAAGATATGAAAATGCGCAGTCGCCCATGCATTTGACCGGGAATGGCGGAATGCTTGGAAATGTGATGTTTTCCTCATAATTTACAGTATCGGTTGCAATGAGTCGGGTATTTTCGATGCCATGTATGTAAAAGCGAACTGATTTTGTTTTTAATGCCGCTGGTTCACTTTCGCACGCTTCCAGTCTACACGCAGTATTCCTATAAGGTCTAAATATCAAAATGACACCCGCTTGCAATTTACTTTTTTCAGCTGATGCCATCCGGTGGAGCTTCGTACGGGAACTACTGCTACTAACTTGGTGCCACAATCTTGGACGAATGAACAAAAATCCAAGAGCGATCATTTATATAGAGGGAAACAAACATTTCCTCATTTACAAGGTATATTGTGTCTACCTTATGGAATTATATGTGGGAGAGATTCGATGGAGGCTTGTAGAGATTGTTCGCAGTCATTTTAAGTAAATAAAGAATTCGCCACTAAGACCGCGCGCGAGTGAGCACCAGAAGAAAAAAAAGAAAAAAAAAAGAAATTGTGTTGATTAGCGCAGCCGGCGTAGCTGGTGCCCGTTAGCGTTCAGAAGGCGCGCTCCCAAGACCGAAACCTGAATATGTTAATGCTATCCGCTTGGTGCGCTGCAGTCGATTCGACCGCTGTGCTCTCTGGGTGTGTCCACTCTCGTTGAATGTCTTTCTCTTTGGTTTAACTTAAAATGCTCTGCCATTCCACTTGATGAGCATTGCGAGATTTCAGCGCGGGAAGCGATGCAGCAGAAGGTCAGCCGTACGGGTGTTGAAATTGCAGCACTGCATAGAACATACTTTCTTTGGAGGCGGACGAATGCTTTGGGCGCAGAGGGCTCGTGCCATCGTCGGACGCATAGACCGTCGGCCAGCGCAGCCATACGAAAACAGCTAAAATAGACAATTCCCTGGCAGTCATAACTCACTACTTTTGACTGAACAGTTAAAGAAATGATGAAACTACGCGCGACACCAAATTCGGACAAACGTCGACAAGCACAACACAACGCGTGAGGGAAGTGCATTTTAATAGGTGAACTTTCAGTGCTAGCCTTTCTGCACACTTCAAGAGCTCTTCCTATACTGGGCATTGGATGATGATACAGTAAAATAGAGTTGTGTTTTCTTTCCTCCCACGCGTACACAAAATTGATTAGGAATATTATTTTTGTTGAATGAACCAAACTGCGTCTTGTTTCAATTGAAGAACTCTTGCAATTGCGCAAGCAATTATACGGACACCCTCGGCGCATTTCTGCCGTCGCCGTCACTGTGAGGTTCCGTATAAAGCCCAAGGGATATAGTATAGTCATCACGCTCCGCGTGCTGTATGTTCCAATGAAATCGTGTGAGGGTGAGCCGGCGATCCCGGCTGAATCTCGCGCACGCATGCGAGGGAAGCGAGGAAGAAGGGGTCTGTCTTCAATCGCGCGCAATGATCCGGGGGAAGGGAGGGAGGGGGCCAACACCATCTAGAGAACTTAAGGCCTTCTGGCTGTACCCTCTCCCACTGAGCTACGTCACGCAAAAGAGGCCCACATAGAAGTTCCGTGCAGGGTGCGACGAAACTACGAGCGGCGCAGCTGTGTTGAAAATGGGACGCGGAAGAGCGAGTGGGCGACGACGGCAAAAACAATTCGATTAGTTCCGGGAACCCTGCCGCTCATTGGATAGCTTCGGGGCTAGAAAAGTCCTGCCATGCTGCGGCATGCTTCCGAGCGCACTTTTTTTGGGGACGTGGACCGTGCATGTAGTATCTACGATTGTGCTGCGACTGCGTCTCCGGCGAGCCTTCATTGCCGCGGAATGTGGATCATGTTCAGGCCAGGATATGCCAAATAAGGGCTGCGTGCACATTTGCTGGAGCAATTACAAATCGGGGCCGAAAAATCATGCGCTCATGTTTCCGCAAGATCAATGACAGAATATTGGGTGCCAATGCTAAGGCAAAGAAGAGAAAAGCTAGAATTCTGCGGAATAAGGCAGCTGTTTCTTCGTAAATAGTTGCACAAATGTTGTGCATCTCCATTGCTAAACTCATTTGAGGTGTTGTAAATATGTGGACTGCGGTACTGCATGTAATACTGCTCCGAAAGCAAAATTATTTGTTTAGAGCCTAATCTAGACTGCAATAAATACATGTGTCCCAAATGTGAAGAAGGGCACACCAGTGAAGTTGTCATGAGATATATGTTATTGCAGAGCTAATATTTTGTTGAATAACGTTTGTGGTCGCATGAGCGGCAAATCCTTTGACGCCGACGATAAATCAAGGTAAAGAAGCTACTCTGAGGAAGAGGGCAGCCCTGTGACTTTTCAATATAAGCCATGCTCCCTGTCATCATCTACCCGAAATTCATTCGCAATCCTAAGGTTCAACCATTTCATTTTTTTATGGACGGACTTTTTAATGATGCAGCGCTTAAATAGTTCTGGATAAATAAAAAAAAATCTTGGAACACTCGCTGTTCTCTGAGGGCTATCTGCTCAACTATGCTTAAAGAAACAATAACTGCGCTCTGGCTAACGTTGCCCATAAAGGCGCGATCCCTTTATTCAACCCGTATCCACGAGTACACAGCCGGCCTCTTCTCCGTGACGTCACTCGCCGAGCGCTCAGGCTTTCTCTTGTCGAGGTGGTGTTGGGGGGGGGGGTGAGGGGGGGGCGTTCTACTCCGGGTGGCCCGGGCGGCCGTGCGCTCCTGCCCTGGCCGCTTTATCTCGAAAGCCACCTGCGACGGGGAGAAAGTGCGTCACGCACTGTGTTTTAGCGGCTTTGTTCGCGTCGATGCGAGATGCAGCACGAAGGTCAATTCGCTCTATGCTGCTGCTGTGCGTCTCACTCCAGCGTTTTGGCAGCGAATTTCCGCGGTCATCGAGTGAGATGTGTTCATGTTTGCCTGTGCGCGCACGTCACCATGGATGTTAATTTAGTTAGTATGCCTATGTTTGCAAGCTTATACGGCCGATAAAGCTACCATCATTTCTTTGTAGATATAGCTATCCATTAATTTGATATTGCTGTCGTTGCTTCGCCTTTCGGGCGAATGTGCCACTTTCTTTCCCAGTATTTGTAGCCTCCTCGCATAGTCGCACTTCAATCGCTACTCCCATAACCACCCTCGCTGATGTAGGTGACGATTTGTGCTGAACCGCTGTTCGCCCGAAGCTTCACGAGCTATATTGATGCACTTTGATTTTAGCTGGAGAAGAACAGACGACAAATGCGAATCTCCCGGCTGACGCCATCGGAGCAGCGTTCGCAGCACCGCCATCGGTCATGCACAAGCCTATGGGTAGGCGCGCTAAGAGCGACGCATTTTAAGTGTGGCACATGCGTCTGTATGCCGGTAGCATTATCGCTTGATTTCACGAAGAAAGCGTAGCGTCATTACCAAGAAATTTTCTATGGGTCACTTCAGAAAGAACTTAATTTTATTCATATGGCACGTTTCAGCCAAGCTACAATTTCTTGCACCGGAGTGGTCCTGCGTCTAAGAGAGAAAAGAAGGAAAAAAAGCGACTGTGCTATTAAAGAAACCTTCCACTTTTTGAACATAAATATACAATCGCGATATCGCGCCACGTTTGCGCACTTGCACCCCTTACGGGCCTTTATTGCAGCGATCAAGCCACAAGGAATGGTGTCATTTCGAAAGACACCAACGACAAAAGACAGCAGCTCCAACTCGATGTGGCTGTCTGAAATTCAGAATGTGTGGTCTGCCATTACCAGATAGCTATCAAGCATAACCACGCAATCAGGTACGACTGACATAACGCCTTCTTTTATTATCCCGGCATGGGCTGCGCTTAGTTGTTCATGCACAGTAGACGTCAAGTGAAACAAGGAAGCAACGCCACCAAGTAACCATGACCGATTCAACCAAATCAAGGCTAATTGAGATAGATAGATGAGAGCATTTCAGAAAGCCTGGGGTAGGATTCCGCCGCTGTCATCCTAAGACTACGATCGAAGAGGTCAGCTGCTGTGTGGCTTATGATCGTGTACGATTTGATCTAGTTGCTTTCTTGTCTCGCACGCTGCCTTCTCCTGCCTACCCGCCGTCCGGCTGATCCCACTAATGTGAATATATAGCCTAGCTCGCGTGACGACGTATCGTCCCACTGACTTTCTCCTTGGTCGTCTCTATTTTCGTTCTACGGTTAGTCTGTATAAATCAAAGCTGTTCGGATGCTTGTTCACCAAGGCCGGTGCATTTGTCGTTTATTGGCTCCATCGCTTGCTCTTGTCACGTTTTCGCTGCAGCTTTATATAGCTCGACTTCGTCCCCACTTCGTTGCTATCCTCCTGGAATCGTGACATTCCGTGTTTTAAGAAATTCAGCGTAAATTAGTGAACGAGAATATGAAATCTTTAGTTCAATACTCGGGCAGTAGTGTATCGTAGCTAGATTGTGCATGTCCGCTTGTTGTTCGCCTGCATCAGTGAAACCCTGACCACTAACAGCGAACAGCTGAGTTAATTCGCCCGTCGAGTGTGAAGTCATGGATATTAGGTTCACTGGTATTCAGCAGACACCACTTGTCACGCAGAGAATGAAACGAAAATCTCGATAACAGACTTTATGCAGTAGACATCAGTATACAACGTATAGTCGGGAGTAAAAGACTGCGGAATAGAGCACAAGCCAACCAGTATTATTTTTTATTAAACAGCCGTGCAAAGTGAAAGAGAGAGAGAATAATGCAGAGAAAGGCAGGGAGGTTATATATATATGTATATATACATATATATATTGCAACGGCCCCAGACGGCCCCCGCCTCCTGGTATATGGGTGGCGCCAATGCAAAATAAACTTGCCATGAGTAACTACTTAAGAGGAAAAACTAATTCAGGAAAGAAAGAATTTCTGATAGCTCAAAGGGAAGTTCATTACTTTTCGAAGCGAGATCAGGATGCCTTAGAACACGTGCCTATTAAGCGAGATATAAGAAGTAAAAAGAAGCATGTGCTTGCTGCGGTAATGCTAGGGTAAGGATGGAGCATGTTTTATAATAATGTGAAGATATCTGCCCAGCGATCAATTTAGGCACCATTGGCTTTCTTGAAGCCCTTGGGTTAAGCGAGAGCAACAGCAAAGTAAATATGTCTGCAATAGAGATTAATAAGGGGCAATTGGAAGATTGGTGGAAGAAAAGTAGGGAAACAACAAAAAATGGAGACGTACAAAAACAAAGTAAACAATAGGGGGTCAGAAAATTTGGTTATGGGAATTCATCTCGGTATCTTTTTCTTTTCTTTTTTTTCCTTTTTTTAGCCGAGGTATACACAAGGCCGCATAATAGCAAGAGCTTTGTGGCGCAACCCACCACCCCGTTCCAACGGGGATGCTAATAACATCCGTCTATCCATCCATGGAAACAAACTGGAAACGATGCGGCAATAAATTACATCCGAAAAATAACAGCCGAATCTTTCCAAGGCAATGACGAAGTTCTATTTGAGGCAAAAAAGAGCACGAAGGAGCCAGATGGAAAAGGAGCTGGTGCTGACAAATTTAAACTGGGAGAAAGCCGAAGAGAATGTTCCTAAGCGCACAGCCACGGGGCTAAACGAGGTTCCCGTTAGGCTGATTATTGAACTAGGACTAAAGAGTAAGGAAGCTCTGTTGAAAGCAGTAGAGAAAAATCTTAAAAGATAGACGAACAATAGACAGTTGGCGACAAAGTATAATGAATTTATTTCGTTAAACGAAACGGGGAAATAGAATTCGCTCATATATAAAGACAGTTGGCCATTCCATCGGTAATATATAGGCTAGGAATGCCGGCGATTAAATAAAGGTGCAATTGTGGGCAGAGAATAAAGCATATTGGGAGAACTTCAGAATGGCTTCAGAATCGGTAGGAGTCGGGGTGATAACTTATTTGTCCTTAATCAGTGTATTCAAGGAAGGAAGCAGGAACAAACGGAAAGACAGGGAGGTTAGCCAGTTCTCAGACCGGTTGGCTACTTTGTGCTGGGGAGTCGGGGCATGGGGAATAAAAGATGATAGAAAATAGCAATAAAAAAGGGAAAAAAGAAAGGACAATACGGCACTGTGTAAAGTCTGTCGCTAAGACCAGCTCTCCGCAAGAAGCGCAACAACGCTTTCGAAGCCTTCTGTGCTAAGGACGGTTTCAGCCAGTGTATAAGGACCCTTTCCTACAAACAAAGGGCGTTTGTCAAGATTATCTAGCTCGCTTGAAAATTCTTTCCTGGGTGCAGTGAAGCGGAGACACTCAGAGGAAATGGGTGATAATTTATTCGCAACTACCCACATCGAATATCCAGAGAAAAAAGAAGACTTCTATATGTGGCTTTTTAGACATTACCGGAGTGCATGAAAACGTAAACTAATACATATTGCGGTATATTCTGCAAAGCGAATGCATATGCAATAACTGTATACAGCTTTTCAGAGAGATTTACGTAGAAAATACAGTTTGCGTTGAATGGTAAGGAATGAAGAACAAGGAGCAAGTTGATATTAACAAAGGACGGAGACAGGCGTGCCCTCTATACCCTCTGCTGCTTGTGATGTACATGGTGATGATGGAAAGAGCGCTAGAAGGAAGCAATATCGGCTTTAATCTCTCATACAAACAGGCAGGTACAACAGTAGAGCAGCAGCTTCCAGGTTTGTTTGATGAGGACGACATTGTGTTGCTAGTTAACAAGCAAAGTGAAATGCAACGTCTGGGTAATATCTGTTGACTGGAAGGCGAGAATTTAGGGCTGAAATTCAGTGCTGAATAATCAGGGTTTATGGTACTCAGCGAAAACAGTGAGCTGGAAGTGTGAATATAGTGATAGCAAATACCTCGGGCAAGATAATATAAATATCTTCGTATATAGATAAACGAAGGAAATAAATACAAGTAAACACAGGAATAAACAATAACCACAAAGGGGACGAGAAATGGTGTCATCATTAAACACAAGGAGCTATGGGGATACTATACGTACAAGGTGCTCCGGTGTATGTAGAAAGGTGCGCTGGTTCCAGGACTTACATTTGGAAATGCGGTTGCTTGCTTGAAGTCAGGAGTGCAATGTCAAGAATGGCGAGCTGCGAAACAAGATTGCCACACAGTTACGACAGGGCGACACGACGCGCACCTCTCCCTCTCCGTCGCTGCAGCTGGGAGGCGTTCGAAGAAGCGGCCTTTGCGCTGGAATCCGCCGCCTTCCTCCAGCCCCTTCGACACTGTGACGGAACTAGTTCGGTGCGTGAACAATGATTCCGGAGTTCCCCAACGCGGAGCTGATTTGACACGCATGGACAAGCTGCCGCGGGAACTACGTATTCTTGTGCTTCTCACGCTTCGGAGTGGCGCAGAACAACGAGCGACCCTCGATCGGCTCCGATAGTTCCCGAAACGGCACCCCGCGCGGTTGCCTCTGTGTACAGAGCGCGGTTGCCTTTGTGTACGTAAACTGATCTGCAGTGCAGCGGCGAGTTGGTGATGAGTAAACGAACAGTCGCCGCGTCGTATGACCGGCGGATCGAGTGTATAAAAACTGTGGTTGTGCGAATGCTGAGGACACTTCTCTTGAGCAGTCATGTTAGACTGAGTCGCTTCTCTCATGCAGTCATGTTGGACTGTTACTCTTTTTCTCAAGCAGTCATGTTAGACTGAGTTAATTTCTGTAAATAAAACCCTTTTCCTCGTTCTCGATGAGAAGCAGTTCTTCACTTCATCAACGATCTCAGCGTAAATAAGTTGGACGACGGCATGGGCCAGCTACCTTTGAATTCATGCCGTATTCCGATCTTGGCAAAGGACCACGGATGATGGGATTGAGCCCCCAATCCTGACAACTGGCTGACAGCGGTGACATGGACTTTGCGACATGGTGCTGTATCTGCGGTGAGTGCTTGGTTTTTGCTTTGACTCTCTAGGCTTCATTTTGTGGTTGTTCTGTTTAGAACAGTAGGGAAGCTAGATTGTTGTGTGTTAGCTAGGTTGTGTTTTACTAGCTAGATTTAGAGAGCAGAATCAAGGCAGTAAAGCAGCAGTCATGGAATTAAGGACACTGCTGAGAGACGAGTTGTTGATTGTTGGTGAGGAACTGGGCCTAGTTGTACGTAAAGAAATGCTAAAATCAGAATTATTGCATATCATTTCCGAACAGGCCAGTGAGGAAGAAGTTGAACTGGGGTTTGAACTTCTGAAAAAGAGAGAAGAACGAGAGAGAAAAGAAAGGGAGGAACGCGATAAAGAAAGAGAGGAACGCGATAAAGATCGCGAGTTAAGAAAAATGCAACTTGAACTTGAAAACAGACGTTTGGAGTTGTCTCAAGGAAGTGAAGGCGCTCTGGGTCGATCAAGTGAGGCAGAATCGTACCGCATGGACAGGCTATTAAAGCCATTTGAGGTCGGGACCGACATAGGCTTGTTCCTATGCAATTTTGAAAGGACTTGCGAGAAGATGAACTTCGGCCCGAGTACATGGCCGCAGCGGTTGCTGTCTATGTTGCCGTGTGAGGCGGCGGAAGTAATCGCCAGACTGAGTGTGCAGGATGCATATGATTATGCAAGAGTTAAGGCTAGTCTCCTGAAGAAATACCGCCTTTCAGCCGAAGCTTTTCGGCAAAGGTTTAGGAGCACAGGCAAGAAAGATAGCGAGGGCTATGCGGAGTTTGCATATAGCTTAAAGGCCAACCTAGTCGAGTGGCTTAAAAGCGCGGAAGCGTACGACAGCAGAGACATGATCATTGAATGCATGTGTCTAGAGCAGTTTTACAAAACCATCCCCCAAGCTGTGAAACTGTGGGTGCAAGACAGAGGTAATGTAAACACTGTGGAAAGGGCGGCTGAATTAGCCGAAGAGTACGCAACCCGTAGAAAGTTGAACGCCGAGGAGGGAAACTGGGACGGTCGAAATGGACCGCGGAAACCATTTCCGTTCAAAAAGGGTGCGCAAACTAGACGATCCGAGCCTGTAGACATGGCGGAAAAGCCCGCAGAAAAGAGCGAGGAGAAACTTAACGGAGAAAGCGCACAAAAAGAACAGAAAAGAAAATTCGGATCTTTTAGACCAATTCGCTGTTACAAATGCCACAAACTGGGACATATAGCTGTAAACTGCGAGAAGTCTAGCGTAGTTTTTTCCTACGTGGAGGAAAAAGATGAGAATATGGAACTTTCAAGTCCGTATCTCCACAACCTGCAAGTTAATGGAAAACCATGCCGAGTGCTAAGAGACAGTGCCGCCACGCTGGACATTGTCCATCCGGCTTACGTGATGGTAGATGACTTCACCGGAGAAGTAGCATGGATAAAACAGGTTGTAGAAGAACACAGCGTGTGTCTGCCCATGGCCAAAGTCAAAATCAGTGGACCATTCGGGGAGCTAGAGACTGAGGCTGCAGTTTCCAAATTTTTGTCACTGCAGTATCCCTCCATCTTTTCGAATCGCTCGAATCAGTTACTGCGTGACAGAGGGCTCAAACTGGGAGAGGGCATAGTACAGGCATTGACCCGAGGCCAAGCTCGCAAGATCGCGGCGCTTTCGGCTGAAAATGCTCAAGCTCCTCCAGCGGAAGCAGAAAAGGGGATAACTTCAATACCCGAATCCGAGCTAGGCCCGAGGGGCAAAAGAACAGTTTAGAAGAGCCTGCCAGCTGACCAGCTTAATGAGAGCGTAGCACTAGAGTGTCAGAGTTCTAGCCTGCAGGAAGAGCAAGCAGACGCGCTCACAAGCGAGACAGGGTCGTTATTATCACCGGCCTCAAAGAACTTTGATCAACTCTTACGCGTGGATAGAGAGTCACTGGCAGCTGAGCAAAAGAATGATGAGAGCTTAGCTAAATTACGTGACACAGCTAAAGAAGGCATTGCTAGGCGCAACGTAACGATACATGAGAAAGGAGGATTGTTGTATCGGCATTACAGAGATCGAAAGGGTAGGATTTTAGATCAGTTAGTCATACCTACTAAGTATAGGGAGGACCTTTTGAGTCTTTGTCATGGAAATGGGTGGTCCGGCCACCTAGGCATAAACAAATCAAAGGAAAGATTGCTTATGGAATACTACTGGCCTGACTGTTTCAAAGATGTAGAAAACTTTGTAAGATCATGCGACGCCTGCCAGCGTTCTGGTAAACCAGGAGAGACTTGGAAAGCTCCACTGAAGGTAGTGCCCTTAATAACAGAGCCTTTCAGACGACTTGTAATAGACACGGTAGGGCCTCTTCCAAAAACAAAATCAGGCTACAGGTACTTATTTACCATGCTGTGTCCGGCCACCAAGTTTCCAGAAGCAATCCCTTTGAAAGAGCTCAGCTCCACCGAAGTAGTAGACGCGCTTTTGACAGTGTTTGCACGAGTTGGATTTCCAGCCGAAATTCAGGCAGATCAAGGATCAGTATTCACGAGCGCACTGACTTCCACATTCTTGCAAAAGTGCGGGGTAAAGTTAATACACAGTTCTGTCTATCACCCTCAGTCAAACAGTGTAGAGAGGTGGCATTCGGTGCTTAAGCGAGTTTTGCGTGCGCTCTGTTACGAGCACAAGGAGGACTGGGAGAACTGTCTGCCGGCAACTTTGTTTGCTTTGCGAACGGTTCCACATGAGGCGACAGGGTTCTCGCCAGCAGAACTAGTGTATGGGAGGACACTCCGGTCTCCACTGAGAATGTTAAGAGAGATGTGGGAGGAAAGAGGGGAGAGTCCAACCGTGGTTGAATACGTGCTAAATTTACTGGAACGGCTAAGCGCAACCCAAGAACTAGTCGGAAAGAACATGGCACTAGCTCAAAAGAACGCCAAATTCTATTACGACAGGAATGCGAGGCTTCGTACGTTTAACGCCGGAGACCAGGTAATGATCCTCAAACCTTCAAGAAAGAACAAGCTTGAAGTTCACTGGGACGGGCCCGTTAAAGTGTTGCACAAACTTTCACAAACTAACTATGCTTTGAGAATGCCCGATCGCAGGAAGGAAGTGAGGATATATCACTGTAATTTGATGAAGCCGTATGTAGAGCGGAGCGGAGTCGTTAACTATACTGTCAAAGAGCCGGATGGCATTGGTATCAACTTTAAGGAGTATAGGGCAACCTCCAACTCTGAAATCGGCCTAGAAGAAGTAGTAGAACACTCGGTAAGCTCGCATGCTCTAAGACCCGAGCAGCTAGATGAGCTAAAAGGGGTGTTTGGGGAATATCTCGACAGATTCAGCGATCGGCCGGGTAGAACCGAACTGATAACGCATGAAATTGAGCTGACCTCTACCGAACCAGTAAGATCAAAACCTTACAGGGTGTCTCCAAGACAGAGAGAGATTATGGAGGCAGAGATACAGCGCATGCTAGAGTTGGGAGTTATTGAGCCCGCTGAGTGTGACTACACGTCACCGCTAATACTCGTAGAAACCCCTAACAAGGACCCTCGTCCGTGTGTTGACTACAGGAAGTTAAATGCGATCACTAGGGATCAGCTGTACCCGATACCCAACATTGAGGAACGAATTGAAAGAGTTAGCGCTGCTAAATACATTTCAACTATAGATCTCGTGCGGGGGTACTGGCAAGTTCCCCTTTCAGAAAGTGCCAGCCGCTATGCCGCATTCATCTCGCCTGTAGGCACTTTTCGCCCTCTCGCACTCAGCTTCGGGCTGAAGAACGCGCCGTTTAGCTTCTCTAAGTTAATGGATATTGTCCTAAAAGACTTGCAGGAGTTCGCCTTACCTTATCTTGATGATGTAGCCATTTTTTCGGACAGCTGGGAACAACACGTATCGCACCTCAAACAGGTGTTCTCACGGTTGAGGGAAGCCGGCTTAACGATGAAAGCGGAAAAGTGTAGGTTTGGTTGTTCGCAGGTTACTTATCTGGGCCATGTTGTCGGTCAGGGCATGAGACGGCCGGCTGAGCTGAAAATAGCGACGATTGGAGATTTTTCTCAGCCGCGCACGAAAACGGACCTTCGTTCATTTTTGGGACTTGTGGGGTACTATCAACGGTACATTCCGAATTACTCGCAATTGGCAAGTCCATTAACAGACGCCCTCCGAAAGGGAGCACCGAGTAACGTACACTGGGATAAGGACAAAGAGAACGCTTTCCAAAGTTTGAAAACGCTATTGGTTTCTCGCCCTGTGCTTCGCGCGCCAGACTACACAAAGGAATTCATAGTTCAATGCGACGCAAGCGACAGAGGTATGGGCGTGGTACTTAGTCAGGTCGGCGACGATAACGAGGAGCATCCTATCCTCTACGCCAGCCGTAATATAAATGTAAGGGAGGAAGCCTACAGCGCTTCAGAGAAGGAATGCGCTTGTTTGGTTTGGGCCGCCCAGAAGTTGTCGTGTTACTTGTACGGAGCGAAGTTCATCTTCGAGACCGACCACTGTCCTCTGACGTGGCTCAATCAAATGTCACACAAAAACGGCCGCTTGCTCCGATGGAGCCTCACTCTCCAAGAGTACAACTTCTCCGTTAGATATAAGAAGGGAAAGTTGCATAGCAATGCGGATGGTTTGAGCAGGCTAATTTGAATTCTGCGTTTGAGGGTCCCGCCTAAATTTTGGGGTTACTAGTGTTAGCATTTCTTTAGGCGAAGAAAATCCCCTCTCATTCAGCAGAATTCCCTCCATTAATTGCTGAATTTGTCAGCAAGAATTTGCTTCAGAAATTGGCATAGTGAAGTGTAGCATTTTTTTTGTTTCTGCACTTATGTTATTGTTGTTTTTTTGAAGCCTAGCGAGTCTAAAGTGAGAGCCAATGCACGTCATCTCGGCGCAGAGCCGTGTTGTGGGGTTCATTTTGCAGTTGCCTGTCCTTGTTGGATGTTTTGGGGCGGTGACATCAATGCACAAGTGGTCGCTGCGAGCCAAGACATCAATCCCCCCCCTGACCAGCAGCCGTTCTCTTCCTGCCTAGCGGTTGTCAGCGCTAGACAGTCAAGACTTTCCGGGCCATGGAGGCGCTGTCAAGAATGGCCAGCTGCGAAACAAGATTGCCACACAGTTACGACAGGGCGGCACGACGCGCACCTCTCCCTCTCCGTCGCTGCAGCTGGGAGGCGTTCGAAGAAGCGGCCTTTGCGCTGGAATCCGCCGCCTTCCTCCAGCCCCTTCGACATTGTGACGGAACTAGTTCGGTGCGTGAACAATGATTCCGGAGTTCCCCAACGCGGAGCTGATTTGACACGCATGGACAAGCTGCCGCGGGAACTACGTATTCTTGTGCTTCTCACGCTTCGGAGTGGCGCAGAACAACGAGCGACCCTCGATCGGCTCCGATAGTTCCCGGAACGGCACCCCGCGCGGTTGCCTCTGTGTACAGAGCGCGGTTGCCTTTGTGTACGTAAACTGATCTGCAGTGCAGCGGCGAGTTGGTGATGAGTAAACGAACAGTCGCCGCGTCGTATGACCGGCGGATCGAGTGTATAAAAACTGTGGTTGTGCGAATGCTGAGGACACTTCTCTTGAGCAGTCATGTTAGACTGAGTCGCTTCTCTCATGCAGTCATGTTGGACTGTTACTCTTTTTCTCAAGCAGTCATGTTAGACTGAGTTAATTTCTGTAAATAAAACCCTTTTCCTCGTTCTCGATGAGAAGCAGTTCTTCACTTCATCAACGATCTCAGCGTAAATAAGTTGGACGACGGCATGGGCCAGCTACCTTTGAATTCATGCCGTATTCCGATCTTGGCAAAGGACCACGGACGATGGGATTGAGCCCCCAATCCTGACAGCAATCAGGACTCAATGGCAACCACCATTCAGTGGGACGCCTCGCATTAGGCGCTTACGGGAAGACTACAGATGAAGCTGTGCAGGGTGATATGGGCTGCCGATAAAGGTCGCTGAGGGCCACCATGAAACATTTCATCGCTTGTAATTGATTGGCTCTCCATCTTAACCACGATACTTTTCTTTCAGGTGATTACTAAAATGGTATTTGTGAGTAAACTACGTAAATACACTACATGACGCACCATCGTGTTAGCAGCCATGAGAAATTCGTTTTATGGGGGCCTGTTTCAGAGAGCGGTGAAAGTAGCAGCAAACTTTCTCACACGAAATGCGTGCCTAACTCTTTCTTTTACGCAATAACAAAGTGGCAATATTTGACTAGAACAACTCATTAGAGTAATAACAATCATTATGACAGCTTTGCTACCCGCCGTGGTTGCTCAGTGGCTATGGTGTTAGGCTGCTGAGCACGAGGTCGCGGGATCGAATCCCGGCCACGGCGGCCGCATTTCGATGGGGGCGAAATGCGAAAACACCCGTGTATTTAGATTTAGGTGCACGTTAAAGAACCCCAGGTGGTCAAAATTTCCGGAGTCCCCCACTACGGCGTGCCTCATAATCAGAAAGTGGTTTTGGCACGTAAAACCCCATATATTATATATATTATATGACAGCTTTGCTGGGCAGTGTCTTTCTAACACGGATAACATGTTGACACCAAATACCAAGATTTCTCTTCCATGTAAACTGCAATGTGTCACATAGCTAAGTACTAAGGGAATGTTAAGTGTTTAGCAAAGCATCATACACAACTTCGCGTGTTGAATTTGCAGTCATTCTTTCTAGGGAAAATTTGTGGACAGACACGGCACATATATGCATTGCAAAACTAGTAGACCCCTTCAACACTAGATAGCTTGCGATATCCAAGCCGCAAATTCTCTCGACTCACGCGCTTTTGAAGGAGGGCCTGTGGTTCAGGCACGGCAACAGAAAGAAGCCGACACATCCTCCAGTAAGTGCGGCTCGAACCACCTGTACCCCAAGCATACACGAAGGGAACGAGCGCGCACGGCAGCCGAGCGAGCCGGAGCGAGCGGCGTCCTGACCATGACGCAAATCGCGACAGGGAGCCATTACATCTCGCTGCTATTAGGGAGACGCGACCGAAGTCGTTTTGTTGGTTGTTGCGGGGAGCAAGTCAACCTACTTTCGCATCCAGCTCAATCGCGTAATTATTCAAGATTATTTAGCAAACTTCGCAAGTAATAACTGAGCGCAAAACTTTAAATGAGAATGCTGTAGAGCCTTCCCTGAAACGTATGATTGTACAGCTTCTGAATTCACACTTTTAATGTAATCATTTTGCGCGATTTAAAGAAATCCCGCTAAATGTGAAAAAAAGAGAGGCGCGTGAAATTCCGGCTGGTGCGCCCCGATTTCAGTGCTCTGACACGTGCCACGGATGAACACACACCGCGTTTACATTGGTTAAAAAAAAAATTAAATTACAGGGTTTTATGCGCCACACCTCTTTCTGATTATGAGGCACGCCATAGTAGAGTAGTTATGCTTCGAATAAACATAAAACAAAAAATAAATAAAAAAGGTGTTTGAAAGTGTAACATTGCCGTTTTCAGCTATAGGTTTCCCAATCTGCCGAAAATCTCTGCGATCTGAATAATTTATATGTAAGAGAAATATGAGGCATCTTATGGGCACTGGGCCACGAAATTTTAACTTTTCTAGGTTAATTAGGAGCGTTACAAATAATTACTGAACTCTTGTTTCGGCATTTTCATGCGTTATGCGGTGTTGACCCATTGTTCTCGGTCAACTAAACGAGGCACCGTGTTTAGGCTTGGGGAAAGTAAGGGTCAAGTAATATGTGATATGTAGACAAAGCTCGAAGTGGGTGGGTTAATTGCGGCCTTTGCAATAAATTACGTATGCAAGTGCTCCGGAGCCTTACGAGTGTGTTTTACGAGATCCGCAGAAATTATCCTGTTGCCCTAGTAGCAATACAAATGCTACCATGTGAATTTCAGCGAAAACAAGGGGAATGTTAGGGAAAATCTGTGTGCGAATGCAAATGCGTGTAAATGAAATAAAACGCTTGCTAAAATTTATTTATCAAATGTTCAAAAGTGATTATGGCCACTATCAGCTATGCGTCCTAATTTCCCCAAATAGCTATGAATGAATGTGTGTGGTTTAGTGGCGCAAGGGCCAGATATGGCCAGAGAGCACCAATACAGTGTAAGTTATAGCTATAGGAGTAAGCAGAAAGCTATGTATGCAAGTAATCCGGAATGTTAAAAGTGCGTTTTGCAAACAACGCAGACTTTTTCCCGTGGCCCTGGGGGAACTTCGAACGCAACCGAGATCAAATTGAGCGAAACGAGGAATGGGAAAGAGGCAGAGGGTGTTACACTATGAACAATATTAAAATGAAGTAAAATTTTGAAGATTATGGGGTTTTACGTGCCAGAACTATGATCGTATTATGAGGCACGGCGTAGCGCGGGACTCCATAAATTTGGACCACCTGGAGTTCTTTAATGCGGCAGTAAAATTTGACTGGATGAATTACCGTCTTTGTGAAAAAATTTTATCAAGTTCCAGAATGTATGACATGCTTGTAAGGTTTTAACTTTACCGGTCATATAAGGGCAGCGGTCTTAAGTCTTTGATTAAATTACGGGCAACTGAATTTCTTATTGCAACTGCTCGAAAGAAGCAGCTTCGCTATAGAAATTGAACTGTAATTATGCAAAGCCGCCCAATCATGTCACCTTTTTTTGATAGTTAGATTTATTGAATATATTTTGTGCAGTTGCGGAAATAAAAGTAGTTGAATGGCAGAGTGCCGGTGTATCACCTTCTCACTTGATGGCACTGTTAAACGTTCAACATGATCCAGAATCAAGTTGCCTACCACCAACAAGCCATAACTCAGCTTTTGGTTTGGAATTCCCGTAAAGTTCTTTGGGAATCACTTTTTTTTACAGTTTAGAGCAACATGTTTTCCATACTTCTAATTCAACTGAAGCACATCTCGATTGTGCTTTCAAGCTGTCTGTGGTAACATTTGCTCGTCTCAGTTGTTGGTTGTTTACGTCATTGCTAGAAATTCACTTTGCAAATTTGAGGGTATGGCATGAAACGCTCTAGATACACTTTTTTCGCCATTCTTCACCACGTTTATATATTTACTTGCCATGGATGCATGCTTCAGTCCCATCACGGCTTCGTAACACAGCCTGTTTGGTGTATTGATCCAAAAGTCATATTTTAGTGAAAGACTTTCACTAATACAACTGCGCCGAAGAAGTTCCTGAAATGGGAACACCGCACAAACATAGCAAGCCCGACTAAACTGATGTTCTGTGCCATATTTTTTATGCTGCATGCTGTCGCAAACGCTGCCCCATTCTTCATCGAAACAGCAGCCAGCCCGAAATTCTGTGCTGCAATGACCGTCTTCAAACTGGTTAGTAGAAGACACAATTTGATAACATCAGCGACGGCCTTCTTCAGGGTTTCCAGGTTTTACATGGTCCCCCATTTGTTCATTTTTTTTTATTTTGCCAGTCCTTTTCTCATTTCCGAAGAAAGTGCTCCACCGGCTTTGCCGTGAATAACTCTTTCTGACAGGCCGCGAAGAAGTTGCAATCCCTCTTGGTCTTTGTGCCGTCAACATGGGATAGATTCACTGCAGAGTTTGTTCGCAGCTGTGATTCAACGATGTGGGAAGTTAGTTTGAGATTGCTGCGTGGTGGAAGGATTTCAAGCGGGGAAACTGCCTGTCATGACAAAAAAGGTGTGCAGAAGGCAACTTCCTAGTTGTAACGGTTTTCGGAACAATAAACTTCACAGGATGGCTTTGTATGATAAAACAGAATTTCTAGTTTTGTTGCAAGGAACCTCGTCGCCCTTGATGACGCCGAGCTTCCCTGCTAGAACGAATTCAGTAAGTTTCTAAATAAGAAGAAAAAAACGCCTCTTGCGGAGGCTTCTCTGGCTCACTTGAAGTTGCAGCACTGTCGTGTCGTGGAAAGCGCTTATAATTTTTACCTTTATTTCTTCTTCCCGTGCTCACGATACACTTGTGGGGATAAGGAAGTCTAATTCATTTTATCTTGAAACGTGCGGCATGTTTTGTTTAAACTACTGCAGGAAAATTATATTGTCTCTATTACGACTAAATGAAGACTTCCGTGAGATATAAGCACGCAACGTGCTGCTTTGCGCAAGTAGAACGCCTAGGAACTTTCTCGATCATATTAAGTAAGAGTGGGTTATCTGTTTATACGGCGCACTGCCCAGAATTTTTGAAGTATACTTCAAACAGGCCACAGTTGTTTTGTGTTACATTGGCGTCTTGTTAATATTATTACGATATTATCGTATATATCGTAATCATATATCAACATGCCAGCGCTAATAACAGGTGGGACCCAACCATTATGCTCGCCAATGTCATCTTTTATCTTGGCGGCACCCCAAGCGTGTGGTACCAGACGCATGAAGACGAGATCAGCAGTTGGGACTCTTTCAAAGAAAATCTACGGGAACTGTTCGGCGACCCCACTGGCCGCAAGGTTGCCGCGAGAAAGGCTCTTGCGTCTCGCGTTCAGACATCTACATAGCCGTACGTTCCCTACATCTTCGACGTCTTGGCTTTATGCCGCAAAGCTGACGATGCTAGGTCTGAGTGGGTTCCATACCGTGAACGTCACCCTAGCTGCAACATGGCTTTGAAAAGAAAATTTGATATACTTCGGTCTGTGTGGGAACAGAACCCGGACCTCCGCGATGCGAGACGAGCATGCTTGCACAACGCCACGGGGGCTCGGCGGTTCCGGCTGACTCAAGGTGTGGCCTAGTGCGTGTGTCGTTGGACTCGTGCTAGCGCAGCCAATGCGGAGGAGGTGGCGCACGTCATGGGTGTATAACATGAGCGCATTCATGGCGTTCCGACGTCTAGAAACGGTATAATGCTTTCGCATTGCCACACGTAAGCAGTCTTAAGTGTCTCGGCCGAATTTTTAAAGATGTATTTCTATGCTCACCCGATGAAAAACAAAACGGTTTGTCCGACCATCCGTCCGTCCGTCCGTCCCGCAAGACGATCGCTTTCAAGCTAGCGCCCGCAGCAGCTAGTACATACACCTTCGCGCTGCCTCTAGCTTCAACGCGAGCTACGTGGCGAGAACAGCCCACCAAACTGCCAGCCCTCGCCGCACTGAGCCCCCGTCGCAGATCGCTTTCAAGATCGAGGCCCGCGCGTCTCTCTTCAACGCGAGCTCAGCGGCGAGTACACAGAGCACACGAAACTGTTAGCAGTGGGCGCTCTCTGCCACCGTCGCAGATCGCTTTGAGGATACGGCCCTCGCGGCCGCGCTAGACACAGCCGCTGCCGGCGTGCGGTTGATCACTGTTCATAATGGTTCGACGTGCATGGATAAGGCGCCAAAGATCAATAACGGCTTATAATGATCGGAACGTCATCAGGGAACCTGGCGCCGCCACTTGCAGTAGTTTGCTTGCACCATCAATCCGCCTTGCGCCGCCGTCGGCAGCAGTTCGTGTCGCCGCAGTGCTGGCGTGTGTATTGGTCGGATTAAGTTTCATAATATTGACAATGACACTGGGCTGCGTGTAGCTGAGCAAGTTAATCAATGCTTCCGCATTCTTTAATCCCAGAGGGGATTCTGCAGAAAATTTTCCCTTGATGTTTTATTATGGACGATTTTCCTGGGAAATGGAAGCGTTCATATTAAGGAGACATAACTGAATCTGTACATATAGCTTTGTAAAGTAAAAAAGAAGCTGTCTCTCCATAAGAAATTATTCTTCTATATTAGCATATTTCTTCAGAGGCAATGATATGCGGCGGTAAAAGTGAAGAAAATATTAAAGGTGGTGTTTTCTGGTGTGGTTCGCGAAACTTTGTCACATTCACTTTTCATTGATTTCTGCTATCTTTGTGCTGCCGAAGATTTCGATAATGCAAAGCTGTACTCTTATATTTAAGAAATTGTGAAGGAGGAAGTACAAAACTACGTTGTCAAAATATTTCGCTAGCAATATAAATTGAGCACCAAGTATTTCGCTGTGCAAGACGTGATCTCTCTTGAAATTTGTCACCAAAAAACGTGAAAGTAGTATTCCCAGGCTCATCAGCTCATAGGGGGGGGGGAGGGAGGGGGTCATCTTAAGTTGTTGTTTTCTTGCCTTTCCAATTATTTGTGTTATCGTGTCCATGATGAAGCAGAAGACAACTTTACTACCGAAGATCCAGAAAAGTGACATGACATTTAGCAGCCTGCTCTGCAAACATGATTCAAGCATGAGCATGCGTGACGTCCATGAGGTAAAGGTATAATTAAAGCGGTATAACTAAACTCACGGAGACACTCCTGGTGTCTCCCTTGCTAAAAATTGACTGAATGAATGAAAGTTTAGCGATAGTTACCGTACTTACTGCCTCTGAACTTGCTCTAGGAAAGCCAACTCACTTGGCCAAGAGGTAAACAAGGCGCAGATAATAGGAATTGTCTTATCTGCAGTGGTAAATGTTCCTATGACTTAAGGTAATCGGAAGTCAGTAGTCAGTGTACCGCAAGGCCGGATTCACTTTCTCCTGCGCAGTTCCAGGGTCGAATAGGTGAGATAATCATCAACAATACCAATGCGGGGAAAGCTAAACAAAATCGGCGCATTACTGATTTGATCAGAACATACCCGCAGCGTTTGTCTAGCCGTTGCGCTGCTAAACACGAAATCGCGGGTATGATTCCCTGCCTCAGTGGCCGCACTTACATGGGGCCAAAATGCAACAACGCTCGTGAACCGCGCATTGGGTGCATGCTTTAAAAAAAAACCAGATGATCAAAATTATTTCAGAGGAGGAGGAGGAGGAGAACGGAACTTTCTTACTGCAGAAACCGTAGCGCAGTTTATTACTGGGTGGTTCCCTCTGACAGGGCTCCACTGGCGATCGCGGCTCGCCGGGTCTGGTCCAGGGTCGCCAGTTGGCTTCCCAGGTCCAGTTCGGAGAGGCTCGACTCCCAAGACCACGTAGTGAGTGTATCTGTTTTGGCTCGTAGCGAAATTGCGTCGCCAGGACTATCGGTGCATTCGTGTGTTATGTGCGCGCGTGTCGTGTGTGGTTTCTACACAAGGGACACGTCTGGGACGTATATCTGTCTGGGGAGATTGCGTGTAGACGAGACAAGTGTGGGTATGTGTTCGTTTGCAGGCGGCGCCAGTCCCTTGCCTGGAGTTTATTGAGAGCTTTGCTTGGGGGAGCGTATTGCGTTCTTTCGAGGCGTTCGTCCTTTAGTATTTATTGACTTGTGGTTAACTCGTGGGTCGCTCATCGGTCTGTCGGGGGCTGAAGAACGGTGTAGTCTGCCGCTCGGCAAGGGATACTTCGAGCTGCGCACTCCGCCTCTTCGTTGCTCCTCAGGCCTTCGTGCCCGGGGCACCAGACGATACCATGGGTCCATTCTAGTGAGCGGCCCAGGATTCGAATGGCTTGTATAGGCAGAGTTTCATTCATGTATAAACGACAAGCCGCTTGTGAGTCCATCAGGACGCGGGCGGACCTTCCCCTGCTCTCGGCGTCGCGAAGTGCGAGAGCGATCGCTGCTGCTTCTGCTGCTGCGCTGCATGTGGCGCGGATGGAGGCAGATGCTATACCAGGTTCCCCTGATTGACGGCTGTGAGTGTGTATTTGGGCCCACGATGTGGCGACGAGGGATACGGGCTAGCGTCGGTGTAGTACGTATCTGGGTTTCTGAAAAAGCGTTTGTGCAACATGCGGGCACGCGCTGCTCTGGGAGTCCTCCACTATCGAGTGCCTCCTAATCATATCTTGGGTTTCGCACGTAAAGGGCCATAATTTCTTTTCTTTGATCTGAACAATTGTTCTTTCCACTGTGATAGTTTCCAGGTGAACACTTTTGTACCAATTTCTTGCTTTCTTTAGAGTTACATGCCACTGAATGAGAGAAAACCAGCTTCTTTCTTGCGTCGTCGGCGCAGTTCGCGAGGAAGGCCACTGTACATTACAAGATGGAAAGCAGCGGTGTTCCCATTAGCCTACACAAAAGTACTACGGTGCAGAGCTTCCTTCACTCTCAGCCTCCAGACGACTTATATATATAAAGAACAGTCATGAAGCAGCGGTTTCGACCAAAACAAAAAATATAATATCCATTTGGCTACAAAAAACAGGTTTCGCGAAAGGCAAGTTATTTAAAAGCGAACTGTTCTCCTATGGGAAGTGGGAAGAGCCTGGTCGCTTATTTGAGGCTGACGCACCACATTTCCATTCAGAAAGAACATGGGCTATGGTTTCTTCATCTAATGAGCATGGCGAAGCACGCTGGAAGAAAAAAGAAAACGCAACAAAACTTGGTACATTACGCAAATGAGGGTGCTTGTTGGAGTTTTAATAAGCAGTGCCCATTCATGGTCCATACTTTATGAACGTTATGTTCCCTAAACTTGCTCATTTAGCGCAGGACTGCGAGGGTCGGTTGATATTTGCCGACCGAGATGTACGGAAAAGCTCAGAGCAGTCTAGCGGGAGTGTGCATGCAATTAGGCAACTTTTAGACCATTAAATAGGTCGATACGCTTATGTCGTGCAGTAAATCATTCTATACTAGAAAACGTAGCTAGAACCTATTGTTAGGGTGTTGCAAGCAATTCTGTTTAGTAGTATCGCACTGGAACCAGCCATACAAATGGCAGACATCCAAAATAGTTTTATGAAGTTTTCTTTTTTTTTCATCTCAGCAGACATTCCGAGATACCATCTCGTATTACCTGCTGTTATTATTATTCGTGTTTTAATCGCCAGACTCCCAGAGAACATAAAAAAAAAACTTGTCCGACAAATTTCTTTTTAAAGCCTTCGTGGTGAGAGCCTCACTGAAGACTGTGTTACAGTGGTTGTGCAAGGGTGTCGCCACTGAAATTGAAATAGTGTTTTCTGCCTTACGCAATATTTGCCCTCACTGGAGATAAACACTTCTTTCACGGCGAGCAAACTTTCTAAGCCATAAAAATACGATTCTACGCTTAGCAAGCGCCAGATGAACAATATACCAATCAATAAAGAGAAACTGCCCAAAGAAATGAAGTCTGTGTTCTATGGCAACAATTGTTGTTTGAGTTCCTTCACTCCTTGGAGACAATCTTTCACCGTTGTTGTTTCCTGGCTCAACAGCCACTTGCGCTATCTGCTGTCGCAAGATTTATTGTTGGCACGCACTCTTCATTAAATGGGACAAACAAGCAATATTTCGGAGAGCGACGTGCTTTCAAGTATCATTATTTTCTCCCACCAGACAGTTTACGTCCGCAGAGCCAATAAGGCAAAAATAACGCCCGCAACAAAGAAGCGTCAATTCTTGTTAAACAATTAATACTTGTGTTTCCTCATTTATTTTGGGAATCACAAGTTCCCGCAGATGAGACACACTCTTGTTACGATGTCGACACATTCGCATGACTTAAGCGCGGTCGCATTTAGAATGCAATATCACACCGCTTGAAATGAAGGGTTGTAAAAGGACGTCATTTGTAGGGTGGAGGCATTGTGAGGCTACGCATATTCTTAAATCATTTGCTTCTCTGTCTGAAGCACGGGGGTGGACAGAGCCACCAAAGTATTGGAGTACTGCTGCTACAGCTGTCTCCGTTCTCCACAACAGCCGCTTCGAAAAATGTGGAGAACACCTAAGCTTCGCGTTTAAGAGTGAAACTCCATAGCATTCAAAGATCCGTGATTGCTTCTCACGCTTCCCAGAAACTGCAGCGTATGTAAATGTAATGTTTACCGGTAAACACTGATGGCGAGCGCTATAAACGAAAGCGAGCTTTTTGGTAGAAATGCGGCCTCTTGCATGGACCGATTCCGGAGGTGGTGCACAGCTGCGCCAAAAAAGTTAATCATTATGTTTCTATTATTGAAGTGAAGCTTTCTTTGCCTCTTCGACTTTCCGCTGCTGCTGCGGCTGCTACTGCACGCCGCTAACGCCGGCCGGGTCGGGACGTGGTTGAGATTGGTCAGGTCACAAAAACATAATAGACATGCGCTGTTAGTGTTTTTCTTCGTGACATTTGTTCATGAGCTGTCGTTCTCGAAAATCCGAGGAAGAACTTTGTAAAGAATGTAAGACAAGATATGCGTCACGTGGGGAGGGGGGGGGGGGCTGCGTGGTTGTGGTGCAGAACGATTATTCGCCAAGCGACGCCCGCGGCGTCGACACCGGATTTTCTGCGACGCAGGGCTCTTAACGCTACCGCCTTAGTACATGGCAAGTGTGTGGCACAAAGGAAGTACGACCCTAGAAGTTCGTGTCACCATTTATGCCGGGTCGCATGTGAACAATCCCTTCTGGACACCATGAACCACACAGATGCAGTGCAGGAGCTGCCGCGCTTGTCTCTGTGCGCAGCCACAACAGCAAGGACAGTAGAGGGAGGAGGGAGGGAGAATGTTAGCGAGGGAATGGACAGAAAGAGAGGAGGCAGTTTTGTGAGCTACAACCCAATAATCAGAATGACGCCGAAGCGCACACTTAGTGTCGAGGATACGGAGGCTCGCATAAATCGTAGAACAGAGCAAGTACAACAAACACAAGCGCAGCGGGCAAGGTAACATTTGACATCACGTCACGGCTGTCGTACGCCGTCAATATTTCACCGTCAAATAGGGCCTGAACGCAAACAGCCGACAAAGCTTCGCTTACATCGATTCCGACAGTGCATGACATCTGCATATTTTTGTTTCGCACTTTTAATGTTTCAGCATGAAAAGATCTGACTTAAAAGGCGTGCGCTGTCGCTGTTTTGTTTCATCACATTTTTTTGTGGGCTGGCATTCTCAACATCCCGAGGTTATTAAGTTTGTCAAGAATGTAGGTCAAGGTTTGAGCAAATTTAGTGATAGAATGGTGTGGCAATATAACCCTCATATATCTTTGGCATATAGCAAGGCGTGGTACATATATATACCTAAACACATGCGGGAATTTTTGTTCACGGGGCCACCGGCGCCGGACGCCGACACCGTATTTTCTGCGACACGGTGCCCTTAACGCTATCGCATTAAAAGCTTCGTTCAGGGATCCTAGTGCCACTGCGTGTGATGCTTCACGAACACCTATGCTTCACGAACACCTGGAAAGACGTTGTAGCTTACGCCCAGGACACGGTGAAAGACAACTTAGGTGAGCGAACGCCGCCGCCAGCCCTCGGACTATACTGTTGTGCTTCCTTCTCGCTCGACAGATGGCGCTTACAACTTGTGCCCGTAGCGGCGCCGTTCGTGGCTCTAGCACAGCGTCTCCGTATGCAGCTCCGGGGAAACACGGTACACCTTTCCTCACAGCAGAAAGCCTGATCCGTTGAAGTGGTACCTTTTGTTTTGCCCTTGCCATTTGGCGATCAGCATGCAATTGCAGTGTTTTGTGGAGGCCACTGCATGGCCGACATATGCCACCTGCAGGTGATAATAACGGGCATTTGTTATGTCTCCACTTTTTTTCGTTGTCCACATAAGCACATTCTGGCAGCACAGACGAAAAGCTTTTTAAACTTGGTCCGCCGCAGCAAACGTTCGCATTGTCAAAAGTTCTTACCATGCTCTCAAGTTCAGATGTTGTTGAGACAGACGGGCTGATTCCTATTGCTGTGCAGTCGACTGGCCTGTCGAAAATGTAGGCTTGGACCGCCATGTCTGAGTTTACGTGCAAAGACTTCTTATTAAATATACAGCAGCTTCCGTCACTGTACACTATGCGAGCATCAATGACCAGAACGCCTTTGATCCCCTCTTCATCGATCCGATGTACTGCCCATGATGACCTTGGTAAGCACATGTTCGCTGCGAAGTCGAATAAGTACTCGAATGAAGAGTGGTTTAAAGCTTCAATGCCATCGCTGTTTTCCTCTTCGTGGCTTGTGGCTGCGGTCTTGCACGCCTCCACACCATGTGATGAACCCTCAGATATGCTGGTGTAATTCGGGGGACGCACAGAAGTTGCTGCAGGTTTCTCTATCCGCTTCACTCTTTTTCTAGGACTATTGATCTTCTTGGTAAGGTAACTCGGTGCTCCTTCGAAAATTGAAGGCACAGCGTCCTTTGTTAGGCCGGCTCTTCTATTCCCTGACATCAGAACGTGACCATCTATTTCAGAGGACCACGTTTTTAGAATAAAATGAGGAGCAAAATGTTTCTCACACACACGGTCCGTCCGCTGCAGCACGCGATCTTTGCGCGGGATTGCTCTTCTCCATGCCTCCAACCTGGCGTCGTCATTCGGTGGCTTGAAAAGTGATAACTTTTCCGCACAAGACTTGTAGCCTGTCTTACAAAATGGCACGAAGCACTTCCCCATGTCATCAGTGGATCAGCAACAAACACGACCCACACAAAGGCGACATCCGGACGGGAAGAGGCGCGTAACAGCCGCTACGCGGGCAATACGAAGGGCGCACGTGCGCACTGAAGCTCCCTAGCGGGCCACAGTTTGGTGCGCCCTCTCTTGAACTGCCGGCTAACTACTGCACTATCCTCCCGGCGCGGAGCGGTACCTCTCCCTTTCCGTTCGCTCACCTATCTTATTCTTACACCATGGCCCAGGAGTCGTTGATCGGCTTCATGGGGCATGCACGGCATTCCTTGCGCGGCATACAGTATAGGAGGCCAGCACTTAGCGAAATGCCTCCTTCACGGGACAGGCGCCCTGAGTGTGCGGTGGAGCCCTCCAATAATAGCACGGAGCTTTCGTGCTTTCCATTCCTCTACATTTTACGTTTTCTGTTAGGCTTGTACAGGACATTCATTGTTAGCGTAAATTGGCGTCAGTACGTGCAATATCATGGGGACTGATCGGCTTCCAAGATTTGCTTCTATTGAGCATAAAAGAGAAACAGATAAAGGTTTCATTGGTCAGTATACATCATGGTTTATTGAGCACATTTGGGAAACAAAATGACAACAACTCTAACTCATGCATGATGGGGGCTCTTGCAGACAGTGGGGGGAGAGGGATTCCTCTTTAACGCAGGCTGAAAAGTTTATGTACCATTATTGTATTTTTATTCCCAGTGATGTAGAGATTATGCAGTAGCTATTTACAATCTCTACTAAAAGAAACGCTACTATGAAATTAATGACACCGTCTTCTGTCTAAGCAAATGCGTGGAAGATTCGTTCGTTTATCGATGCCTCATTAAATAGTTCTCAGTGTAGATTTATGATGTCATGCAGCGATTCTGTATGGTGTACAGCGTGCTTCATATACTGACAAAAAAATGTTTTTTTTTTTCGTGTGTCAACAACAAACGAGTCTGTTTATAATAGCAAAACTCCGCTAACTCGGCATGTGGCTTGATAGGCCCAACGGAGATAAAGACAAACACAATTTTAATAGTGACATCATATGTGTTACTTTTGTGCATAGTAATGATTCATCTCGAATGAAAGCCCGAAGAAAATTTCTCTTATGGAAGCTATTGATTCTATACGCTTGGCGCGTTAGCCCCTTCGCATAACAGCAGTTTTTCGGTATAAGCTGACGATGAAGAAAGAAGTGGCGGTATGCGTTCGTCGTGGAAGTATCCTGCGCGTCTCTCATTGATCTATGGCGCTGTGACGTGTTTCTGCAAGTGTGAACACGCCATGGCTTGTGATTCTACTGTTTCAATGCTGAATAACACTTGCGCTTGCTCTGCAAGGTCCACCATAGGGGCTCACGGAATTCGCGTCGCGTCTCCTGTCATACGGCGGCGCTGTGCGTCCACAATCCTGCACCTGTACGTACCATGTGTTCTGTTTCAATGCACCACTATCCATAATCAAACAATCTTCGCTTACATGAACGAACATCAAGGATAAGTACCGCATAAGTTTTATTTTTCTTTGGGACATGTGTAGCTAGTTCTACGGGTATGATTTCATCTGGTGTCTTACCTCGCTCGTGGGGATGGAACCAAAGTTTCGGCACTGACAGCTCCTCCACTGACAAGGAAAGAGGCTTGATAACGGTTTCGTGCAATGGGTTAATAAGACAAAGTAAAAAAAAATGCACAGTGAGTGACTGCGAACTTTATTCAGGTCCTGAGGAGATAGAATTAAATCAATCCGGCGGCTCCAACCTGCAGTCAGGGCCGCAACACAGAGTCCTACGGCGACGGCCCGGGCCCTCTGGACAGCCTTGAGCTGAGGGATGAGCTCTGTGTTTACGAGCGCTCAGTCCCAGGAGGGCTGGTCAAGAAAGTCCATGCCTGCGTTGGCAGGGCACAGAAAGTGCATGTGTTCGAAGTTGTATTCGTGGCCGTAGTGTGGGCATTCAGTAGAAAGGTCTGGATTGATCCTGCTTGGTGTCGTTGGTGCGATGTATGTTCTAGTCTGCAACTATCTGTAAGTGACGCCTTGTGCTTTTTTAAGCTTTGGGTGAGGAGTAGAAAACATTATTCGTTCTAACCTATGATTTGAAGTGATTTCATGGTATGACACAAGTAAGTCTTTGCTGTCTAGGTCCCTCAGGGCGGGATCGAAGCGAGGGGGCGGACCGCAGACGCGGTATGCGATGTTGAGATCTGGAGGACAATTCCAACGCTGTCCTCCAGTTATCGGATTTTACCGTTGAGTGCAGGAGGTGGCCGACGTTGAAGAGGACTTTGAGATGAAAACTGGAGGTTTATTTACATTATTTAAGGTAAAAACATGAACTAATTAACAGTCAAATAGTCATTGATGGCCGGCAGCAAATCGGACGCTGGGGCCATGACAAGAAGCCCGAAAGAGGTTAATGAAGGAAAGCTCTTCTCTGCCCTCTTACTCTGGCTCTTAACCCCTTCGGTGTCTCGAGGTGCCGTCCTTTTCCGCCAATCGTCGAGCCCGCTCAGGCGTGGTCATTTTGCTCCAATGGCCGGCGCCCATGTGAGTGCAGTCGCATTCGGCGGGTGGGGGGTTGGTCTAAGGGCTCCACCGTAGGAAGAGTGACTTGCAACCGGCGTTGCCTCGCGGCTTGCAAGCGCTATCACAATAGGCGGATGGGAGTTCCGAGGGGTTCACGGTGACTTACAGCCGTCGTTCCCTCCGGGCTTGCAAGCGCCGTCACAATAGGCGGATCGGAGTTCCGAGGGGTTCACAGTGACTTACAGCCGTCGTTCCCTCCGGGTTTGCAAGCGCTCAGCGGGGGGGGGGAGGCGGCTTGTTTTCGAGCGACCTTTCAGAGCTGCAAAGCAGCTTTGCTCAGGACCCAGGTTACCTGGGATCGTGCCAGGCACTCGTTACTTTCGGGAGGAGTCAAGCAGTAGGACAATAGCTCTACGTGTGGCGCACGAGGTGGGGGACGCCAACTTGTCTGGACGTGCTGCGCATTGGGAACGTGGTAGATGCGCTTCTGCGCACCCTAATTAGGCGTGATGCCAATTCGATGTGGTATGGTGAACTCGGAGGATGCCAGGAAAAGAGCCCGTATCTAACAGCGAGTTCGCGCGCCACTCGGTGTGCCCGCTCACTCGGATTACAGTCAGGACGTGCGGAAATGTTACCCATGTGGGCCGGGAGCCATGTGATGTGTGGGGCATGAGGTTGTAATCTCCAGTTTCTTGGTAGAAGATTTTGTTAACAACCGTAGCTGCTTCCCAAGAGACGAGGGCCACCGAGAAGGTTCTGATGGCTGTTCTTGATTCCGAGTAAATGACGGAGGCTCCTTTGCAGCTTCGAAGGGCCACCGCAATGGCCATTACTTCTGCTTCATGAGTGAAGTTAATAATTACCGTGGCTGCGTCGACAAACGAGCTATGGACGTCCACGACGGAGAGCGCGTAGGCACCTCGATACCAATATTGGGCCGCGTGAACGAAGAACGCTTGTGTTCCATTACATTTTATGTTGTCAAGGATAGCCTTGGCTCTCGCTTTTCTCCGCCCTTCGTTGTGAGCCGGGTGCATGTTTCTTGGGATTGGATCAACTGGTATTGACCTCTTGGCATTTGTGCATAGTTGCGACTTCTCTGGTGGCATGAAGAAGGGCTGTATGCCTGCTTCTAGCAAGATTTCGGTGCCCGCCCTTGTGAGTGAGAGCCGCCTAAATTGGGCGTTCCGCTGTGCCTCAAATAGATCTGTTGCCGTGTTGTGTAGCCTCAGTTGGAGGAGTTGTTCCGTGCTAGTGTTTCTAGGAAGGCTTAGGACTTTTTTTAATCCTGTTCTGATTAGTGTGTAGATTTTGTTCAGCTCTGTCTTCTTCCAGTTGAGGAAGGGGCGTCGTATGTTGCGTGGCTGATCAGGAAGGCGTGAAATGCTTTCATGAGGTCATCTTCTTTCAGTCCGTCCCTTGTGCTGGTGACCCGTGATATGATCCTGGTGAACTTCAGGGTGCTGTTTTCGATGCGTTTTAGTGCCTCCGCGTTGTCATTGCTGTAAACCCCAATGACCATGCCCAGGACCTTGAGTGTGTTATAACTGGGCATGTTTCTTCCTCCCTGGTATGTAGGTGAACAGGGAGGGAGCTAAGGGGCTGTCTCTCCCTGGGGCCTTCTTTGCGCAGGAGGAGCTCTGATATGCTGGAGGAGAGCTTCAGTTCCGTGTTTGTAAGAAAAGCTTCCGTGGTGTCCAACGCTTGCTGTAGGTCCTGCTTCAGAGTGCCTAGCGGGCTGCTCGCGGACCAAATGGTGATCTCGTCCGCGTAGATCGCGTGCCCTACTCCCGAGACTTTCGAGAGTTTGTTGGAGAGATCGTGCATTGAGATGTTGAAAAGATGCGGCGAAAGCGCTGATCCTTGTGGGATGGCGATGTAACTTAGCGTGTATTTTCTGCTTGTGATTAGTCCGACGTTTATGGTGGCCGCTCGGTTAGCCAAAAACGATTTTACATAGTTGTGGAAATTTTCTCCGAGATTTAAAGTGGAGATTTCTTTGAGGATGTGTTCATGCCTGACCGTGTCGAAGGCCTTCGACACGGTCAGGCATGAAGACATCCTCCAAGTTAAGTCGAGCGCCAGGATGTCTTTTACATCCCTGGATTTGTTGTCTATGACGGCGCTTCTAATGAGTAGAATGGCATTTTGCGTCGATAGTGATTTTATGAAGCCTATGAGATTGCGGCGGAATAGGCCGTTTTCTTCAATGTGCTATTCTATTGTAGATGGCATGTTCCGTGACCTTCCGGAGACACGACGTGAGGGAGATAGATTCAGATTCTCTGCATGGAGCGGTTTTCCGGGTTTGGGGATGAGGGCTACATGGGCAGTTCGCCATTTGTCCCGCACCCGGCCTTCAGCCCATACTTTGTTCATTTTGCTCGCAATGATTTGGATGGCCTTGTCATCTAGATTTCTGAGTAGTTTGTTGGTGAATCCATCTGGGCCAGGGGACAAACGTCCGTTTAGGCCGCGCAGGGCGCTAAAAATCTCCGAGACTTTGAAAGGATGATGCAGCGAGAGTTGAGGTGTCTCCTTGTACTCGCGTGTCAGATCGTCCCACGAGACAGATTTGCGCTCTACCAGAAGGTAGATGTCTGCCAGGGCATCAGCAAAGTCCCACGGATTCGTGCCTTCTTTCGTGTGGAGATGAACGAGCCTTTCGATAGTTAGCCGGGCACTACTCTTGGTTGATTTGTTGCTGTCAGCGAATAGGTGCTTGAGAAGGCACCACTTGCTGCCCCTTCTCATTTTACCGTCCGCTTCTTTACACACCTCGTCCCATTGCTGCGAACTCAACTTTCTGGAGTATTCTTCGATCTCTTTCTTGATTGCCGTTAATATAGACCTCACCCTCCTGTTTAGCTCCTGCTGTTTCCATCTTTCTGTTAACACGTTCTTGGCCTCCAGGAGGTGTGCGAGTCTGGAGTCCATGGCTGGCACATCTAGGTCCATGCTCATTTGCTTATTTTTTAGTGGCATTAGCCACCGTAACTTTTAGATTTTCCGGAAGCTCTTCGAAGGTTTCTTCTTGTCTGTCCTCACTGTCCCTCATTTTTCGGAAGAGGTCCCAGTCGACATGGGTCTGCGTTTTGGGAGGTGTGAGTGTGATGCGGATTTTGATTTCTAGGATGAAATGGTCACTGCCAAGGGACTCTGGCAGGTTGTCCGACGACCCATCAGCGTTTCCGAGAGACGTCCGCTCCAGGGTGGTGTCCCTCTGAACCGAGTTGCCTCTGCGTGACGGCAACCTTGAGTCTGTGGTGAGTTTCAAGCCTAGGATGTCCGTGCACACGGCAAGGTTAATCCTTTCCCTGTCATTAGTGGCATAGCCCCAGACGGTGTTGTGCGCGTTGAAGTCTCCAGTAACGGTCAGCGGCAATTCCTTGGCTTAAACATTTAATGAGAGGATTGTCGAGTTTCCACGTTACACATGTTGGTTTTTTTCTGAGTGCATTGAATGACCGGTCGCTAGTTTTATTTGCTGTTTTCGTTTCTTACCCTGCTCTTTATTTTTGTTTTCTACATAGCCCCCTGCGAAAGAGAGAGACCTCACTTTCTTGCTTAGCAAGTTAATTCTCTCTTCGACGCAGGGCATGTTTTGCAAGCTTACCACAGACAACCAGTCAAAGATTCTTAAGCAATAGCGAACACTGTCTGCATGCCAACAGCAATAAGATATCAGGTTGCCTTTACCACGCACAATGACAAGATGGATTTGTTTTGCAATCACGCTCCTATTACAGGGTCTAACAATAGCGCACCAAAACTGCTGCTGCCACTCTTTCACTAATTGCGGTAAGTGTCTCATTTGTTACATGTCTCGAAATTGCAACGCTATCTTTTTTCACATGCGTGCCGTGCAGAGATACTGTAAGGAGACGACCTATTCTATTTTCGAATTGTTTAACTAAAGGTCAACCGGGCTGAGCCGTCGTGGCTCGTGTGGCCAGCGTTGACCAAGGCACTACGACAGGGCCAGAATGTATTAATTTATGACTAACATGATTTCAGTGCACGCCAAAACTGCCAGGGGTCGTGAAATTACTCCTTAAGTGGCTACTACGGCTCATCTCATAGCGCAGGTGAAGTTTGTGGCGTTGAACGTGGTCATCATATTTGGCTTGAAGCCCGCGGCCGAACACAGGCATCCTGCAGTGGCTTCTAAATTATATTTTTAATCTCTCAGTGAAACCCTTGCACTGTCTTAAAACTTCCTATTCCCCACATTTTATATAATTATATGCAGTTTGCGAGCACACATTATTTCTCCTAGCACTTGGTCGGACGTTCTAATAGGCAACCCAAGAGAGAGAAAGAGGAAGAGGGGAGATCAGCAGTATAGGGAAAGGCAGGTAGGTTGACCAGGCTGAGCCCTGTATGCTTCTCTGCACAGAGGAAGCGGGAAAAGGGATTGAAAGAGGAGAAGGAAGAAAGAAGATCACAGTCTCTACTGTTACGCACACAAGCGTGCAATCACTGAGTTAGTCACACGCAACGCAATATTTTTCTTGAACCTTAGGTGACCTCCCTGACTAGACCATTTCATGCCCACGCAGAGCATCAGATCAAGAAAAGGAGTTCATCAAGTAAAGAAAATTCCAACAACCTGTTAACCTTTATTTCTGACCATCGAGATAGTACATTTCTTTTAAGTCTTACTACAGTTGGACGTGCACTAGTATAGAAATTATGTAATTAGTAATAGATTTGTTGCACTATGTATGCATAACTGAAACTAACCTACAGTTTATCAGAAGTGCAAGTATGGGCATTGCGATAAGTTTCCTATGCTTAAGTCAGCATTTTTAAACATGAAACACAGATTAACCCATATGGTACTAGATTCAAATAACCACCAAATACACACAGAGACAACAAGCGGCTGTCGTGTCTATGTGTGTATTAGTTTTGCGTTCACCATTTTCGCGAAACAGTCTGCTTACCTACTGAACTTCAAACTGTTGCTCAACTAGCTCTTCTACTCGACGACAATAGCTAAATCATACTATATTTATCTATATATTAACATCCGTGTTATCGGTGCTACTAGGTTCAAAGTATACATTGGTTGCTCTTTATTGAGAAATTTTATTTTCGCTAAGTGGAATTATTTTTTGAAGCAACAAGGAAATTTGAAAGTATTCTTAGCAATCGTGAAAACGGGCTACTTCTGAGATTAAGCACATGCTAAAACTACTTGCGATGAATATATTTAACGAATGCTAGTGTCTCTGAATGGATTTTTTAAGAGTGTGTTCTAGCTTAATCTTAAAGCGCTGCTTTATTGTGATAACGCCTGGACTGATGCTAGTCAAGAGAAAGGTTCCCAGAATGACTTGAAATGACTGTAGAAGCAACACTTTGATTTAGGGCCATATTTTCTTAATTTAGAAATTGCAAAAAATTTGTACGGCTGAAGAACATACAAGCATGAAGCTTACAAATCTGTAAATCTGCACGAAACACAGATATGGCAGCTTTGTAAAGTTCATCCGGTATAGAATCTAAAGCGAACAAATTTGGTACACTATTCACAGCTTACGTGAATGTGTTACAATATTAATAGTGTTTTGCAAAAGCCACAAGAATATAATGATATTTCACGGTATATAAATTTTGACATCTTTAGATGTGGTATTAAATGTGATTTTCAAAATTTTATATATATATATATTTTTTTTTTCATCGCTGAGTTACAGAGTTGTAAACTTTGACAGTTCTTTTTCAAAATTTTGCAGTTTTCATCTATTTGTTTAATTGCACAACCTAAATAACAATTCCACTTCCTAGAGCCAGTACATTTTAATTTTTTTTCTATTAAATGCCAGAAACCTAATCAATTTCGGTGGAGTGGTCACCCACAAAGGCGATTTCTCTTTTCTGATGTATATATATTGGAGCCCCCGAGCTATGCCATCCTCTGCCAAAACTTTGGGTTCATATAGTAATACGGCAAAACATAGGCGCACATTTGAAATCTGCATTAAATAATGAATGCAATAAAGAAATCAAGGGACTATAACTGCTGAAGGCTATAAAAGCTGCATACAGGAGAGTATAGACACTATGCCATGAGATGTGTGAAAAAAAGCTGAAATTGTGAGAATACATTAGGCGCAAATGAAGAATTTGCATAGACAACTGGTTTCATATCCCATCGATGCCTGCACGAAAGAACTGGGGCATTAAGCTCAGTCATGCTTGGTAGTTTTCCGCGCATATGTCTCGTGACTACAATGCCAGCGCAGCGTTTCTCTTTGCTTGGAGAAAAATACCACGAATCTAGCAATACTCATGGTTGCGCTAAACAACTATAACTTGGGTGCGAAATTTCTTTCCAGAGTATCTACAGAAGTCCGACAACACAAAACCACATTAGCATAGTGATCGAAATCACGTAAAGCATACTGTGGCTTCCCATATTGGAGAATACACATGCTGAAGTTCAATCGAAAGAAAAGAATTTAACAATATCAGCATATTCACAGAGCACCGGAATTATTATAATTTGAAAGAGCGCAACTTATCCGTCGCTCTCACGCTTGGTTGCTTCAGAAGAAAACTTCAGAAGTCTTCGAAGGCTGTGTTTTTTTTTACTTGCAGAGAGTAACTTGCAAATACATTCCACTTCATTTATTTTTGATGGCTCCTGTTGAAGTTCCCCTTCCTCTAGGATAATACACGCGGTTTTAACAAGCAAGTTTCCTTTCAGTTAAACCAATGAACTCGCTTCAATATATGAGGCGTCATGTTGAAATCGTGGATCAAGGCTGGGTCTTTGGTAGTATAAAAAAGCGGGCTCTGTTTTTGCACGAAAAGCATCAATATTTAATATAGAAAACGTCTGCGCTGCACAATAAGAAGCAGTGCATTGTGTCGGAACGGCTACGTTTGACTGCCCTAACTGTTAATATTCCAAAGCTTCATACCTCATGCATACCAACTTGCAAATAGATTACGCTTCATGTTTTTCTTGTGCCCCGTGTTGCTGTTTTCCTTCATTTCGTATAAAAACCCATATATCTCAGGAGCAATGTTTAAATTCAGTTGAAGCAGCGAACACGGCTTCGAAATACACCGCGTCACGTTCATATTGTGAAGCGAGACCTTTATTTGTCTCGAATATCTGACCCACCCTTTGCATAAAGCCCTCGAATTATTAATGCAAAAAATTAGGCAATATTTATACGAAGAAATGGCGCACTATATATGCAAGAACTACTGCATTTGACAATCCTATTTCCTTTATATTCGAAGGCTGAGACAAAATTAGGCGCAATAAAGGTCAGCGAGCAACAAAAAACAGACAGGGCAGAGTAGCTTTTGTTTTATTGTGTTGCGTCCATGGTGTTTGTTGTGTTTAATTTGGACCTAAATTTCGATAAGGCACCAACTAACCCACGTATATTGTGTAACTCAATGTCTGGCGGAAGATAAAAAAAAAAAGAAACTTCCATGACAATAAATACGCTAAGAAAGAATGGGATTCAGCAGTTCAGAACTTTTAATTAATAACTACTTGCTCTTTCACATGTCTACATTAGGCGCCCCGTGATATGATATCTTATAAGGTATCACATAAAGTATATAAGACGCCCCTATAGTGGCGTCTGTTATTGCGATAGCAATTCTAGGCACATATATATGGTCTTCAGTATGAAGTACAAGGGCGACAACACCGTCGCCGAGTGTCGTATCTTGTTTGTGCGAGTGAAAGCCGGCGAGAGAAGCCCATGATCGGCTGCTCAATCTGGGGCCCGCAAAGGACGAATCGGACAGCAAACGCGCCGTCTTCCGTCGCGCTAGAGGCCGTGGAGGTATGGGACGGAGGGAGGGGGGGTGACGATGTTGCGCTGCGGCAGAAACTGCGCTTTTCGCAACCGGTCGCACTGACGATCGCGGCTCAATCTCCCGCGCGCGATATTTGGAGGAAAGCGGAGAGGCAGCACGGGAGGGAGGAGGGGCTGCCTTCGACTTCGCCAACAGGTCGTTTAAATACTGATGAGCCCGGCAAAAAAAAAAAATTGGAGGATGCTTAAGCTTCGCCTTCAAGAGTGGAACGCGACAGCGTTCCCGTCGACCCGCCAAGGGGTGTAAGACAATGGGCTACAGGGCAGCGACTACGCGCCCCGCATCGGACGCGGTGAGCGTCGAGCAGCGCCGCGTTTGGCGCGGCAACGAAATGTGCGCCTGAGCAAGCGACGCACGCCTGAGCCTTAGAAACAGCTCGTTTCTAAGGCAACACCGCATTCACTAGAGACGCTTTTGTACCGCTTTGAAGCATCGAACTCGTGGCTGAGTGGTAGCGCCTCCGTCTCACACTCCGTAGACCCTGGTTCGATTCCCACCCAGCCCATCTTGCAAGTTGTTTTTTATTCATGAAGTGCCTGCTGGGATTTATCGCTCACGGCCAACGCCGACGACGCCGACACCGACGCCGACGACACCGGCTTTTCTGCGACACGAGCTCCTTAACGCTGTCGCGTTAAAAAGCATCGCTGTTCAGCGATGCCTCAAAGGTACGTTATAATAAATGCCTTATTACTCAAAGTTTTAAATGAATGCGGAAAATATTATGAACGTTAACGAAGATCACGAAAGTAAAAAAAATTATATCTGATCATCCAACTGTCTCTGAAATACAATCGCTGTTTACATCCATTTCATGAAACAGATTATAGAGACTCAGAAGACGTGCTTTCGGTTTCTATTTTGCAGACTTCCTTCACCGCTGGTCGTGTTGAATCTCTGCGGCATGCGGAACACGATTGGAAATATAAGCTCCGCTTTGCTAAGTGAAAACCGCGAAACGTAACTAGAGTACCAGTGACTGCTCAGTAAAAAAAGAACAAAAATATTGCTGAATTTTGCTACTTCCCTGTCTTGTCAAGGCAAGATAGTGACGCTAAAGTTTCCCGGATTCATTTCAAAAAAAGGAAGTAAGAAACCGGAAGAGCCTGCAATACAGACTCAGAAAGCGAGCCTCATATAGCCGAAGGTCCAAGGATTTCCATATTCTGTGCGATGCGTTTTTCGGTTTCTAAAAGGAAGTCAGAACTTGAAGACCCTAATGCGTGTTTCCACTGTTTTGAATGATTCAGCTCTCTGGAAGGAAAACTAAATGTGGTAACGTTCAAGCAAGTACTCAGTTGAGTGTAACATGCAGAACTTCGGGAGAGTTCACAGCGACGTCGACTGCTCATAGTTTTGGCACTACTTGGTGAAACGCAATTACACGATCATCCGAGTATAAGGAGAATTTCTTTTCACCGGGAAATACAGCTTCAAAATATTGCACAAGAAAACGTTGTCGACAGATTCCCGCTCACTGTGGGGCACAAGGCATTAAGAAATATGAATTCAGAAATTTAAAAAAAAATCTCGCGGGATCTATAACAGTGGCCGACAAAAAGAACACATCAAAACGACCGATATGAGCAGGACTTGAGAAATAAAACGTTGGGTACGTAGAATAAATATGTACCGGAAAACTTGCCGAAGTATCAATGAGAACAATGTCAGCATTATGGCTGTGTTAGTGCAAGGGTCATGGCTGCTAAATGTAACTAAATTTGCAATACAGGTTTCTGTTTCTGTGAAGCGTATATCTATCTATGCGTTGTCAGGAATGGAGATGTGGAGCCTTAGACTGTGCTGGAAAGCACTTTCTAAAGCAGTTCTGTGTTCTCTTTTTTTTTTTTTCTGAGGACAAGGAAGTAGCCGCATCATTATTTATTTACTTCAAATATCTTAGGGCCCGTAGTGCATTGTGTAAGGGGGGCGTCATAATCGCAACAGTGGGTGCACAAGAAGAATAAAAAAAAGAAAACAAGGTACGATACATGATAATAAAATTTGAGCACATAATCACAGTACACAAGAGAAAACTAAGCAACGCGGAAATAACAAGAGATATGATACATAGGTTAAATCCGACGATAAAATAAAAGAAGTGCATTGAGCATGGATCAGTGCGCAAACTATCAAGCGTCACATAGCACGATGTACGGCAACAAAAAATATAGAAAGGGAATCAAAATGCTTAACAGCAAATCAGTAAAAAAAAATCAGAATGAACCTACACATGCTGAGCGACGGCTTCAGTTAAATGTGTAATGAGGTGGTCGTATGGATTATCAGGATGAATATCAGGATGGATGTGTCAGGATCAGACAGAGAAGCGATGTTGTCTGGCAGGCTATGCCATAATCTCATGGCTCGTCGAAATATTGATGAATTCGAAGTTAAAGTATCCCCATATATACGTGCAAAACTCAAATGATTGTGCAATCTATTGGACGTACTGGATGGGACATGGAAGTTAAATACGCATGGTCTATTCGAGTGTAGATACTTCTGAAATAATGTTAGTATAGCGATGTCATGGCATGTGCCTAATGATTGCAGAGAAATATTACTCTTTTAATCTGAGTGACGCTTGAATGGTAGTTATAGTTTCTTGAAATGAAATATGTTCTAGTGCTTTGTGCTTTATTACCTTTATTGTCCGAATGTCTCACAAACATTGATCCGAGAGAGGTGAAGACCTCCATGGTAGTTAGCTCTTTTTTTTTTTAGTCTACAGAGAACAATTGACTGTTTTTATCAGATTTCACTGCGTGAAAATTTATTTTCGACGCATACTTGCGCGTACATTTTTTTTTAATTTTTAATGCCGACTTTTTTATTGATAAATCTTCAATCTGGTGGAGAAATTGAAAGGGCGACATTGTTCACGCAAACTACTGGATTAGTGATTTGGTGCTAAAAAAGCTTGGCATTGTTTTTTTTTTATTCTGCGGAAATTTCACACCTACAAAGCGAATCTGTAGGCTAAGCTTGTTACCTAAAGTAACTTGAACGTGTTACACAGCTTTACATTACACCTCCTGAGCAACGCAACAGATGATAATTAAATGAAATTATGGGGTTTTACGTGCCAAAACCACTTTCTGATTATGAGGCACGCAACAGATGATAATGTCGTCTTTCGAATAGGGGCTGACGTATCATGTGATGCATCACAACCGAGGCTGTGTCTTGATCTTTCGAGTAAACCTCAACTGCGAGTGCGTCGACAGAAACCACATGCCCCTCACTGCGAATTGGACCGATGGAACTAACTCATGCCAGTGAGCGATTGCAGAAGTGAGGGAATCGCTACCATCTCGTTACCACAGCGCCTCCTCGCCAATACTTCCTTCCTCGAAGCTTTCTCAATAGACTATCATAATGAGTGTTACAGGGATAAAGAGTAAATCAAGGACATCAGGGTCAGCGCAGATGTATTTTGCTTAAACACATCTTGAGTTGCTACAAGCAACATAGAAATATCGAAGCCGACAGATTATTAAAACCTGCTTCGTCTGTTATAACAGGAGTCATTACAAGGTACTATACTTTCTCCACTCAGTTGAGCCATAAGACTTACAGCACTGCCATGGGACTGGTGGAACTGCCTAAGCATTCGACCATATAATAAAGAAGCCTGCCAGTGCCTGGGACAGCTTCGCAGGCATGTACGCCAAAAATTTCTTTGAATTGGTCATTCGCTAAAGACCAGTTTGCCATCGACACCAACTGCCCACACAATCAGGACCGTTGGCTGCTGCGTAGCGTTGCGCAGCATAGCACTGGCCGCCTCACTCCGGCGTAGAGGGCTGTGCAGCACGCCGGCTGCGCTGATAGCAGAGCACATAGAAAATCTTCAAAGCAAATATTTCTTTTTACATTTTTGTTGACGCTTGAGCTATAGTCTCCACTTTTGCGTGGCACTTATAGCTTGTTTTCTAAACCAAATCAGAGTAAGCAGTAAGACCTATGCGCACTTACGGCCGAACGTGCGATTTACACATGTTGTGAGGCCTTGGACGGTCTAATTGTGTATGTCTTTACTGTGGCCCTCTGAACGTTGCTAGTACGGAGAAAAATCTTACAGAACCTATTTCATCATGAATGTTGACTTTATTGCGATTAGCAATTAAGAAGTGTAGCCAACTTGTATGCAGCAGGGCTCTATCTCGCGCTTTTTTTCTGCACACGCTGCGCTGTATAGCGGCGCTGTCGCAAAATCTAAAGATGCTAATGAAATTAAAAACTCTGGCTAAATTCATCTGGCGTTGAACGTCGGCGTTACCGCGTTTAGCATTGAACCAATGTCGTGACACACGGAACTGCCACCACCGAAAGGTTTAACCTTCAGTAGTGTATGCAGCCGGGCTGCACTATCCTGCATCTGATGATGATGATATTTTACCGGCTGATGATGATGATGATGATGATGACAGATGATGATATTCTCCCTTGAAAGGGGCGGTGAGAAGTCCTGGCCTAGCCTGCTTGAGTTACTCAGGTATGCTATACATGCTTTTGTTTCATGCTACTATTTCTGTATGCATGCACTTCATCTATTTTTTTTTATTTCATGAAAATTCCTCTATCTACCTTATACCCTATCTATTCCTGTAACGGATCCTGTCATTGGAATCTTTTCACTGCTTTTTTTCCCCACCAATACTCTAAACGTCTCTTGATTATCTAGACTGCTGACCGGTTGATGCCTTCCGTCCACTTTAAATCGAAGCGCTTCAGGAAGGTGTACGTTACCTACGGCTCTCACTGGTGAATGCCTTTGCATCCCATTGGGATGTACTGAGTGGTCTGCGAAATTTTCCTGCTACATTTCCTTTCTTTGCATCCAATTCACTATCTCTGTTTATTTCCCTGTCTTTTTGATGAGCCCTGGTTGTCTATTTACACTTTCAATTACATTGTACTTTGTTGCTAACTGTCTTGATCTCTTCCTCCGTTATGTGCACACGCTTTTCAGCTACATACATTTGTGTACGTAACGTGAACCGCCCATTTATTTAGATCCATGCTTCTAAGTCCTTTTTCAAAGCTAATTTAGCCCTGTGCTTCCCTGACTTCAAAAGAGGCCCAGCCCATGCCAACTTGCACTACCTCATTTGTGGTTTTACTGTGAAGTCCCAAAGCCAACCGGCCTACCAATCTTTGGTTAATTTTGAACCCCGAAGATAATCTATTTAATAACTCTGGACACGATGTGCCATGTAGCAGCATCGCCAAGAAGTTCGCACATGGTGCGTCTCTATATAACTATTGAAAGTTGTCGGGATACATGTGACGCGGTTTCGAGTGCGTCCACACCATTGATCGAGTCCTAGTCAAAGTGAGCTCCGTTCACACGTCAGAATATGTTGTCTTCGAAGCACTCTTTACAACGCAGCTATACAACCACCAGCTACCTTATTGTTATGCAAGATTTCGAGAACCGAGCATCTACTTAACCAGTGTACAGTACGAGAATGCTTCTACAATGCAACTCTTACAAGTCCCGGCAAACCCGGAAGATGAGCACTGTTCATGAATTTTACGTAGGACGAGACGGAAGAACAAGATCATGCCCTGTAAAAGCAAGCGAAGGGACCAACATCAATAGAGTAGTACAGCACTTGTATCCGATAGATTTTGCACAATTTCTCAAGTGGGTTTAAAGAGGAAAAATAGGACGACAGAGGACGCGAGGCACACATCTAGAGCAAGCAAGCCACCAAACGGGTTGGAACCTTCGAAGTATTGTTAAACGTTGTTTCTGATGCAAGGCGGCCAGTCTCTTCAGCAAGGATACATTTGGGTGGATTGAGCCACGCGGGTCCCATCAGATGTTATATTGTATTACTTGGTGAAGAGCGAAGGAAAGAGACGGAAGTGAGTATTGCCGTTCAGATGAAAGGGTTGATCGGGCCAATTAGTCTGTCATTGAATTAAACCAACATCTACTGTGTCTCTGTAGCTCGATATTGAGGAGCTAAGACGCGTGAAATATGTGTTTGTTGGCAGACTTGTGCCTTTTTATTGCCAAGGCAATTATATAGACACTCCAGGCGCATTCCTGCCGTCCCTGTGACGTTACGTATGAAGTCCAAGGGCGGTAACATCATTGCCGCGCGCCGTATACTGTATGTGCAAGTGAAAGCGTGTGAGGCTGAGCCGAAGATGGCGCCTCAATCCCCAACGCACAAAGGAGGAAAGTGGGGCGGAAGCGCACCGTCTTCCGTCGCGCGCAAAGCACCGGGGCAGGAGAGGGACGGGGGCGTTATACTCCAGCCGCTGCTGCGTATGGCGCGGTCGTGCAGGCCCTACCTTGAAAGCGATCTGCGATGGGGACTGAGCGCAGGCGCAGAGTGCTGATAGCTTCGTGGGCGCTGTGTTTTCGCCGCTTAGTTGGCGTTGAAGTGAGCACGAAGGTCAATTAGCTCTCCACTGCAGTCACGCTTCATCACTCCACCATTTTGACAGGGAGGTTTTGCAGTCATCGATAAAGATGTGCTCATGTGTGCTTGTGCGCGCGTGACACCGTGCTTGTTTAGAATGTTTAGAAGTTTATGCGGCCGATAAAACTAATATTGTCAATTCAAATTGTCACTTGGTAGTGACGTATAAAGAACATAGTTGCAATACTGTGGAATAGAAACTAACTTTTATCAGGCGAACCTGTGGCCACAAAAACAGGCTAGACCTAAAGAACGGCAACAGCGGCGGACACAGTCGGCGATCGCCAAAATCTGATCAGTGGGTCAAACGCGTCGACCTTTACACATAAGTGGTCGAATGTTCCAGACTAATCGCTCGAATTCCAGAGTAATCCCGTGTCTTCCACAAAGTTCTGCACCATTCGCGTCGCGCATACGTGCAATCACATTACACAAGGTTCGGTGACAGACAGCGGGTGGAACCATCGATGACATTCCACAAACTTCGTATACATGCAGGCGCGTGCTGCGCTTTGCGATAACATTTGTTAGGTGGTGAAACGTGGTCACCCGATAAAGATAAACATGTGCACGTGTCAATATAGCTGTCTACTAATTTTCTATCACAATCGATGCTTCACCTATCGCACGAAACTGACTTTTTGTCACTTGCTTCACTTGGGGATGGGGATGGGGACATGCTGCCGTGCATTAAAGAATCTGGCTATGCAGCGTGGATACCTACAGCAAGTCCTAGACATCCTTTACACGTACGCGCCCCCAGCCAGCCGGGCTCAAGTTGCGAGCCAAATAATTGTGCTATATACGGAGCTAACAAGGTGGGCTGCAGATAGGTGGCTCTAGCTGCCTTCACCCAGAATTTTGCCTGTACAACCATACCCGTTATCACATAATTATGCACGCTGAGGTTTCGCATTCACCGACATGGATATGTCCTGGTTTTAAATTGTGCGCAGGACATCCGCAACAGCTTGGCACTTGGTGCCCAATTTTTAGTGCTAGACAACTTCAGTAAACTGAATCAAAATGAAGAGCAAGTCTATACGTGCGAGTCGGCACGCTTACAAACAGAGAGCTGCGCAGCTTGAGACTGCATACTTACTTCCCTTGGCGTGTCATGGTTTAGAAGGGTGCATCATTTTGTTTCGAAACTACTGTTGTTTTTGCTGCAATCACCACCATTCTACAAAAAGTGAGATACTCTTCCGCACAAGGTGTCCACTGTAGGTACTGAAAGAATAACAGCAAGTTCTGCAACGGCTAATTTGCCACCTGCCACGTCACAACTTCACAAAGTAACCTTTTGCGCTTATTAGAGGCCATAGGAGCAAGGTTTTTAGTGCAAAATTTCAGTGGTTTCTGTTTCACATTGCAATTGAAGACAATTGTAAAACGGATGCTCATGAGCGCGGAGCATTGGCATGCCTCCGAAAATTAAGAGCGTCGAAGAACCTGCACCCCACAGATAACTCAATCGGCGACTACTTTAGAAAGCTCCACAAAACTCTGCATTAAACCAGTAACCCTGTGTTATCAAAATACCAACTTTCAAGGAGGCCAGCATCCTGTATGACAGTAAAACTGGATGCGCCTTCTCACAAATATCGCTGGTTTGGACGGCACGATCAATTTTCTCCACTATTGCGGAGAGAATCTGATATGCTCGGATTTGGAAAAGGTAAGAAAGGATTTTCTTTGCGGCTTACAAAAGACGGGTATTCTACGCGCAAGCTTTGATGGCGTTGTTGGAAATCCCAGCCGGTCTTCGAACAAGAGGTGTGTCAGCCCACAACCTTCGCACAATCCCTTTATGGTAGCTTCGTCCGAAACAGCTCGTTATTCTCCTCATAAATGCTGTCAATACAAGACGAAATGTGCGAGAACTCCCCTGACTTGCTACTTGACGAAATAAAAATAGTTAAGGTGGTACTGGTGGCTCCTGGCAGAGGTAGGTCATCTGAGCCTCTATTATATTGTCACGTGGTGCTGACGTTGAAGAACACAGCAATACTGTGAAAGACAAAACTAACTTTTATTGGGCGAACCTGCGCCCACAAAAACAGGCTACACGTATAACACAACGATAGCGGCGAACACGGTAGGCGATCGTCGAAATATCTGATCAGCGGGTCAAGCGCGTCGGCTTTTATACAGTAGTCGTCGAATGTTCCAGACTAATCGTTGGGACCCGCATGCCTTCCACAAAGTTCTACACCATTCGCGTCAGGCGATGAAATCAGATAGCATAAGGTTCGGCGGCAACAGACGGCGGATAGAAGCATCGATAACTTTCCAGAAACTTCGGATACATGCAGGCGCGTTCCACGCTGTGCGATTACATTTGTTAGGCGGCGAAACGTGGTCGCCCGGTAAAGATAAGTACACGTGTCAATACGTAACCAAACATTGTCGCTGCAACACGGCCCTAAGAATAATGGCCTGGGTGAAGAGGTAACCTCACAGTGGCGAAACAGGCTTTAATACTAGGAACAAGAGGTCCTCTTTCAAGGCAGGAAATGATAGAAAGCGATAACGAGCGGACCAATTTTGTACAAGCACAAAGCTTCGGAAATAATATTGCTGCATTGACCATGGGCAATGCAGTTGCCAGGATGTCGAGTATACGAGAACTTCACCAGTTCATGGCTGCCAAGGGGGATTATCAGACTCAAGACTCACCTTGACGCAAAAAATGGCGTAATAAAACTTCAAGACGTGTCGGCTTCTGTACAGAGGCCCTGTTCAAGAAAGAAAAGTGGCTCTCAGATATCGTGCTTCTGTATTTATTTTCATTAGGAAAACAAGGTATGCAGTTGCTCGTCTTCCAGGTGATTATATGTAGAGCAACTAATCATTTCGCAAAATGTAGTGCCCTCCATTCACTCGTTATTTATCACTTGCAGCAAGCACGTCCGTCATATGTTTACATGGCAAGCGACTGCCACTGTTAACGACGCTGACGCAGCTTTAGGAGCAGTAGATGTATCTGGGTGATGTTACGCCGAGGTCGGTAAATATTAAGTCGTGCGATGGTCACGATAGCGGAGAGAATTGAATATATCGTGTTTAGATAACCTTATGGTAGTATATGTTCTTCTATCTTAGGAAAGCCTTATTTCTTACTATTCCTTTCATTTAACACTGCGCTATTATTTGTGAAGTTATCGCAGAAGAAAGCACACTCGTTTCCACGCTTCATTATTTTCTTCAAGAAGTACCGCAAAGATTTCTGATGATAAAAATATCCGAACTCTTCTTCTAAAGTACGTCATCAGAGGAGATGTTTCATGGTAGTCATTTAAGATGTTACAGATACCAGGCAGGTTCAGCGGCAGCGTATCGTTGAAAAAAAGAAAACACATCATATCTGTTAGACTGACGATTATACGGGGCACACAAAAGGACATAAAATGTTGAGTGCTTGCTGTTACCTGGCTGCAGTAGTTCACCTGTCGCTGTGAAGCAAACAATAATGCAGCCTCCACCTGTGCAAAGAAACGCAGGCAAATTATTGGAAAATTCAAGCATTTTCTTTTGCTCACTCGAACAAACGCGACTTGCCCTAACATGAAGGTGATCAGATAATTTCGGAACAGTGAAGCAATCAAATGAATGTAATCAATTCTAAAATATTTTACGGAATTCGCCAAGCAGATAAAAGCGTCATGTTTTGAAGAGAAGCATTGCGGAAGCTGCCGCTACTAACGAAAATACATTTAGTTCACGGGTTTGTATTAGCATCATGAAGCTCACCTCGCGCTTGGAAAATTTTGTGCAGCAGAACTAAAAGAAGCCACATCTTTCGTTGCTCGTATACGCATTCTTGACAGGCCATACCTAGGCACAAAGGCGACGATGAAGTAAGGAGGTGGCTGCGTAATTATGCCTACTCCATCTAGTCCGTCTAGACTGCCATTCTTTGTTAGCCGAGAAAGTCAGTCATGCGTAAACCCCAGCTCAGCTTTAGCATCCTTCCTTCGCGTTCAGCGTTTTTCTGTCAGCCGCACACTTGGAAATTGAATCCTCCACGACTACGCTGTGCGAGTAAATTTGCAATGCAGATGCGTTTCCGACGATGTTAGTTCGAGGGGCTTTGGCGGCCGCCGACACTCCTCATTATGGTGCCTCCTGCAAGGTACACGACGTGACTTCACGTTTGCCTCGCATTGTCTTGGACTCCCCCGCGCCTCCCGGAAGTCACCGAGTCTTTGCACTCCTCTCACAGGCTTCCGAGACCTTCGATGGACAACCGCTGCTGACGCGGCTTCCCGAAACTTAAAATGCAGGTACATGCTGCATCATCGCAGAGGTGCTTGGCTGTCGGCTAATTAAAGTGCGGCTGGAGCACGGCAACGCACCTGTTTTTGTTAAATGTAGCGCTACCAGCGTTCTTCTTCGGAATACAAGCAAGAATGTGAGAGTTTGGATGACAGTTTTGTTCGATGGAGGATGATTGTACGTATGAGTGAAAAGAAAACGGAATGACACAATAGAAGGGGAAAAAATAGCGAGATCTTTTAATACCCGTTTAAAAAATGCAAAAATAACGTTTTACCGAAGTTTTATGTAATATCGTTGCTACGATTGTTTACGTGACGGTGGCGATTTCGGCAGGCACATGCACGCCTAGCTAGTCGTAACTAGGAATACGTGGTTGTCTCGTGTCTTTTTCCTTCGTCCGTTGTTTTATTTGGCGCCTTCGTTGTAATCGTGCATAACAAACTCGTCCACCAGTACGTGCTCAGTAGGATCGGTAGTTTAGGCCACCACGAGAATAATAGAGTAGTTGCACATTACAACATACTAATTGGCTATGAGCTATAATTAACGTGGTTCTCGTGAACAGCACTGACTTCTGTCTCAAGTTTACTTTCAATTGAAGACAGCACGAGAGCGCCCGAGTGCCTTTCTCCAAATACGACCATAGTGAGTATGTATCTATTTCCTTTATAATATGTCGGAGACAAAGGGTCAACGATGTCAATGCCCACGCAGGGAAAAGGCGTTTTGATAACAGATGCCAAGTGGGGCACGGCCGACTATATGACGATGGACATACCTCTGGCAGACATTGCAGTGCCTCACGAACTGCTTTGTTTCAGATTGTACACCTCGCCAGTAAAATTGGGCGAGAATGGGGTCATATGTCCGGGATATTCCTTGATGACCTAAAAGAATTCCTTCTTGTGCAAGCTTCGGAACAGCCTCCTTCAAATGTCTAGGTACAGCAAGCTGTTCCACCTCATTCCCACATAAGAACTTGCGTCTCTGATACAAGATTTTTCAGACAAGTAATAATGAGTATCACCATTATTTACCACAATAGTATTACCCAAATTCTCTCAGTAACGTCGCTGAAACTCGTCATTCTTTTGCAACTTCTCGAGAGTCGCTTTGTGGTGGTGGTGGTGGGGGTGGTGAATTGTAGTAACAGGCGGGTTTAGCCTGGCGAACAAGGCCGGCAATTGCTCCGCCCAAGCGTCTCGCACAATACCGCTGGAGGGTTTCACCATATGTTGATCAAACCAGTCTCTCTTAGGAATACGATGAGGAGACGTGAAGTTTCTTTGCGGGCTATAGCTGATCCCTCGGGAAATATAAGGTGTTGCAGGCGCGCATGCGGAAGGTCCTTGTTTTGCAGATTCTTCAGGAGAGTGTCTCTTCCATCTTGGAATTGCTGGCAGGACCACAAAATGTGCTCAATGTCTCCTGTCTCGTTGCATGCCGTACAGTTCGGAGAATTGATCCACCCCGTTTTAAATAACCAGGCCGGTGTATTAGCAGATCCTGTCCTCATTCGATATAGAAGTGAGGCTTCCTCTCAGTGCAATCTCTTTATTACGCAGGGCATGAGTCGCTTTATCTATAACTGCGGCTCAGGTTTCTAGTACTGGCAGATTGGTAAAATGGCGTGGTGGAGTTCCCTCTGCTGCTACAGCGACATCACCCAGAAAGTCGTTTTGGTCTTCTGCGTGGAACGGCGGCAAGCTTGAGCTTTCTTGCGACGTCTTCCTGCTTGTGGACAGAAGCTGAGGACACGTCCCATCAGTTCCCGAAACACGCTGACGGTCCTCCACTGTAGTGCGTACCGACTAAATGGTGGGGTTGTCCACGCCTTTCACAGTGCTATCTACCTGGCCCACTCAACGATGCTGTTGTGGCCGATGTGAGGCTACTTGAGTAGCAGGCTGTACACATCCGACGTTTCCCAAAAACACATCGTGAAGGGCGTTCAGCGTGCACTTAGCACGCACTATACCTGTGAAGAATGGCGTGCCTACGAAGACTATTGCTTCCGGCCAATAATGTACCGCTCGGTCTAAGAGAAATAATGGGCAACTGGAGTTTCTTCCTCAAGAAATAGTGGGCTTTTGGTTCCTGTCAGCTTTTCCTTCGGAACATATCTTTGTCCTACAGCTACAGTATGACAGCCGGTGTTCCTGAGCATAGTTTGCGGCCTTTTTCTCTAGAAACCCTTTAACTGCAGGTAAAGTCCCTACATCAGGGACAGTAGGAAGGCTTGTCCATGTGATATTCATGACTAGAATGGCCTCCCCACCTTGAAGCCCGACGTATGGATTTTACGGTATCGTCCTGTCGGTAGGCCCATCAGTCGACAGTACACAGGACGCTTGTTCTTCTTGCATCCTAACTGTTTTGCCAGAAGAATCGCATTTATTAATCCGATAGCGTTAAAGGCCCCTTGTCGCAGAAAACCCGGCGTCGGCGTCCCGCGTCCAGCATCGACCAAGTTGAAGCGAAAATACCGTTCCAAACGACGCATACCCAACCACGCAGGCCCTCCATGCAGCGCAAAGACGTTACTGAACTAATTTATTATGTGAAAGTAAAACGCACCAAAAAGGTCGTAAAGTGCGACTTACACATAACCTACGGACATGATATCATTGTATTACAAATATAATATACAAAAAAAACATAATTCTGTTACGCGGAAACTCAAAACACAAAACCTTTTTCCAGCGTTTCTACCATGCCCAGGGCGGCCATGGCCTCTGACGTTTGCGTGCACCGGCGCGTGCAAATCTCAAAGGCCATAAAGCGGCGCGCCCGGTTCCTTGCAACATCTTCAGATGGCGCTAGCCTCCACCGAATCGCTGCCCACGCGAGAGACTGCGTTTCTGTCAGAAAGGTCAGCTTCATGCATAGCGTGCGCCGCCAGCGTTTCCCAGTTAGCATTAAGGTTACATGAGCTGCAGTTGCTGGCAAGCGTGAGAAGCAGTCAGGGTTTGAATGTTATCGCATTAAACTCTTAAAGGCGAAGCTTAAGCGTCCTCCAATTTTTTCTAATGCCTACAACAATCCAAAAAAATTCCGTTCAGATACCTTTTCCATAGAAGACTATGGAAAGAAAACAGCTGATGCGCGAGTGCACACAAGAGCGTTCACCATGCACCCCGAAGTGGTCGCAAGCCTGAGTCGTCTTTAATTATTGCAGCAGGGCTCTCGTGACATTCTGTGCGAATGTCCGTGGTCCCTAAATCTAATGCAAGCGCGCTGTCATCTAGTTAACTTAAAGGGACACTAAAGCAAAACAATAAATCAGTTTAGACTAATGAAGCATTGTTTGAGAACCTTGCAGGCAGTATTTCAAAAAATAGTTTGATTATTAGATGAGAAAATGAAGGCCCAAGAATCAGTATTTTAATTTTGCGCCGAAACCCCAGCGCGGGTACGTCAGCGTGACGTCAGGGATTCCAAAGTATGTTTTCACATTTGGGCCGCGTTGGCTGAATAAAGGTTCCCGAAATTTTCCATGTTTAATATCTGGTTCCTTTAGAACACAATGTAGTCAATCTGTAGCGCTATATATTATTAGTAGGCCCTAAAAGATGTCATCAAAATCCAAGACGTCACAGCCCCCAGGTGCGGGAACTTAAGTAGGCGTCGCCACCCGTAATCGTTCTTGTGCTTTTTCTGCCTTACCAAATGTCTTATCCTTGTAAGAGTGGTGTTTTTGGTGTTGTAGAACGGTAATTTACTGATGCAGAAGAAATCATTTTTCACTTTAGTGTCCCTTTAAAGCAGGGGTGCTATAGCGTAAAGCTATTCGAAACTTTTCTATTCGAATTCTGCAATCAGCTCTCCGCGATTGGTCAAAAACATTTTGGACCACATCTACTTTGCCTGCCTGTCACGTGACGTCATGAAAACCGCGATAGCTCCCCATCTGATAGGACGTGTACACACTGATTATGCATGAATGGACCCACTAAAAGAAAAAAATTGTTATTTCTGATTCGACGCCTTTTCGCCATTAGCCCTCGGCTACTGGTCAAAAGTTCACGGGCTGCACCCACTTCGCCTGCCTGTCCCGCGACATCACAAAACCGCGAAACCTCACAGCGTCAAAGTGACATGTACGAGTTAAATATGCATTAATATGCGAACAAAACTGAACTTTTTTTCTGAATAGCCGCAGGTTGCCCTATTTCGAAAGGAATGAAAGATGGCTGCCGCCAACTGTTCAGGCACTGGCTACTCGCACCTGCCGGAGAGCATGGGTTTATTTGGGTACAATAAAACATTTTGCGGGGCCGTGTAACGTTTCCAAGCACTTTCGGCAGGTTTACGACCTCATTTGCATGCCGCCGCGATTTTGGACCAGTCACCGCAAGCTAAGTAAGGGAAATCGGACCAATCGCCGACGCTGGCACCATTCTCTTCATACGGTTATCGATGTTCACTGCAGTGGTTCGGCCCCATCGTATGCCTTTCCCCTTGGGCGTGCTCCTCGCCTCTTGTCAGCCAATTAGACAAGACTAGCCGCTTAATGTAAACAATGTTATTCATTTTTAAAGCAAACAAAAGTGACCTCCTATAAACGAGTAGAGCGTTTGATTGGTCTGTTTAGACGACCCTGCGGCTCACCGCCCGATGCTTGCGTCGGCGGTTACGCAAATGTGACGTCAGGAGGTTGGAATAAAAACACATTGGAATAGTTTTACGCTATAAGGCCTCACCACGTGAACACAGTCATTTAGGGTTGTCTTGACTCCTTGCTTTAAACGCATGCTTAGCGTGCTTTAGGGCAGTAGATAAAAATATGTTCAGTTGTCTCGTCGCCATCATAATTGTTTCAAGAGACATTGGTGATCATTAAAATACGTTTAGATGAGATAGAGCGAAGTAATGAGAGAAAGACGAGGTTACCCCGACTGATCCCGCTTGATTACCCTGCACAGGAGAACGAAATTGGACCAAGAAAGATAAAAAGAAGAAGAGTTGACAGAACGCACACACAATCAAGCGGTCGCCCATCAGTTAGGCAAGAACAGTGCCATAGTTTGGTGGTAATCTCTATATTCCATGGAGATCGCTTGAGACTACTTATTTCTTGCCATGCGCCGTACATGTGCGGGTTACTGCAGCTCGAGTGCAATGAATCACGATTCTGGGCCGGCTTCGGTTGCATAATAGAACACCTTGTGGAACAAATTGTTGAGTCCGCTTGAGCTGATTATTAGCGATTGAGTGCCCCGCTTTGTAATGATCAATGTTTCAATAAAGCTTCAACCTATAACGGAAGAAAAATATGGCAGAAGGTTTGCCTACATTGAGTAGCGAAATTTGTAAACATTTTAATGTGTTGTGTGGCCATTATATTAAACGTTATGTTCCAACCATAGCTGTTTTGTTTGATAATATGAATTCCACATATGTGGCCGAAAACTTCAGTTCTGACTAAATTCACGATGAAAAAAAAAGATTCAATTTGCGCCCCTGTACAACTTGTGTCTCTATAAGGTATTAGACAATCTCCATGTCTATATCCTGATCCACAAGAACCCCTTGAAGCAAGGGGATGTAAATCAGGCAGATAGCGTAGACTTTAATAGCCCGGCGAGTTCAAACGTACTTCTACACAAGCTTTTTCATTTCCGCAATATACGGTGTAATAGTGAATGTGTAATACTTTGCGCCTGTGACGTCATCGTATGGCAAAACAGTAAAGCGAGTGACAGAGGGTCCATGTTTGTGTATTACTGTATGTTTAAGCATGGCCATACAGATATGTTGTAAGTTACGTATGTGCATAGAAGAAATGCGTGGATTCATATGAGTTCTGTTATTTATGCCTGCTTCTTTTGTGCGCCTCTCTCACTGCAATAAACTCTTGCAAACCCAAGCACTTGTAATCCTAAATACTCCAACAACTATGTAAATGAAAATATTTGCTCCTTCAGGTCATTACATGCAGTTACCACCGCAGCAATGCCACTTCCGGTAAAACGCTTCTCAGAGAACTATGAGCGAAAAGGCTTCGCTTTATGTTGCTAACATGTTATCAGTGGTTTTGCTGCATTTCTCTCTCTTTATTAGTCTCTCTTTCTGATGACGCTAAGAAACCTCCAAACAAAAAATACTCAAATGTGGTCGATATTCGCTACATTCCACGCTGTACCCTTCTGAAATGCGCTAGCACAAGCTTTTCACGGAATGATCGTAAAGAGGCATTTATTATTCAACGGCGTTCAACACCGACGAAAAGGTCGGTATTTTCCGACATGCGAGAGTACTTCGCAAGGACAAGGGGAAAACGTGAGCGCAGGAGATGGGCTGCATTCAATAGCACAGCTCCCATGATAGGCCACAACATGACCAGACCCCGTGTAGCCAGCTCCGCGCAATTTGCGCTTGAGTGCGGATGCTGCCGCTTCAGGCAGTTGAGCGGGTGAGCGGACAGCTGCAGCCCCCCCTTCTCTGCGAAAGCGCATGGCTTCTCTCCCGACGTCGCGGCCCGCGATTCTCTGGCGCACTGCTCTAACTTGGGCGCCGCCGCTCATTTGAATACTCATTTCCATCCGCGACCCGGCTGTCGCATGACCGATCGTAATGACACTCTTAGTGGCCTTAGTGGCCACTGAGAGAGACAGAGATTAAATATGCACCACCGGGCAGTTGACCCCAACTCCCGTGCTGACACACGCGGAAATTGCTTTAATTTGCGCCCCCCGCTGGTCCGGAACATGGCCTTGGCGGCTCAGTTCGAAGCCTGGGGAGCTGTGAACATTCCAGCAATACGGCCACGCTGCGCCGCAGTGGGTCTCGGGTTTGGGTTTTTTTTTTCTTCTATCGGCATGTTGATCTTTTCTCGTACGACGCGTTGCGCACTTTCCCGCCTTATCGACAGTTTAGCACCGGAATGACAGCTGTTGAGCTTTAATCTTGTCAGCTTTTCCAATCTTATCTCCGTGTCGCCGTCCGGGGCTCCCGTGTACAAATGAGAATTTCAGCAGGAAAGGCGAGAACATGCAAAACGATATTTGCTGCTCCGCATCTTTGTTTTTCTCACTTACCGCAAGTACATTGCTACACAAGCGCGTGTAAAATACTTATTGGCCAAACATTTCATAGGATATATTGAGTTCATTCCCTGTGATGGTTGTTGCTCTGAGAAAAAACTTGGAAAAAAGCTTTATCAGAATTTAGTCTTAACCCATCTCGCCATGAAATTTGCCATTAATACGATTAGCATTGACGCAATCTAGCGACACACCGCGTTGCAAAAGCCGGAACGTGTATGCAGCCGGGCTCTTCTCTCGCACTTCCCACTGCACACCTTGCGCCATCTTGTAGCGTGGGTTTCGAAATACCGAGCATTGGATAAACTTAAAGGATATTTGTTGTTGTTGTTCTTGTTGTTGTTGTTGCGGTAGAGTAGCACTTACCCAATGGCACGTAGTACCCAGTTACAAAAATTGGCGGGAAAAAAACATCATCGAAGAGCTGCATACATCCGGTGACTCAAGTTCGCAAGAGGTAGTAGCACAAGTAGTAGTGGAACCTCGTGATCGACTGGCACGTATCCACTCTGGAGCATTCACCAGAAGTCGGGTAGGTTATAAAGTAAAGTTATAAAATAAAATGCGAATATTTTATAATAATCGAAAGATAGAGATGGGAGAGCCTGCATCAATTTATAGAAATTATTACATTGCTCTAACCATAAAATAAAACAATTCAAATTCAATTATCGTGAAAGAAAACTAGGCTCAAATTTTTTTTAGTCACAGTTTCTCTCTCATTGATCCTAAAAGAAAATCTTAAATTGCAGAGCTAATCTTCCGGTTCCTATGCCCAAGAGTACAGACACCCAATGATACTAAATTTTGAACAGTTAAATATAATCCAAGAAAGCGGAGTGGTGTTTCTAAGCTTGGTTTTCTTAAGCTGATAAATCGTCGACAAGACATTCAAAAAAAGTTTCTGCGGCCTCATCTTCCCTACAGATATGGCAAATAGCGAGGGTTCCATACCAGTCCTGTATAAATAAATATTTAAAGAAGATATCTGACAGCGAAGCCTACTTGTAGTTATTTCAATTTTTCCCAATTGGCATCGATTAATTTTTCCAGGTGCATAATAAGTTATTAAAATTCGAGGAATTTGTTACACATGGTAGAGAGCATTCTCGTGGCAGAATTTGCCTCCGAAATCTTGCAGCTGTGATGAAAGCGGATGTAGGGAGAACTTGAATGGCTGGGCCAGCTAACGATCAATTCACCAATGAATCAGACATTTCATCTAGAACTAGGCCTGTGTGCCCAGGTACCCAAACTAAATGGATATTAGTTAAGTATTGTGGTGCTCAAGATTTAAACACTCGCAAAACCTGAGATTCATTAGGTGCTGAGAATGAAGTACATAATGACAAAGAATCCGTTACAATTACTATATCATTTATTTTTGGGTTTGATACACGGAGGGTTGGTAATACCGGTAAAAATTCTGCAAGACAGATTGGTTCGAAGTCGGGAAGCCATAGAAGAAATGACCAAACGAATGTAGGGCTGAATACACCAACAACACATTTTTCTTGCTTCTGCGTGGCATCAGTCGCTATGACCACATTTGTTTGTGATTTCATTATTTAAGCCTATAGAATAGCACTTAATATGCAGTAAGGCAGGTGTCTTGCCTTTGTTCAATGGATCGTAAAGAGTTTGTACGTAATTAAATTGAAGTGTATGAAATGAGAACCAATATGCGTCGAAAAACATACTAGTCTGAGAAATGAACACTATTTGGCTACGTCTCATTGGTGATCAGTACGCTATTGAATATATTTGTACTGCAAGTACACGAAACAGAGTTACAAAAGAAGGAATTTTCGCTTCTAGATACAAAATAGTATTTGCTACAAATGTGACATCTCTAAATATAGTCTTAATTCCTGCTTTTCCAAAAGAAGCAAGGCGGACCATAGGCAGGTGCTCCAAACAAGGCGGATTAGGTGAACAAGGTGCACACAGCCGAATTCTAGGACAGGGTATATATACGTGTGATAGATAGATAAAAAGGCGGCGCTGAGCATCTCTGATCGACTGTTGCTCAGTCTACGTAATATTCCCACCGCTCGAATGCCCTTAGCTGCAATATAATATATATGCGCATGCCATGAAAGAAAGCTGTCGTATAAAGTAAGAAGGTACTCAAAAGCAGCAACCTGTGAAATGAAATCGAGCTGATACGACAAATAAATATGTGCTGGGTCCTTCAGAGGAAATACATGAAATGAGCACTTGTTCACGTTGAAGGTTGGACGAATGGAATTTACCCAAGCTTCAAGAACACATTAATAACTTTGTAAGTTTTCGTAAAGTGTTTGAATATCCTTTGCCGATGAGAAGAATGCAATGCCATCTGCATACACGTAAGTATACACGTCCTCTTAGGATGACCATGCCAGATTGATGGACTCCAACGGACAATGTGTGTGTGCTGTGCTGTGTGCTCTCTCTCCTCCTCCCCCTTCCCCATCTTTAATCTCCCTCATCCGTCTCCAATGTGTAGGGTAGCAAACCGGTTAAGTTAAACTGGTTAACCTCCCTACCTTTCCTTCTCCACTTTTTCCTTCCTTCCTTCCTTCCTCTTAGGATGAGATGGAGATCAGCAAAATATAATAATATCGGCGATAACACTACCACCTGTCGAAGTCCTTTTGACTATTTATATGTACTCCTTCCTTCCTTGATGATGCCAACGTAACGAATGCCGCATACTGACTTTGGCACCATGCAAGTTGTTGGGATCTTCCAGATCAATGTGTGCCAGCCACATTGAGCATCCCGGCCTGAACCTTACATGTTCGATATTCATAAATCGAACATGTAAGGCTTTTTCTATCAACTTTATAAAGTTTGCTGTTAGGGCAATCGGCCAATGTTTCTAAGGTATAACACCCACTCCCGGTTCTTTGGGTAATGGTTTAATCTTTCCAATCTTCCATTCTGGTGGAATCCAAACCCCTCTGACAGAATAATTTATAATGTTTAGAAGGCCTTCTTGCAACTCTTTATATAAGATTTTCAACGTGGTTGAAGGGACTCCATCAAGGTCTGGAGGTGCAGTCGGAATTTTCCGTAAGGCATTAGACAATTTGTCAACAAATATCGCCGTAAAATCCTCACCAATAGGGGAAATCAACGTAGGGGGTGGAATATTCGAAGAAAAGCGATGCTCCTGCACTTTATCAATAACTTACAATTACACCGCCATGCCTTGTGGCGATAAAATTGCAGATTCTATGTCTACCTGAAAAAGAATAATTTTCTTTGATCTAAGAAAGCCGAATATCGCGTGTTTGTTATTGGGGTTGGCAAGAAAATCAAAATGCTTTGTCATGTTTTTATTTTGCTTTCGGCACAGTACGTTTAAATGTACCTGCAACGAATTGATAGTCCGACTAATGTTTAGGGCATTGGTTATGTAACACCTTTTTTCACGCTGCCTTTTTCTATATTTCAGCGAGCAGTCATCATTCCACCAACGCGAAGAGGATTTATGTTTAACTGAGTGAAGCTCTAATTCAGCTTTTCTACGGCAATCATTTAAGAGAGAGCAAATGCTTAATGCTTTTTGCTTAGAATTCGCGTCAGATATGCTGGCCAATGATGATGGCAAATAACTTTGAAATTTACTGTAATTTATCTATGTTGGCGCCTTAGATACTAGGAATGTTACCGGGCACATGATCTATATTATAACCGGGATGTGATCGCTATTTGTGGCGTAGTCAACAATCGACCATGAGCGTACGCAGCGGCCTGATCCTGGGAAAGACAAATCGTGAGAATAGACCAGCTAGACATCTAACAAAATTAAGATGTCCTGAGATTTGACAAAATAGATCATTGTCCTGCGACAAATGCTACAGTCGAGTGCCGCACCGATTTCTTTTTAAACCCCATGCAAGGTGATGGGAGTTGAAGTCACTCGCCAATATAGCATCATTTACGCTAGTAGAAATTACAGTATCCAGAAGCCATGTGTCGTGAACCCCTGAAAGGTAGTATACATTCGCGATGAAAAATTTGGAGGACGCTTAAGCTTCACCTTTAAGAGTGGAACGCTACAGCATTAAAAGATCCCTGACCACTTCTCCCGCTTCCCGGCAACTGGAGCGTATTTAACCGAAATGTATACCGGGAAACGCTGGCCGCGAACGCTATGCAAGGCGAGATTTGTAGTCGAAGCACAGCTTGTTGCTTGGGCCGCGATGCGGTGGAGGCGAGTGCCAGCTGGAGGTATTGCAAGGAACGGGGATCGCCGCTCCGTGGCCCCCAAGACACCCATCGCGCCAGCGCGCGCAATATGGCGGACGCCGCGGCCGGTCTGTGAACGCCGCGCCGGTTTGTGTGTGTGAAGTGGTATCTTCGAGATTTCCCGTAACAGAATTATGTTTTTTTCGTACAGTCAAATTACAATCCCAGAGCTATCATGTCTGTAGGTTTTGTGCAAGTGCCAGTTTACAATTTTTCTGCATATTTTAGCTTGAGAAATTACATTATTTCAGTCAATTCCTTGAGTCATATGAAAGGCCTGGGTATACATGGTGCGAAAACAATTTTGCCGACACGATGTGTGAAACCAGTCGCCGGCGCAGAGCGCTGTCGCCGGATTTTCTGTGCCACGTGCTCCGTAACGCTATCGCGTTAAAACGAAACTAAAGGTAGACTTAATGCTCTTACGACAATTTTGAAATGTGGGGACAGATGGTACAGTTGTAGCTTTGCTTTGTGGCAAATTTGGTTGCTACTAATGCAAGTAATCCACCACCTCTTGTGGACCGATCTAAACGAAAAGAGCGATAATTCTCGAGACGAACCTTTTTCCCTAGGATTAGCCAAGTTTCCTGTAAAATGATTATATCTTGAGTGAATTGAGCAGTGAGACATGACAAATCTGAGGAAGGTGCAAAAATTGAACGACAGTTCCACTGTAACACTTTTAAAGATCCTATGAGTGAGATAGTAATGCACTAGCAAAACCCTTCTCCAAGGCACCCTCCTTGAGGAACCAATTAGGCGTAGGTATTTTGTACGTATTCTGGGGCGACAAGGAAGACGCACGGTTTAATGGCGGACGGCTACGTTTTTGAGCTCGAGTATCGAGTTCAACGTTAGTTGAACTCGATACTCGAGTCAAACATCGATACTCGAGTTAAACATCTCATAGCTGTTATCTGAGGGCCTTTGTTGATGTTTACTTCTGTTGGAGTTGGCAGGTTCGAAGCTACAGGGTGATGAGATGGAGTGATATTTAATAGGTTAGCCATCTGAGTACTTATCAGCAGGCATACGCATTCTGAGAGGCTAGCGACTAATCCATCCATCGCCTTTGTCATTGCCTTTTTAACTGCGGCTGCAACTGTCTGCGCAAAGGTGGTATCCATGAATGAAGATTGGCGTGTGGCGACTCCAGCGTATCCGTACGGCTGCTCCTTGACAATCACCATAGCGTCCATTCTGGAGTACTTGCTCTTGTCCATAACTTCTAGCACTTCTGTTTCTTGGACACAAACTGGACAAGCTGCATAGTCCGCAGTGTGTGCGCACAGGCAACACTTCTCATTTTGGGCAATGCAGTCGGTATTAGTGTGGCCTTTTCCACATATCCAACAGCTCAATCTAGATTTGCATCCACCTGCACTATGTCGGAATCTCCAGCACTTTCGGCGTTATATGGGACCTGAGGCGAGAGGTTCAACTCTAAAGACAAGAGGCCATGCTTTGATTTCTTATGGGCACGATGTACCAGCAAACGTCGTTATAACCGATTCAGTGGGTCCCCTTATATTATACACAATGTAATTACAGCGGTAAATTGCTGCAACTGCGGCCATGGCTAGCTTCTCCAAAATTTTAGAAGGAGTTGCTTTGCAGTTATTAAGTCTGATAGAGTCATTACCCGGCGACACCATGTCGACGGGAATGCTGCTCACGTTGCTGCAAATAAAAGTTTCCGAAGGTAATTCATCCGGTTTGAGAGAGCTTGTCCAGGGCCAATGCTCCTGCCCAGGGAAGTTCCTGGGCATTACTTCGGCTTCAAGTGTATCGCTGCAAATACAACTGATTTAATCTTAAATGGGAAATACAAGAAAACAGACAGGAACCAAAATTAACGAATAACTTCCCGGTGCTTAACCAATCCCGCGCAGGGTAAGGCCAAAGCAAAGCACAGATATGGCAAGGAGAGAGACGAAGCAGTTCGAAAACGGGCACGACAGCGTCCATCAAAGTGGTTTATTAAAAAGCCCCACTGATCAAGAGGCACATACCCACTGCTCCAAGTCGGCGTTAAATAAGTTAATTGTTCGTAATACCAGGGACCCAAGTCTACCAGACGGTTGGTTTGGAACTTCGTTCCTTCAGCTCAGCAGCCCGGTGCATTGTCCATTCAGCGTGGACTATATACCCAGCGACACAGAACCGACCCCACATTTGTGCACAAATGTTTGCTTTTTTTACGGAGCCAATTAGAAGCGAAAAATTTGTAAATATGTTCACTATGACGTCACGTGAAACAAAGACGTAAGTAGCATATACTCTAAAACATTTGCCATTTTACTTAGTTTCGCACTTTACTAAAAAATTTACCCCCAACCAGCATTTTCCTGCTCTCGGAAACTTGAAAGAGTACTTACCTGACCAAAATATTTTCCCGAGAAATATACTTCGGTGAAAGCTAATTTACACGATCACAGATTAGCCCAATTTTTTTTTCAAAATAATCGGCGATGGTCACTTTTGGGGTCCGGTACGTTTTGCGCTTGGGCCATTTCACCTTTTACTGTTATGCCTGCTTGAATTTTATGCTGGACAAGAAATAAACAGAATACGTTTTTTAAACTCCTAGCTTCTTGTAATATTTAAAAAGATGGTATAGTGAGAAACAAGTTTCCTGTAGAATACGTTCTAGAATATGTTAATTAACAGGACACACCGGATCAACGCTTGCTCCGGCACAGACTCGTATGCACGGTCACTTATCCCCGCTTCTCGGCACGTATAGGGCCATGAAAAAAAAAAGCATAACTTCTAGGGTGCTGAAACTACCATTTCATTATGAAGCAAATCATTTTTTCGGGGACTCCGGATTAACTTCCAACACTTGGGGTTATTTAACGTGAACCCAATGCACGATAGCAGGGCATCTTCGCACTCGGGCCCCCATCAAGATGCTGCCGCCATGGCCGCTATCGAACTAGCGACCTTCAGCTAAAGCAAGACAACGTCATAGCCAATGCGCTTCCGGGGCAGGTCGCAGCCTAGCGAGACGAGCTCGAGTTGATAGATGGGGTGCCATAAATCGGCCAGGGAGTCCTGATTTCTCTTCCGAAGGGAAACGCAGTGGACCGCGGCCAACTTGCTCTCGATGGCTTTCGGAGGGGAATTGTCAGTCCGAATGGCACTGCCTGGCGAGACGAATGATCTGCCTCTTCGGACTTCCGCTCGGCCCTGTGTCCTTTCCTTGCGCCAGGTATACTGGTCGCGTTGTGCGCTGCACCGAGAGCTGGCCCTGCTTCTCGGCTGACTGCAAGAGGGTTTTCGGGTATTGTTTCTGCGGAAACGATTGCCCCGCGGGCTGGCAGACTCGTTTTGCTTTTCTTTTTCCTTTTTTCGTATTTTCTATCGTTACATGCCTTTCATGATACCAAACGGTCGTGACTGAAACTGTCTCTACCTTTGTCAATGCTCTGATTGATTTCCTTGTGATTTCTTTCTGCTTCTAAATATGCCGCATTGTACGGCTCTTTACCAGGGAAGCTGTGCTCGAAATAAAGCTAATTTACAGAAAAAGTTGTAGGCTATAATGCAGTGATCTTTAGAAAATGAAACCTTGCTGGTTACTGCTTTCTAGTACAGGGTTAAAAAAAATGTCCCGTCATATTACGGTATAACAACATGTCAACTGTGGATGCCAGGAAGCTCCCGTAATGATACATGATACTACCGCAGCCGTGGTTACCAACCAAAATTGCCAATGTCGTAACTCAAGAAATTATTTTTCAAGCCATAGTGTTCCACAACATTACCAATGCCGTACCGCAAGCAAAACTCTCTGAAAGCATACTTATTTGCAAAAATTACAAATGCCATAGCCCAAGAAGCTACCAGCAACACCGTAGCACCTCCAAACATTGCTAATGCCATAGCACAAACAAAAGCATTTAAAGGCGTAGTTACCTACCGCCATGGTCAATTTCGTACCATGTGTAAATGATTATATAAATGTAGCATGCAAGTTCAGGGTCGCAACCGTAATTGGTGCATGAGCGATCTCACGTGCGAGACATCGTGACTGTAATGACACCGTAATAAAGTTGTATGGATATTGTGCACTACAGCAGCTTTGATGAATAATGAAAACATCATAAAGTAATGCAACATAACTACATGGAAGAAAAGAAATCGCAACACCAGGGGCTCGATTTGTGACTCCCTTTCTTCTGTGTTGTGTGGCATTCCCAGTGCTGTAGCCGTCTGTAAGGTAGTCTAAATAAAATGGAACTCATACAGTCAAGAGTCCATTTATAAAGAAATATGTTAACCAGAAAAATAAACAAAATATCCTTTTGTCTCTTGTATGAATACCAGGAACTCAACTTTTGTTGTTGATCTTTCTCCTTTTCTGTCTAACATCAAATGTTTTTCATGCAGTAATAACTGATACTCTATAAAAGTTGCATGAATATCCAGGATGGTCTTTAGAAAAAACAAAGACGATAATATCAGTTTTAAGTTGTACTGTATTTGAAGAACGTAAACAGCTCGTCTTTGAAGAGCTCTAAATGAGAAGAAGGAAATATAAGAGAGTGCTTGAAATCAACCAAGCAATAATAAAAGAAGACTGACAGAGCTTCATTCGTTCTTGAACACCGCAATCTCTGCGTAAGCCGCCAGAACCTTTGAGCGGGCTTCTTTATTTCTATTCATTTGCTGGTAGGTGCCCTCCTCTTCGCATATGCCAACGAGTTATTCGAAATGAGCCTGAGAAAGCCAGGTGCCCAATTCAATCAATAACAGCCAAGCAGAAACCAATTGTGACAACTAACTTATGATGCCAGATTTACTCCACATCGCCTACTAAGCCTGGCACTCAATTCCAGCCCCTAGCACTATCACAACTTGTTAAGATACACCCAGATCTTCGCAGCTAGACACATTATCGACCCAAATCTTGGCACTTATGCTAGGCTAATCCGCACTGCAACGGAAATACGTGTAGCCGTGATGGTATACAAGCGTGAACAGCTTGTGTAATGATATGTGTACCTGCATTCTTAAGAGGCATAATCAATGATGGACCAACTGAAAACTTCGTTCTTATATTGCAAGAAATGTTGCGATTATTAGAACTTATCAGCTTGAAACTGTGAAATCTCAACAAAGAAGAAGTGATACTTTCAATGTAACGCCGTGCTGAAATGAAAGATGCCACGTTGTCTTTCTGATAGATAATTCAAAATCATGTATAATGAAAAGAAAACTCTGAGACACTAATCCAATAAATCTCTCTTGTTTTCATTTTCTTGGATAATACTATTTATAGGCAATGCTATCTGTGCAATGAGGGTAAGGAAGATTAAGCACCTTAATACATTTCACTGTAACTTGCGGATACAACTTGCAAAATATACTACCTAGCCTCACATGCTTCCTTCAGCACATCATTACTTGCTTTTCGTGGTTAACATCTAAAAATGCCAGCGCATAATAGACAAGGCTAATTCCATGTAGTCTTAACTTGGAGTGTTGCCTTGTCCAGTCTTGGCTAGAAGGAACGTTTGCAGAAAAAAAAAATTGAAAACTGCGAACTGTAACACACATTTTACAGCATGTAGGTCACCTATATTCACTTTTGTTCTTAGTGCTTTGTTATAAACAGCAAGGCGACTAAACAAGCTAAAGTCTATCTGTGGCAATACATCACCGTAATCCGGTTAGGTCTCTGGAATGACAACTTTTTGCTTTGTTAAATGATTTATTAATTCGTCAAACACCCCTGTCAGGGTATTCAACGAGGGGTGGGCGTCCCTTATATAAAGAAAAATTAATTTTTTCTTTATCTTTATTTTTCTTTAGTGGCCTTCAAATTGTACACTGTTTGATCGCCGACGTCATTCCGGACCCTGACCGTCTGAACAAAGGACTTCAGGAAGCAAGAAGTACGTGCGGGCGGCACATACATGGACCTTCTGATGAAGGACTCGCAATGGCGCAGTGGCAATGTACAGGCAAAATTGCAGATTTCAGAGAGGAATATTTAGAAATCAGAAAAAAACTTGGACATTTTATAAAAGAAAGTCCTATTTCTAAATCGTGAAAATTAGTCCTAAGGGTACGCTACTGTGGTAGAAATACTCGTTATAAATAAATATAGCTGTAGGGCTTTGAATAGATTCGAGAGTCCCAGAGTGACAGGAATATTTCATTTTTGGTTGTACTTCCGTTGAATATGCCAGTGGTTTTATAGAAAGTGGTGGGAGTATTAGGAAATGACGCAAGTAATCAAAAACGCAGTTAGCTTCCTTGTATATATTAGTGCTAGAGCACAACTAGCCTACCAACCCGGATTTCCCCTCTGTCTGGGTGAAACCTATCTATACACCTCCACGCAAAATGAAAATAATGTGCGACCTACGGTGGAATCGAACCTGAACCGTCGAACACAGCATCCCTAAGCTCTAGCCATTAGGCCACAATCCCATTCACACTTTTCTAGTTCCAAAGCCAGCCGGCTGGCTATGAAACCTCAGCGTGTGCACCGCATGTCACTTCCTCCTCTTCGTTCCTTGTGACAGCTCGCGCATGACGTCATGAAACTCAACCGCGCTCCCTGTAAAATGTGCACGTGTGCCATGCCGCTTAGTCATTCCTCCCTTATGCCTCGCCTTGTGCGGAACGATGGCCGCAGGCGTACGTGTGAAAAATAAAATAAAAAAGAACAACAAAAATAGATGAACAAATCCGATCCGTGCCGGCAGACGCGCGGCTACCAATGGCGTTTTTGTCGAAGTAGCGCAGCCTGGCCAACGCCTCGTCTGCCGCCAGCGTTGGAAACGGCGTGCGATGATCCAACATAAGATAATCGTGCTCTGATAACCGCAGCTGACTTGTGAATTTCTTTCCAGCGTTAGTCGAACGCGTCCTAAGCAGCGGTGCGTTATCTAAAGCCCGTGCACCAGGGTAGAGCACGGGTGGCACCTCTGGCTGGCACTTTCACGCCTTATTATTTGCACTTGTGAGGCACACGCAGTGAACATGAGCACGCCGTCAATGCCGATACAAACTTGTGCAACGACACTACGCAAATAAATACCACACAGGCACATCAACTACACGTATGGGCTCTGTGAGCGGCCAGACAAAGTAACAAGCAAGCACCGGCCGGCCAGAAATTTTAACTTCCCAGGGGCGATAGAGCAGGATACGCCATCAGTTCCATGCCAAGAAAGAATGGCGATGGCTGAACGTCACAAAAGCACTCGCATGAGCTCTAGAATTTAACGTAAAGCGAGGAGGCGTGCCATACAGAAAAGCAGGCGAACGCGCAGGTGGTGGATCGTTGATTTGTGAAGATGGATAGGTTTCTGGCGCAACAACGAAGTTAAGTTCATTCGAACTTACCGTGCAATTCTTAGACAGGAGCCAGAGAGTCCACAACACTGCATGGTTGGCCCTTGCAGCAGCGGAAAACGCAGGAAATGATGAAACTAGGGGCAAAGCCGCCGCTGCTCGCACATCCAAAACCGCCAAAGAAACCAGGCCTACGTGCGCCTGGCCGTGTTCTTCCGCGCTGGGATGTCATCACGCAAGTTCCGAGCAAAAAGTTAGTTCTATGGAAGTTTCAACGCTGCATTAGCGAAACGGATACAGGATGGGTTTTCTGGCAATTACAGACAATAACCGTAAGCACCACATCAGTCACACGATACATAACTACTTTTACCCCAAAAGAAGATTGCATTGTGAAACAGGTTTGGTGCCGCTCAAGTCCCTTACATGACGCGGCAGGTACGGCGTTCATGCGGCTGCGGTACCGTAGGATTTTCCTGTAATTCTACGTTTCTGTTAACAGTGTACTTAATGGCAAAGCCGTTTTAGGCTGTATTTTTGTTCCTCTTATCTTACTCCAACCCTAACGCTTTTCGCATCGGACCGTAATCGCGTGACGTATAGTTTTGGTGGGCTAATCGCTTTCCCTGGTACTATACAGGGTGTAACTGGTGCGTTATTGATGTCACCGAACCCACAATGGAAATTCTTGCGTACGCCTCCTGATGACGACTGAGCAGATGACATCGTCTCTGCCTCTCCCTATGCAACATTCACTGTTCGCTGCATGGAGGCGTGGACACAAACCCAACAATGCCAGCAGCAGCTATCATTGAGACTTGGCCGCTTTGTCCCAGTGCTTAACAATATAAATAATGGTGTCTCAACAGCAAAACTGCGCTTACTATAGCTGAACGCGAGGTGCCTTATAGGTACAGATATATGCTTTTGGCATGCAGAAGACACATGCCTGCTCAGTCAACTGGCACCTAATTCTTGTTCTTTATCATCTGATTGAACAAATAAAGCTTTTTGGTAGTTTGCGCTTTCGTATTTCCTTTGATTTGTCTGCGCAAAATGTGCTAGATTGTTTTTGGTGCCTAGTGATTATTGATTGAATATAGCTGGGTAATTGAGCAGGATGCTGTGCGAGAATATCAAAATGTAGTGACTAAGTGTTGAAGAAGGGAACGTCGTGAAAAAGCGCTTCGCCTTTATTGCGAGCTTCCGACAGCATTGCTTGATAAGTTGTTTACGTAAAACCTATGCAGTGAAATGCAAAAATCCACCAGACAGTTATGAATACTGGAAGCTCGTACCGAGGCGCTTAATGTATCTTGCACTAGAAGATGTGTCTATTACAGAAAGCATTGACTTTTTACGGTAACCTTAGAGTGGAATAAATTGCTTTCCACAACCACAGGTATGTTCAATATAAAAAGGAAAGCAGAATACAATGTAATAAGCTTCGGAACGGTTATCCGTACTTAGCGCAATTTTTTGTGTGATGACGGTGGGAACGAAAAATCTATAACCGAGGAGGGGGACAGGTTACGAGGACTAAGTACGTAAAAGACTGCGTATTTAGACAAAATAGCGCCAGTACATGAAAAGAAAAAGAGAAACAGATGTGAAAATTTATTCGAGCAATACCAGGGAAGTTGATCCGAGGTAACAGACCATTAGTCTTCTACTCTGCTGCAAGAGAAGTGGAAGATGAGAAAAAGAGGGTTATAAAAAGGCACGAGGAAGGTAGACACTAGGATGCGACTGTATGAACGTTCGTATCTCAAGGGCTTGTTCGCAGCCTTCAATCTAAGCCGGTGTTAACAAGAGCATTTTACGAGAGGCTTAATGGCTCTCTTTTTGGTATGATGTCCGACCAAGGTATCCGTATTACAAGTTCAATGAGCAAAGGTGATGAGAAAGTGTAATTTATTCTTTTATGCAATAGGACCCAGAATTCTCTACTATACATCAAACGCTTGTAGTTCCCGTTGTCGGCTACCTTCAAGTGACTTTGAGCCAGAAGCCAAAGGCGCTAGCCGGACATTCAAACGAGAACATCCGGCAAGTTGCGAGAACAAAACGATATTTCCATGCCCTTTGTCCAGGGACGTATTACGTACGGTAGTTACTCCAAAGCAACTTACGAAAAATATTGCTTCCGAGTTCTTCCTCATATTTGTTCATAATATCACTCAAGCTGTAACTTCTAGAACGCGGAAATTGTATTTGTAATTTCATATATCGAGGTTCAAAAGGCAGATCCAGGGTAGCATACACTTCAATTCTGGGAAATAGAATTTGTTGCCTGCCTACTGAGATCGCCGAGCTGCTGTGTGGCGTGGCGCTGGACGCGCACACTCCCTGAAGCCAGCCTTTGTACAGCGGCGGCCAAACACGTGACCTCCTGCGTCGAGACCACGGAGCAAGCGCCGAGATTTGCTGAGACGTTCGGTCGCGACTTAATCAGGCGCTTTTTACAGCTAAGGTATTGAGGCCTAGTTCCCCCAGGATCGTGCCAGTGGGTAGACACAGAAATTCTCATACGTGGGCTGCGCCGATCCGCGGCGGAGGTTAAGTAGGCGTTAAGCACTCCCCATACGTGCGGCAATCCCGAAGACAGTGCAATGCCGCGCCCACCTGCGGCGGAGCTGCAGTTCGCCATTAAGGGACGCATCACACACAGTTTCGCTTGTCATCGTTCACCACAGAGTGGAAAGACGCTGAGTATTTTCTTCCAGCTGGGCCGTGCGCTCGGTCTCCCTGGCGCCTTTGATCGCTGTATGTTGTGGTGCGACCTTCAGCCGATTTTCTTACAGCTGGGCAGTGTCCATATGGACCAGTGTACAGTATGGCGTCATCCGGTGTGGTTCGGTGGAGTGAGGTGTGCCGTAGCGAAAATGCACTATACCCACTTTAATATTGTGGCTAGCATCATTTCCAACCAATCTGCTTTGCCGGTTGCCATTTCATGCTTACCTCTACTCTGGATTACGGGACAGTTTCGCCTGCTTTCGCAGGCAAAATGCACGCGCCCTGTAGCAACCGTGGTGCCGGCGCCCTGGCTTCGTGATTCGTTGAATAACGCAGGTTTTAAAAACAATGTATCTCAAACATAGGCATAGTAGATATATGCATATTAGATGTGAACATGATATTTTCGAACTATTGTTTGTAGGACAACTGTTCACGTGTTGTGCGAAAAAGTACTTTTGCATGCTGTTACAGCAAGCAAGAAACGTTATGTGATCAGCAACGCAACGCACTAACCACGGACTCCCCCCCCCTTATACAGGAACAAAAATTTTCTGGAGATTTCCTGCAAGCCTTCACTTTCTAACCTGGACCTATTTGAATTTTTTAGCCGTATGCAATATTCGCACCGTAATTTAGGTGGTGCATGTAAGGGTGCCAGTCTTTGCTCGCATTCTCCCACATTTTACATTCCGTCTCCAAGACTGGTCAGCACACTCTGCACTATGTCATTAGCGTTAGGCAAGGTAAGCACATGAACTGAATATTGTCCTCATGAATGGCAGTGTTGATATGTACATTTCAGTGCAAAGTGCACCTGGTATACGCTTAATAGAAATTATGGCTAGTGTTTGCATGAAACCGCTGTCCTGCGTGATCGAACAAATGAAGAACGAACAACATTCCACTTCGCTGATGCCGCGGCTTAAGATCAGGTATTGTCCTTCGCAAATAACGAGTGATTATATGAAAATTTTACGGCAAATCTATTATTTAGAAAAAGAAAATGGCTTTGTTTGCTTAGCACGACATATTTAAACACTGACATCAGTCTTTGTCTATGGAATTGCCTATTTCAGAACATAATAAGTAAGACACTGCTTGCGCATACAGTTCCAATTTCTCAACACCCGGGAGGCATAGACTTTTGAGAAACGAAATAACAGTTTTGTAAGTGTCAAATACAGAGAGAAAGAAATGAGATGGAAAGACAGGGAAGTTAATCACAAGAGGAGCTTGTGGTTTGCTACCCTACACTGGGGAAAGGGTAAGGAGGAAGAGAAATACGGAAAGCGTAGTGATGAAAGAAAGGAAACGCACGAGAAAAAAAAAAAGACGGGCTGGAGAGCACCTGTGATTGCCAAAGCTTCTCTTATAGGCCACGTAAACGTAATAACGTCAACAGCGCCTTGACCGGCTTCTGGTGTGACGACCGTGTAGGCTGGCATTCCACGATAGCCTGCACCGAAAGTGGCCGGTCGCCCAGACAGGCCAGTGCGGTGGCGAGCGACCGCTTATGTGGGCTGTTGCGAACAGGACGACAAAGAATATGTTTGATAGTTTTCTCGCTACGGCAATTGACACTTTCAGCAACGCCGTTCATTCTGATGCGGAAATCAAATGATTTTACAAAATCTACGCCAATCCATAATGGGCAAAGCACATTTTTCTCTGTTCAGGATAGTCCAGATGTTGGACACGGTCGAAGAGGGAGGTCAAGGCGATGCAAACTTGCACGCTGGAAACTTGGTGTGTGGCATCCTTGTCAAGCACGGGAAGTTTCACGGCTACATCCTTCTTTCTTTTTTTTTTTTTTTTTGACAGCACAACGGGTTTCTGCACGCCTTCTTCATAAACAGATCGAGCAGCATCATTGACATGCTTGCTGGCTATTATGCCGCAATGTCTTGGAAGCCACTGAAACGTGAAGTCGAGTCCTTGCTCGACGAGGTGATGCCGGATCTCTCAACTTTATAGAATAATTTGTTCGTAGTATTCACTGCTTTAGGCGTAATGCCAGAAATGTAGAGATGCCTTGGTGTCACTGGAAAGTATCTGATTTTTAGAGCACTGCCGCATCGTTCATGACATTCCGTAATTTTTTTAACTGCTTCTCGAACAGCAAAGTACGAGTGAGTTCCAGAGTAGGCAGAGCAGCGTGTTCTCGTTTCATTTAATACTAGCGGCAAAACCGAACTGTGCGCATCTTTTTTCCCGCTGCTCGAAGCTCCTGAAGAAAGCAGTGATGAGTATTATTTGTTTTGAATACATATATGACAAAACAGATAAAAGCTATGGCTAGTAACTGCCAGAGGCACTGTGCCTGTCTACATTTAAAAAAAGTGTGGGGACAGAAACATAGAAAGGCAAGATAGGAAGAAATATAAGGATATGAATATGAAAAAATTGAGCGTTCTGAATTCATAGAGAAAGATTTACCGAGCACATATAAAGGGAAATTGAAAGCTGAAAAAAGAATGATCATCGAAGGCAAAGAGGCACACAAAGATATGCCCAACCAAAAGAGGCGCGGAATGCATAATTACCTTTTTTGTTGTTCTAAATGCCCGTAACTAGCTTAGAGAAGAGCACGCATGGTGAATGTGCGACAGGGAAGGACGCACTTTGGCTTAGCTGTCCGTAATTGCAATTTACCGGGCGAATACCCACACAGCTGGCTTAATAAGGTCCGAGCAAAAAAAAAAAAGGATGGGTGCTGTGCACAGGGAGATGCCAGAGATCAGGGGAAATTTTCCAGCATGGCGTAGGAAGAAAACAGTCCTTGATTATGGAGCGTGAGCGCAAAGCGGAAAGGAGATCATCCTCGGATCCGAAGAATTATTGGCTGCCGACCGTATTGCACTTTTTCCGGCGTGCACGTTATTATTGCACCGGCTCAGGCAGAGTTCGCTATTTAGCTGGGTCATGTGATGGTTTCATGGATAAAGCTCCGGAGATGCAATTATGGGAAACTACTGTCGTTCAAGTGCTTTGTTTGTTCCCTCTGCTTGCTTTATAGTACAAGCCACATACTTTATTATAAGTGTTTCGTGGCACCTTTTCCCACCACTAGAAATCTTATCAGCGCCTGAAACATCAGGGAAATGTCAATGTGACGAGTCTATTTTTTTTTTCGTTTTGCTCCTTCGTTTACATTGTAAGTATGTTTTCGCTCTTACTACACCCCTTCAACGCGAAGCAAAAGTGAACCTGTATGAAAAAATTTCCCCAGCAGAAGGTTTAGTGCCTTCCTATCCTAAGTAGTATTTCTGTTGCTCATGAACTCCATTACGAAATAGCGAGACTTATATTCGTATCTAAATGCGCTTGTATCGGAACTATGAATTGTAGAACGCAACCTAGGCACCTGCTTGACGAGTTTCGACATAGCGAAGGTATTCATTGCAGCAGTGAGTTTATTCCGAGTCCTTTGAAAACAGATAAGCAAGGACATATGACTGTAGTTAACTGCTTCTGCCTCAACATGTGCACATTCGAAAATGCCTGTTAGACACCGTGGGTGAACCCAACCCGCTCATACTCACCACGAATTACACATCGCAGTTGGGCCGTTTGTTCCGTGTGGAAAAATGAACACTACCACAATCTTATGGTTTCTTTCACCTGGCCTCGAATAAAAAAATTTGGCTGGTCCAACCTATATGTTCGAATCTGAGAGTTGAAGCTTTCATGAAGTGGTTCAAGATATGCCATGCAACTTATTATATTCCACATAACGTTTCACACCATAGCTATTACCGGCCTTCCAGTGAAAGAGCCAGGCGTCGAGGCCCCCTCCACGTGACCTGCGTGACCTGGATCATGTGACGGAAATTCATAGAAGAATAAAAATGGGTTGAATCGCATACGGCAGACATTGTCAGCTCCTGACTTGAAGCTTACCATTATCATTGAAAAGGAAGGTGTATAATCAGTGCATGTTACCGGTGCTGACAAATGGGGCAGAGACTTGGAGACTAACAAAGAAGCTTGAGAACAAGTTAAGGACCACACAACGAGCGATGGAACGAAGAATGCTAGGCATAACCTTGAGAGAAAGAAAGAGAGTGGTTTGGATCAGAGATTCAACGGGTGTAGCCGATATTCTAATTGACAGTACCAGAAAAAATGGCACTGGACAGGTCATGTAATGCGCAGGTTAGATAACCGTTGGACCATTAGGGCCACAGAATGGGTACCAGGAGCAGTGAAGTGCAGTAGAGGAAGGCAGAAGACTAGGCGGTGCGATGAAATGAGGAAATTCGCGGGTGCTAATCGGAATCGGTTAAAGCAGGACAGGGGTAATTGGAGATCGCTGGGAGAGGCCTTCGTCCTGCAGTGGACATAAAATAGGCTGTAGATGATGATGATAGAGTTTTCTACCAGAAATTTCTTTTTTACAGTAGTCGACAGCACATTTTAATGAAATTACATTGAAAATAACTGCCGCCACTGTGCCTCGAACGGAGACAATACTAACAAGTGCGGAATGACGAGTCGGTACAAATTCCTGGACCAATTAGAAACGTAGCCCATCAACTACGTTCCAAACCAGTAGGCATGACTGTGGTCTCCTTGAAGCACGGAGCACAGCAGTAACTGAATGATTAAAATTAAATCATATCCTCGTGTCTTATGCACCAAAAGCAAGATATGATTGTGAGGCATGCCGTAGCGGGAGACTCAGGATCAATAGTGGCCACCTGGGGTGCACCAAACGAACAACCAATGCATGGTACGCGGTCGTTTTTGAATTTCGCCTCCATCGAAGTGCGGCGGCCGCGACCGGGACCGACCAAGTTCAGCAGCGCTGCGCCAAATTCACTACGCCAATACGGCGGGTTGGTCATCATGTATATGGAAATACAGTGGTCATTTCGCTCAGTTTGGCTGCCTCACCAACGCACAGTATACTGATATCTTCGCTCTTCGCGGTAATTCTAAATTATGAACTCCAGCAGTAGAGTATGCATTGACGTTGATCAGAATATTAAAGGAATCCGCAAATTCAACCAATCAAGAATATGATGAGAAAGTAATCAAGCCATCGCTCCACAGTTCTACCTGGTTGTTAGGGGACCTCCGTGAGCGACTAGTCGCTGAGAATTTCACTGGTTGTTACCGCACACAACTACTGAGAGGCAAAGATAGAAGCGAAAGAATAGAAGGGCAGGGAAGTTGACCAGAAAAAATTCTGTAGATCCCACACACACGCTCAATTCTATATGAAGGGAAGCTTTTCTGAAGCGGGTAATAACATGCTATAAATTTAACCATACCATTTCTGCGTCATTGAACTAAAATCGCATGTATGTGCTCTCGCGTGCCCGGGCCACGCAATGCGACGAATATTATATGGGCTTGAATGTACTAATTTCTCTTCATTCATTTTAAACATGTAGGCTGCGTCTTGGCCGGTCCCCCCTTCTGGGTATGTGCCATAGTATTGTTACGGAAGGATGAAAGAAGACAGGAAGAAGAAGATCGCGGGACGCTGGCTGCTGCGTGTTGTTGGTGGTCAGCAATCTTTACTCTGACTCATTTTGTATATATATATATTGTAAATACAATCTTCTATACTCCCAACATCCCTGTAACATATTGGTGGAGGTGCGGGGCATAGAAGATCGTATTTACACTATATATATTCTGCGGGACCGATGGCGCCGTCGTTGAAGAGTGGATGGCCATGTACGAACGTGTGAGTGGAATCAACAGATGGGACCCTACGCTTATGCTAGCTAACCTAACCTGCTAGCTAACCCGAAGAGGAGCTAACCAGTTGGAACCAATGCAAAGAGAAATTGACACAGTTGTTTGGCAAACCAGCCGGCAAACATCCCTGTAGCAGTATGAAGCTCATAATCATCATGAACACGCAGCAGACAAACATCCCCGTAGCAGTATGAAGCTCATAATCATCATGAACACGCAGCAATCATCTCAAAAAGCTTGTTTTCGTTCGCATCATATGTACCTCATGCTTCTTGATGAATCCATCCTTGTTGGTATGTGCCATAGTGTAGAAATCGTCATCACATAAACTACGCGAACACGCTTCTTGATTATTATCCCATAATGAGTTAGCGCTGTATCATGGAAATCGCCATCATAATCAACCTGTGGCGACCACCTGAAAGTGATAATCAGTGACGACACGAGAGCAGTTTACTGGTACCACCTTTTCACAAGTTCCCTGACTTTGCGCTCTTTTAAGTGGAAAGCTTCTCGTAGTTTTTCTGTGGTGCATGCTGTGAACAACGTGATTTATAGGTTCTTCATAAACCATCAATGTGTGATAGGTTGTATAGTGCCTCCGCATATGATATTTTACATGATGCTATGAATACCTTGTCAGAAAAAGAAAGGTTGTGTAGGAATGGTTAGAGCATCACGCTGCTGCGCTGAAGGGCCGAGGTTCAAACTTTATAGCTGTTGTGGTTTTTCTTGATGTTCTTACTTCACAGTTCTTTACCTTACACTTTTCACGGAATAATGCTTCGTTTTACTGGGAAAACCAGTTGCGATAGCTCAAATATTATGTTTGCTTTGGTCTGTTGGTTCCTTCGTTCGTCACCCTTTGTTGCATAACCATCCCAAAAGGACGTAAGGAAGGGCAGCTGAGCTGGCACCAAACCAGCGATATTGGACTTTCAAGCTGGTCCTCAAATCACTATGGCACGACCGCTTTACAGCGAAAAGCAAATGCAATGCAGCAAATTTTACGTTTGTGTTCGTTCGTTGGTTCGTTCGCTCATCGCAATTTGTTTCATAACCACCACAAAAGGGCGTAAGAAAGAATATTTGAGTTGGCACCACGCCAGCGATATTGCGCTTCTAAGCTGTTTATCAAACCACTATGCCGCGACGGCTCTGCATGAGCGAGCCCAATGTACTTGCTATTGGTGCTTGCAGACGCCGGCAGCTTTAACTTTCACTTGTATGCTGCAGCCTTTCAGAGCGCGTTACCATGCTTTGCCGCAGAGTGTGCAATAATTTAGAAGCAATGATATTATTTTGGTTGTATTTTCGCCAGAAGTGTAGCATTCCTAATGCACGGAATCGGCATACAATTAGTGGTGATGATGATGATTATATGAGGATGATGAATTAGTGGCATCCCCTTTGAAAAGGGGTGGTGTGACAAGGAGTCACGTAGGCTGCTTGATTTAATCAGGTATGCTATCTATCCTTCTTTATCTTACATTTGTTGCATGCATCTCTGTAATCTTTTTTTTTCATCAAATCTACCTTCCACGGCTAGCAAATGATTGTAAGAGACTGCAAGATGTAAAAATCATCCTGATTTTTTTCTACCAATTTTCTAAGCGTCTCTTGCTTATCGCGAGTGCAGACCGGTTGACGTCTCCGTCAATTTTAAACCCAAGCGCTTCTGGAAAGAGTTCATTACCTACGGTTCTCACTGGGCGAATCCCTTCGCATTCCACTAGGATGTGCTCAGTGGTCTCCGGATTTTCGCTGTAGCATGCGCATGCATCATCTAGTTCCGAATATTTGCCGCTCCGGTATATTTTTTTTCCTAGATAACCGGCTCGAGCCTCAAATAGTAAGGCACTGCACTTTGTGTTATCGTACAGCTTTTCCCTTCTAAGTTCTTTTTTCTCATTCTTATAAACCAGCATGGTCTTTTTTTCCATTCTTTAAATCCGATTAACTGTCCTTGTTTATCTCGCTTTCTTTCTTCTGATTCCAGGTTGTCTATTTACAGTTTAAATTACCCTGTACTTGGTTGCCAACTTCATTGACCTACTCCTCCATTCTGCATCCACGGTTTTCAGGTAGAGATAGTTGTGCAATTTAGCTGCCCATTTATTTTCCTCCATGTACCTCAGTATTTCTCCAAACCAATTTTTATGCTTCTTCGATTTCAAAAGCGGCCCAACAGATGTTACCCCGCACTGCCTCGTTTGTGGTTTTACCGTGGGCTTCCAAAGCCAACCAGCCTACCGATCATTGCATCGCTTCCAACCACAACAATACATCCAATTTTAAGCATAGAATGACATTTTCGAACGTTATCGCTGCCACCATTACTTCTTTTCAGATTCCACGCACCACCTCATTCTTATTGTTGCCTCAAATTGCTCTATGCTTCATCATTGCAACATTGGACTTTGCGTTTATCTACAGATTCCCTTCGTGGGTGCTTGAGTAAGTCTTTCCTTCGTTTATGCATACGCCGATGTATTTACATTGCTAGCCTATGGGTATGACTTGCTGTTGAATTGACAGTGCCCAATTAATCGTCTCTTCAACAAAGATCATAATTTCTCATTTCTCTGTGTTAAATTTCAAGCCCAAATTTGTCACTGTGTTGCCCCAGATATTGCGCAAGTGAATGTAAATCTCTTTTACTGTCCGCTAGCCACACTATGTCGTCCGCGTACACCAGTCCAGAGTCCTTCTGTTGCACCATTGTACATTACGCATGTAGGATCAATCAAATCCTAACGGGCCGTTTTCCAGACATCTTTCTGTGCTCTTAACATAAAGTGTATACAACACTGGAGTCAGAGGACATCCTTCCTGCGGTTCTCGATGAATTCCAGCCACTTCATGACCTTTTCCACCTTCCCATCGAACTTGTACTCGGTTGTCCCTATACATATCTCTCAGCAGCTAAACGAAATCGTCCTCTGTGCCTTCGTGCTTAAGAATATCCCGTAACAATTCCCTGTCTACGTTGTCATAGCTACCTTTATTATCTAAAAATGACCTCGATTGAGGTCTATTCTGAGCTACTGAAATGGCCGTGGACTTAGTGCAAACATATTATCACCTAAGCGTCTACCTAGTCTGGACCCGTTCGGCAGTTCCCCCAAGTACATCATCTTTCTCCATCCACTTCGACAGTTCCAAATTTGTGGCTCGCATTGCCGTTCTTTATATCACCGATGTTATTGTAGTTAACCTGTACGAGCTCGTCCTATTTTATCACATTTTCCTTTGCAAATGAGGTTCATATTACTTTCACGCAATCCAACGGGAATTTCCTTCGTTCTAATCACTTGCTCTATGGCCTTAGTCAGCAGTTCCTTGCTCTTTAGACCGAGGTTTTTGATTAGCTGTTTGGGATTTCACCTCGTCCTGCTGCCGTGTTATTAGGGACACTTTCATCTCTACTTGTTTCCAACAAAAGCTTTCTATGGTAAATTTTGAGCCATCAAGCTTCTCTGTTGTTGCTGGGTCTGTTTGAGCCAAACTAAGTTTTCTTTTGTGTCGAAGTTATCCCTAATAACGCCTGTGATGTACCACACCGCATCGTTATAGATGTTACAGCTTCCATCCCTTATAGCAGTTTGCTAATTTGTAGTTGGAGCTCCTAGTGCTCTTATATGGTTCCAGACCCCTTTTAAGGCGCCTTTATTTCTTTTAGGAGTATTTGGCACCCAATATTCACTTAGGCATTGAGTTCTCCCTTGTACGCGTTCACTTCCCACCCTTTTCTTTTCTCGGTATTTATTCCATCTAAGGAGCACCTCTTCTTCGTGTAAGACGAACTTTTTGGCTTCTAGATGATCCCTAGACGCCTGCTTACGCTCTTTTTAGAGCATCCTTTATTTCCTTGTTGCATCACTTACGTGGTTTCCTTTCTCCAATCCAACAATTATTTTTGCCGTGTCTGTCTTAGTTCCTGCTGCATAACGTCTACTCGTTGCTTATATTCCAAGAGTGCTGTAGAAAAAGCCTCCATTTTCTGTTTTCTCCACTTTATTGCGATTTCTGCTATTTGCTCTTAGTTCATTTTTAGAAATTCTTATGCTATCGGTTCGTGTTTTGCGTTAGTATCTCTCTGAAACTTTCACGTTGAACCTCTATGATCGCTACATAGGCAATTTTTTTTTTCATGTTTGCCTGTTATCATTCGGTGTAGTTGTTCTTAGACCATTTCTGAGACTAAGGCGTAGCCTATACATGACTGTCTATTTCCACATTGCCACGCTACCTGTCCATGACACTTGTTCTCTCTGTTAATTGCCAGTTCTGTTCATCGCACAGATCCAGCAATAAAAAAACTGTTGTAATCGGTATCTGCGTCTTAATCATCCCTGTGTGCGTTCATATCTCCCACTAATCGCGCTTGGCCCGATGTCGTGTACTCATTAATATCGCTTCTAATGTGATCAATCAATGCTTATGTTTATCTTTGCTGTCACTACCTGTACATACGTAAGTTACTCCCAGCCATATCTTTTCGCCTTTTCATGTGCAGCTAATCCATAAGCGTTCCTTACATGTCTCTTTACTTTTTGCCACTTCAGACCTTGCCTAATTAGCATGCGTACGCCTCCGCCTTTTCTAGACTCAGTTAGTTATTCTACTGCACCCTTCTCATACAAAATCGTCAATAACAGGTGGTTGCTCCGAATCTCGTCGATGCGTTTCGTTCAAGGCGTAACGCTAATCGCTTCGTCATACAGCTGCGTTTGAATTTCCAGCCATTTTTCCTGCTCAAGACCACCCTGCATGTTTATGTAAAAGAATGCACATTCTCTATTCTTATTCTTTGTGCGCCTTTACCTATCTCCTCGTGGTGTAATTCAGCCGTTAACTGGTGCGTCGCTATAGTCAATGCTTAATCTTCCTTCGCGGCCTGCTCGGTGCACTTCTCCGTCCAGATTTCCCTGTTTACTGCAAGCGCTTGTCTTCAATACCCCTGCCTTTCAACGTCTGGCACCATGCCCACTGAAATTTTTACTTTTTTTTAAACATTCCGCAGGTTGGTGACTCTATGCGCTATTTGCTTCATGATCCCTGCTCCTCGTCCTTGCAGTACGTCAATCACTCCGCCCATTATCACCACTATAGGTACCTCTCCTACATTGCACCCCGCATGCGTTCCTTGGCTTCCTCTATCACCTCCCTAACAGATTTTCCAGGAAGCGCACTAACCTGGATTAGTTCGCCTGCCCCTACCCTCTCTCTTATCACCCATTCTACTTTACGCATCTTGGAATACCCAGCAATGAAAACTCAACGCTTTTCATCCTCCTCGCTGCGGAAAGTTTCACCCGAGGTCGCGATGCTATCGCTTCCTTTCTTAGCCTGGTCATTTGCTTCGTTGTTTTCTTGCGCGGCGGGTACGTCAGTGGTAGCCCCTTGGTGACCACTACTGACGCTTCCGCCACTGCTTTCCGGCGCGGTGGTTTCCGCTAGCTTAGCTGCTCTAGCTTTGAAACCAGCGCCGATTGCGGTGCTCGCATTGAAGCATTCGCCATTGTTTTGAGGAATGGTGTCCCTGAGGTTCATTTCTACTTGGCTAGCTTTTCTTCCACTTACTTCCTCGGCTTCTGTTCGCTCTTGAGTTCCTTTACTAGCTTTCCAACCCGCTTACCTAGCTTATCCTGCTCTTGCTCTAGACGGTATAGCCACGATCCAAGCACGCACACCCTTCAGATAAAAGCTGCACCGTTTGCTTCGCGTACTGACTAAAACCGCGTTTCTTCCAACGCGTAAAAGCGCTTGCAATCAGAACAACACACGCGTGGGTTCCTCCTAGTACTAACCATCATCTCGTACTAGCAAGGCGCAGTAAAATGTAACCCCACTTGTGGAAAAATAATGCAATTATTGGTTAGTTACTTATAACTAATTAAAAGCTTTAGAAACTGAAACCATCAAAAATAATCAATAAAGATTGCTCGGATAACCTAACACTCCAAAAAACAAATAAGCGAAATATCGAATAAAAATTTGACACGCTGCTCCTGCTGTGCCGAGAAGGCTCCTCTACTTCTGTTCCTTTCGGCATCACTCGAGGGAGTTTACTAGTGGATGGATGGATGGATGTTATGAGCGTCCCCTTTGGAACGGGGCGGTGGGTTCCGCCACCAAGCTCTTGCTATTGCTGTTGTTTGCTATTGGTTGGATACCCAGCAAACTTCACCTAGCGAAGGGCTCGCAAACCAAGCTAGTCTCCCACTTCAGACACGCAAATGGATGGCGGCTTGGACAGCCCGTTTGTTGCTTCGGAGAAAATGGATATTTCTTTATATTGCGAAGTAACTTCTTAGCGCTGTTGTTTCTGGGGCCATTGAGTCCATCTGAGGCTTCCGCATAGAAATTTGATAGACTGGGGCAATTTTATTTGTTTAATGCAGACGACTTGGACTCCGATTTTGGCGGATGTTCGAAAATGGGCACGGGCCTTTCTTGGCTTTGGCGTAACCTATCGCCCGCTTTATATGTCAAATTTCTGCTGTTGTGCGACCTTCACCTGTGTAAAATGGCTACCATTGGTATTTCAACACTGCCACTTAAGCATGCTTTTTACTTATGTATTATATTTCAGAAGCTTTTAAACGGAAGGAGGAGGAGAGGACATCATAAGTTTTTTCAATTGTACTTTTTTTTTCGTCTTTCTTTTTTCTTCGAACAAATGCCCTTTCTAAGCGACACAAGAATTGTTTTGTTGGGGCGTTTATTTTTCCACTCTCCCGCAGCCTTCATCTAAATCATCATTGGTGCATCCTTACTTCCTCACAAAATGAGGCATTCAATGTACTGAAATTCGGTGAACCACATGGGTAGGCAGACGCCAATAGTACTGAATGCCTTTTCAAATGGGATCCCGGTGTGTGTCGAGCGAGTTACAACTCGTGCAGTACAAATTGAAGGGCGTCTTCTATGGCACAGTAACTTTATACAGAAAGTCGGGGGCCAGCAATCTTTCAACTAAAATGTACTCGCACGTAGGCGACCTGCAGCGTCCTGTTTAAAGCCTGCGTTTTTTAGGGATGTCACCGTCAGTGATTACTCACTTGAATGGTTCTGTTGCGCAATTTGCGAATTTGAAACACGCATGAGATGAATATAGGCACCCTAAATTGAATGCATGCGCTAAACAATTCAAACAACCTCTCCGTCACATCTTTGAAAGTTTGTTTTTGTGTAAAAAAGCTCCTGTGAGACGACAAATAATAAAAATGCAAAATAAGCATTCATCAGTGAATGAATTATCCTCGTCACAGGCTAAGTGCCATTATTAGTTCAACACACACACTGCAGAGCTTTTTTCAGCTGTTTCACTTTCGTGTACGTCACAGTTTTTCATCTTCACAACACCGGCTTTGTTTAGGGCCTGTGTTTACCTTAATGAGCCTTTTGCCCGGACCCGTTTGTGCAATTTCTTTTCTTGCCTGTGTTTCATTCAGCTTAGTAACATGTAATGAATTAGCGCTGCGTTCAGCCCACGCACACTATAAATCCATGTTTCTTAGCTCAGACAGAGAAGAAACAAAATCAAATCTTGCGGCTAATCGAATAAAGGCACTACTTACAGTTACTGCCTAGATACGTCATCTAGTGTTCTTCATCACTCTCTTTCGAAATAATTCATCGGCGAAATAATTCAATTAGGTAATACAAAATTAGGTAGATTGTTATCCATCGCCCTGACCTAGCTGTCAGATGGCATACTTACAATAAAGACATTTAAGATATACTTAGATTTAAGAAAGGAAACAAAGAAGAGGTGCTTTGAAAAACACTGCATGAGGTTGAAATATAAAATAATTAGGATGCTTTTCTCTGTTCAAAGTGTCGTCATAATGCCATCACCGCGTCTGGCTAATTTATAAGGAAATGCTCTGCATTAGTTGCGCCCTTTCAAGCCAGAACTCTTTTCGAGTTGATGTTCAAGTAGCCAATGTCCAACTGTAATTTATACATAGCTTAAATTTTATGACACTGATTCTTTTGTTGCGCAGAATCTTCGATTTGATTACCCGAACTTGATCTTGCCTTTCTGTATCCGTCATGTTCTTCGCACCCTTTTCCCTCTGTGTTAACCGCACAGCCCTTTCTTTAATGAAAGAGCGTTCTGTAGGTTGATCATTTACGCAGAAGTTCTGGAGACACTTGCATAAATTAGATCACCTAGTGGGCATTATTTTTTTTCCGGTATTTTAGTGTAGCCTGAAACACGGACAGCGGTAACACTCGACTGTTTTTATTATATAGAAAAGGACATGGAAATCAAGTTATACAAAGGTGGGAGAAATTAAGGAAAAGGCGAGAAGAATGTGTGAGGCTCAATCCACAAAAATATTATTTCGCGCATTTTACAAAGCTTGATCAGACGTCGTTCATAAACGCAAATAAAATGATAACAAATAAAAGGCTGCCCTTACGGAACCAAAGTAATTTTACTTGCTCGCTAAGTTATAACAGAATACCAGAACACTGAATAATAAAAGTGAAGGGAATAAAATGAAGTCAGAGAATCCATATCAAGGGCCCTATCACAAGAACGAAATATGCGCGGAGGTGCGAGGCTGAAAGGTGAACCTCTCTTATTTTGAATTCGGAATTATCGGAAGTCGCTACATAAGCGGTCGTGGCAGTCTAACTGGGTATTTATCTAACGTCATTCTATTCCTCTATTCTTCTCATCTAGGGGAATGTAGTAAACCAGATGTTCTTTATTTGTTATCATCTCTATTTTCTCGCATGCATCCAGAAGCAACGAGTTTGCTGGGATGATTGCAAACGAGGCACCAGCTTCGCACACGGCCGGCAGTCGGTCAATCTGGTGACTAAAATTTAAGGTAAATGGCCCTCCATCTATGCAGAGGCGCACCTGGCTAATGTGCGGCTACACACACAGAGCTTCAGGACATCTAATTTCGCCGATTCAGTGTTACATCGTCCATCGTATACCGGGCCCAATAGAATGTCCATGCAGTGGTAGTTGCGACAGAGCAAATGAAGTAGGCAGGGCTTTCCGTAGCAACCACGCATAAAAAGTTGGCAAGCACAAGGCAAATAATAAAAATAATAGTAGCAAAGAACGTAAATCGGACGCGGGCACAGACATGTCAATATCGCAGTGATTGTCAGAAAATCACATGGCTCCCATCTGTCTTCGTTCACGTCCGTTCCCGCACAAAGAGAAATACGACCTTTCGTGATGTCTCACTTCCGTGTATTGCTAGTAGCGTGCACGGTGAGACATGACACCGCACGTCATGCAGAACACATGCATATCATTGCATTACGCTTTTTCTCGTTCGATGAGTGACAGACCGCTGAAGAAGGATGTAGTGAAGAAAGCGTGCAGCGATGTACGAGTGTTCGCTGCAAAACTATTCTCTGGTAACTGGCTTTAGCATGATACAGCACGTCAGTTGACTAAATAACACGAAGGCCGACCTTCAAAATTTGTCTCATCAGCCTCTTTCCACCTATGTCGCAAAACTACACAAACGCACACAGTACCACGTGATGTTAAACCGCGCTACGAAGGCGTGGCACCCGCAAATAGTTATTTGTTCGGAGAACAACATACAAGGAAAAATGTGAACCAGAACGACAACTTTCGCAACTAATAGAATAAAGCATGAAATGTCCTCACATGTATGCAGCATACAAGAGAAATCGTCAAGGACCGTGCCCCAGGACGCTTTTTCTCGTTCGATGAGTGACAGACCGCTGAAGAAGGATGTAGTGAAGAAAACGTGCAGCGATGTACGAGTGTTCGCTGCAAAACTATTCTCTGGTAACTGGCTTTAGCATGATACAGCACGTCAGTTGACTAAGTAACACGAAGGCCGACCTTCAAAATTTGTCTCATCAGCCTCTTTCCACCTATGTCGCAAAACTACACAAACGCACACAGTACCACGTGATGTTAAACCGCGCTACGGAGGCGTGGCACCCGCAAATAGTTATTTGTTCGGAGAACAACATACAAGGAAAAATGTGAACCAGAACGACAACTTTCGGAGAACAACATACAAGGAAAAATGTGAACCAGAACGACAACTTTCGCAACTAATAGAATAAAGCATGAAATGTCCTCACATGTATGCAGCATACAAGAGAAATCGTCAAGGACCGTGCCCCAGGGTGGAAGTTGATTGGTCTTGTCAGGCACAGAGAAGGTTGCGCTTCACTTTCGTTGGCGCAATAGTCCTAGGACATTTGACCTATTTCCACGCCATCCCATATATTTGCCCAGAACTGGAGAACCACAACTCTCGAAGAGGAGTGTATCTATCTACGTACTTGTAAGGAATAAAAACGACTCGCGCCAAAGAGTGCTCGAAATGCCTCCCAAAAGGTAAGCTATAGGATAGGGTGCTAAACGCATCGTCTACTCAACACGCATGCATTGCGATACGGGAACAAACAACCACTAAACATGAATAAAATCGAAAGTTCCTATTGCGTAAACTGTCACTGCACCTGGCACATCGGAGGTAGTCATCTAACATGCTCAGTTTCCCTCGTATGACGTCTCCCTCGTATGTTAATAGCATTAAAGTAGCACACTAAGGCAGTTAGAGAATATCATTATTAAAAGCTGTCTGCGCGCCATGTTCAAGCTGATGGAACATGAATCAATCCGGTACTAAAGGGCATAAGAAAATCAGTAAATAGTTGCGTGATGCGCAACGCCACGTGAGTAGACAAAACACAGCACAACGTTGAAGAAGTTTTTTTTTGTTGGTCAGAGACTGTATGAGTATGTCAGCAATTGTTTTCATATAAAGACGCTGGCGTAGTCTGCATGCAGTTTTATAGCCTAATTAGGCCAAGAGAAGACGCTTGACTGAACCAAACACGCGTAGACAATAATGTATCTCTTGATATTCGATGGCCTTGATTGGTTCTTTGTGCAACTACTCAGGAATACCTACACTGATATACACATGCATCACCTTGTTTTTTATCATTTTAGGTCAGTATCGTAACTACAGCTCTTTTACTTGCAATTTACTTGCAATTTTACTTTATTTGCAAGGCCCCAAAGGCCTTGTAAATTCTTATCACCATCTTGTTGTATTCACTTGAAGGAAACGAGACAACTGCAAATAACAGGTGATGAGGTAGGCACTGCTCCGCAATTCCGCCAAAAATAGACAATGAGAAACTTATGACAATGGTGAAAAGAGAGAATTTTCAGAACATAAAAAGGCCCATAAACGCCATTCCCGGAAGCTTCTACATCCGATAGGCTGAATTTATTTTTCAATATTCATTGTTTGTCAACACAAAATTTTTATTCTGTGATTATTCAAAGTGCAATGTCTTTCTTTATTTACGCATATTAAAACTCAACACAACCTAACCTTCCTACAATACCCACACCGCCTAGCGGTACTTTTTTAGGATATAAAAGCCTCCTAAGCACTTCACAGAGAACTGTTCATCGAAAAACAAGTCACTTATTGGTACCATTTTCATACATAAGCCATATTTGTGCTCCTTTACGTCCGGAGTGCCCATGACGGAGCGAGGGTGAGAGATCAACAAAGGAAAAAGAAGGCTAACAAGAATAGCGCAAGAAAGAAACCCAATAATAGTGCCCTAAGCTATTTGTTTTCCTTATCATATGCTAGCCCACCATCTCATAGCACACGATTCCGCCAAAAATAGACAATGAGAAACTTATGACAATGGTGAAAAGAGAGAATTTTCAGAACATAAAAAGGCCCATAAACGCCATTCCCGGAAGCTTCTACATCCGATAGGCTGAATTTATTTTTCAATATTCATTGTTTGTCAACACAAAATTTTTATTCTGTGATTATTCAAAGTGCAATGTCTTTCTTTATTTACGCATATTAAAACTCAACACAACCTAACCTTCCTACAATACCCACACCGCCTAGCGGTACTTTTTTAGGATATAAAAGCCTCCTAAGCACTTCACAGAGAACTGTTCATCGAAAAACAAGTCACTTATTGGTACCATTTTCATACATAAGCCATATTTGTGCTCCTTTACGTCCGGAGTGCCCATGACGGAGCGAGGGTGAGAGATCAACAAAGGAAAAAGAAGGCTAACAAGAATAGCGCAAGAAAGAAACCCAATAATAGTGCCCTAAGCTATTTGTTTTCCTTATCATATGCTAGCCCACCATCTCATAGCACACGCAATGTTCATCGATTTCTGAAGTGACGCGCAAGTGCACTTTCAAAACAGTAAGCTTTCTCTCCCAAGAAAAGCCTTACGCCGAAAGCAATAGATGCGAAAAGCAAGAGTACCGTGCCTGTATTGCATTCCAACATTGAGCGAGTACCCTTTCACGCACTTCTTTTTTTTCCTTCTTATCCTTTTGTGCGTGATCCTAATCCTAGAAAGCAACAGACGCGGAAAAGTAATGCGTACGATGGCCTACACCGGACAGCGGAGACGTCCGAGACGCATTCCACACAGGGATATTTCGATGTGTTCCACTTCGGGAATGGTCCAGTTGGCATTGACAGATTGTGATGATAGATGCATGCGCTTCCACAATTGACAACAACAACTTTCTACGACTTCTTCATCTTCGCTACTTGCACACAGTGAAGTTAGTGTGAATATTTTTTGTCTTGGTCTAGAATACTAAGATGGAGTGATATATGTTTACTGGTGCACACATTTGCATTGATGGTCCTTTTTTTTTCTCAAGACAGGCGCACTATTTCAAGGGCAAAGAAGTAATATATTAAGTCGAGCTAGATATAAAGAACAGGGTGCTTTTAGAACGAATTCGTCATTCGTAGCAAGAACAAAGCTTTTGTCAGCAAGAAAAATGGCGAAAATGTAAAATTGGAGTGGCGCAACACATTTCGAACTACGGCACCATTCATTTGACGCCAGCACCGGCTGATTCACTGAGAGCGGCAGAGAGGAAGGCTTTGTGTGGATTACGTCATCTCGTCCGTGTTGGCGTGAGTGATTCAAATTGAGGAGCAACAGCGGGAATACTTTGTCTACAACTTTCAGCGAAAACTCACGTCCCTGTTCTTGGCTTTCCGCCGTCTGCATGTTATTCCGGTCATTCCGTAAAAACGAGCATACACAATTATTGATGACATAGTGAGTAATTTAGGTTTATGTGCCGGTATTAGAAGGATGCGCTTTTTTTGCAGCTAGTAAAGTAGTGAAAGCCGGATGTATCGTTTTGGGCATACCGGCGAGTCACTCCGCCTTCAGTTTGTGCGCCTCAGACGTCACAGACCCGGACGTGCGGGTATATGGGAGGACTGTTGAAGACGTGCGAAAAGACAGATTCGGCCCGCTTTTGCTAACTCATAAGTTCGATTCATAACGAAAAACGCAAGGGGACAGTGTCGTATGTTTATCTTCCAACAAATACGATAAGCATGATTAATTCTTGTTTCGTTTTCAGCTAGCATACTTTGTCTCAGTACAGCATAGCTCTGCAGGTATAGCACGCTTTACAGTGCGGTAAGCAGACAGCCTGCGAATATTTCATATAAAAGGATACCTTATCTGGATGTTCCATTTGATTATTATGCATATATTTGTATTTCATGCAAGCGTTATGTCACAATAGAAGTATGATTATGAGATATCGCGACGTGTTTCCATTAAAATTATTTGGAAAGATATGCAGAACTTTCCACCAATAGGCGTCTTACACGGCGAGCAGTTACTACTGATAGATAAGCCATGGATGAACCGCAACCTTCGATCAATTATTAACAGGAGGCACCGATTATATCGCAAATATTGCACATGCCCGGATTCCGACACGTATCTTAAGATGAAAGACCTAAGCAAGACTATCAACAAAGAGATGAGGAACGCTGAGGCTACATACCTGCGCACATTAGGTGATAAAATAAAATCTAATCCGAAAGATCTCTGGAAGTATGTCAAAAGTAAAGGGAACAACAAAGTAACTGTGCCTGATACTATAGATGACGTAAATTACGGTGATGACGTAACCAGCAAAACTGAGCACTTCAATCACTACTTCCAATCAATATTTTCCGGCACTGCTGCTATTGTGAAAGACTTACCAATTCCTACCGACTTCGAACAAATGGAAAACATAGAAATAACAGAACAGGGAGTTGCTTCACTGCTCAAGAACGTTAAAGTTAGCTCCGCATCTGGTCCTGACCACATTCCAAACTATGTCTTAAAGAACTGTGCTGCATCTGTCACCCCATTTTTAGTAATTCTTTTTCAGGCATCTATCGAAGAGGGGTCCCTGCCTAAAGATTGGAAAAGTGGTAACGTAGTACCTGTATTCAAAGGCGGCGACAAGACAAAGACAAAAAATTACAGACCTATTTCACTAATTAGCGTCTCATGTAAGCTACTAGAGCATATAATTTATACCAACTTAATGAGTCACTTACAGAGCAACGGATTCTTTTGCCCCACGCAACATGGGTTTCGCCGGGGATTCTCATGTGACACTCAGCTAATCGAGTTCACCCATGATATCGCATCATCAATAAATAACGGACACCAGGTCGACTGCGTATTTCTGGATTTTCAGAAAGCTTTTGATTCTGTTGCACATAACCTTCTACTCATAAAATTGTCTGCCATCAAAATTCCAGCATCACTGATGAAATGGCTTGAGGCGTATCTTACTGGTAGAAAGCAGCGTGTTGTGCTTGAAGGACTGACCTCATCAGAGACTGAAGTCTTATCGGGCGTTCCACAGGGGTCCGTCTTGGGCCCACTGTTATTTCTAATATTTATAAATGACATAGGAACGCATCTTTCCAGTCACATACGCCTGTATGCTGATGATTGTTGCATATATCGCACCATTACGTCCCCTGCCGATTCATGTATCTTACAAAATGACCTTCTAACAGTGTCCACGTGGTGCGACAGCTGGAGCATGAAATTAAACTCTGCCAAGTGCAATGTCATTCCCTTCACTAACAAGAGGGTACCACTTGCTAAAGATTACTTTCTAAACAGTGAACCATTGATCGAGGTAAATAGTTACAAGTACTTAGGCGTTGTCTTTAAATATAATCTTTCTTGGAATGACCATATAGAGAGCGTGGCGTTAAAGGCTAGTCGTATGTTACATTTTCTAAAACGTAATTTCTGGAGAGCCCCCCATAAGGTAAAGGAAACGCTTTATTTAACAAACGTTCGTCCGATGTTAGAGTACGGCAGCTCTGCCTGGGACCCAGAGACAAACACAGCCATTAACCAGCTGGAACGAATACAAAAACGCGCCGCCCGGTTCGTTACTGCCAACTATGATTTCACTCAGAGCTCATCACAAATACGTGTTAACTTGGGATGGCCACTTCTCGAGAACCGACGGAAATATTTGCGGCTTAAACTTTTCTTCAATATTTACACAGGCAAGACTGGTTTGTGCAGGGACACATACATAAAGGACCCAAGCTACATATCGCCTAGAACAGATCATTCGCTAAAGGTGCAAGAGTACAAATGCCGTATCAACCTGTATAAGCATTCCTTCTTTCCAAAAACTGTACATGATTGGAATAAACTGCCGCTCGAAATTGTTACAGCAACGCCATCTGTGTTCGTAACTTTGTTGTCGAAACATTTATATCTTTAGTTCTAAAATGTGTTTCGCTTCGGACAGAATAGGAGATTAACCTTTCCTGTCCGCGGCTTTTTGCCTTACTCGCTGTTCTTTTTTTTTCATTACATTATTCTAATTATAATTATTATTAATATTATCATTGCGTCGTATTATGTAATAAAGTGTATTTATATTGTATTTCATAATAACCTCTAGTGTAATGTTGTGTTAAGTACTGTGTTTTCAATATCAATATTTTGTTGTATTGTGTATTAGATCTATCCTTTTGTAACATCAATCATCTGTATTTCCATCATTTGTATACTCCTTCCCCCTACTCTAATGCCCAACATTGGGCGCTGTAGGTATGTAAGTAAATAATCCTTCTCTTCTTTGACGTACTTAAATGATTTTGCCTACCCGGTGTATCATCACATGGCGAAGGAAAAAGAGGCATTGGATCTTTTTTTTTTAGTTTCACTGAAGGAGGTTGAGGCCTTGCAAGAGGAGAGCAAGGCCGCATGGTTTATCTTGCCGAAGGTCCGGTGGAACAGTTGCTGTGGATTCACAATGCCAGGAGGAAAAACGGAAAGGTTGAGTGCCAAGTGTAGCACAGACACGTTTGCTGCAATAGCTGGGAGTTTTGTGTTTGCCCATAGAATATGGAACGAAGAAGCCCATGAACCCGAAGAAAAAAGCAAGAGAGGCTCAGCGACAAAGAACAAGCCCGATAGAAGCATGAGTAGGCCTTGTTGAAAAAAAAATAATGAGGTCGAACCACAAGACGACCTTACCAATGGCCGCGCACATTAGCACTATCAAAGAGGCGACCACTGCTTCTACGGCGCATTGAACGCTGTAATCTTTAATCACCCACTGTTTGAGAACAGCGTGGACTTGGTGACAAAGGTTGCGTTGAAAACTACGATATCAAATTTTGCAAGGTAATCTTACGGGCCTGCGGAAAATTAGCTCTCTGGTCGTCTTTTCTGAATCGTCAGCACTGCCCGTCGTTATCGTTCGCTTACGAAGTTCTCTGTCGTGCGCTGGCGCATTAGCTTTTTAAAGATGCCATGCAATATTTAAAGAGCAGCTATCGATAGCGTCGTAAGTTTGTTACATATGGTATACAATTTTGAACCCTTTGGAGATTAAATTATGGAATTTTATGTGTCAAAACCACTTTCTCATTATGAGGCACGCCGTAGTGGGGGACTCCGGAAATTTTGACCACCTGGGGTTCTCTAACGTGCATCTAAATCTAAGGCCACGACTGTGTTCGCATTTCGCCCCCATCGAAATGCGGCCGCCGTGACAGGGATTAGATCCCACGACCTGGTGCTTAGCAGCCAAACACCATAGCCACCAAGCAACCACGGCAGGTCGTCTTGAAGAACACGGAACTTTGTTAGGAAGTAGGGAAAAATGACTGTTCTTGGCATTTTTGTCTGTAAACCACCTAAAAGCGTTTACGCTGCGTTCACTTTGCGTTTACTACCAGTGCTAACGCAAAAAACAGAAATGTCAATATGATATCTTACTTGTATTATTTCCTGTTAGGTCGTCCAACATGATATTGATGCATTGTTCCGACATCTGTCATTTGTATAATCGGACTCAAATAAGTGGAAACTGCGAAAGGTTGGTGTATTGAGAAAGATATATACGACAGCGAAATGGAGGTACCAAGAGTCGCTTTGATTAACGCACAGTGCCACCTAACAATGACAAAGTAGAGAAGAGCACTCGAGGCACGCTCACCACGACTAAAGTAGGACAGCCGTTGAGGAAGTCACAAAAGTAGTAGACGTGAGGCAGCCTGAGAGATGATATATGAAAGTCAGTCAGAACCAGCAATTACGGGCTATGTCGCATGACAGACGACAATGCCTGGCACTGGATGTGATGAAGGAGGGGCCGTAAAGCAGGAAGAAATAAAAAATAAAGCAAAGCGCGGGAAAGAATGGAACAGTAGAAAAGCATACTGGAATGGGGGCGAGCCCAAAATAGTATCCGATATGTGGACAACCAGGAAAGACTGCTAGGGGCCGAGCAGTTACAATATTTATTAGTAGACTTGTTTTGTCCGGTGCATCAAGTATCTCTTCTGGTGCAAATCACCCCGTCTTCGCGAAGGCAGTCCTTCGACACAACAATTTGCTATACTGCCTAAGGCGCTGCGAGCGCAAAAGTTGTAACTACAATACCAATGAGACATAGGAAACCACTAACAGTGTTGGTATTCCACGTTAATCCTTACAAGCTCTCTTCTCTCCCTGTCCCGTGTATTTTTTTAAGGTTCACCTGCTAACGTATTGTAACCGAATGTATTGTCTTTCACTTCGGTTCCTCGTTCATGGAATGCGCCAATGCTGCTTTACGTCAAAAGCTTAATGACCACCAAGGCCAACCGACATAAATCTTTTCGGTGCAATCTGACGACGGGAGCAGTAAGGAAGGCGACACATGAAATACCACGGAATGTCACCACACACACACACACACACACACACACACACACACACACACACACACACACACACACACACACACACACACACACACACACACACACACACACACACACGCACACGCACACGCACACACACACACACACACAAACGCGCGCGCGCGCACGCACGCACGCACACACACACGCACGCACGCACACACGCACGCACACACGCACGCACACACACGCACGCTCGCACGCACACACTATGTGCAGTTTCACACGCAGCGCGCATCAATGCTAGTGATATCAACGTTTAGCGTTGCGTACCAACTGATCGGATCGTTTTCTAAATACACGCAGGTTCAAAATAGCGTGACGCAGTGCACGAGGCAACAGCCGCTGGGCAGAAATAACCGCGCCACGGCAGCAACGGGAACCTCACAACGCTGGAAAGATTATGAGTGCTGCAGTGGCACTGGAGATCGTGCCCGAGATGAGGCCAGCGGGAAACCGCCGGCATTAGCTAGGTAATATTACCTTATAGTTTATTATCTATTTCACTCGTGCCATTGCATACACATAGCAGCTAGAGCACCTATAATGTACGCAGCCAGGAAGCAAGAACAAAGAAACAAACAACAACGCCCATGCGAGCTTTGCAAGGGAGAAAACTATCCCGACTCCGCCTGCAAGCTGACTTAGTGGAGCATTGACGGTGCACCCAGCTGATTATAATTGTCATTTTTGCAGCCAAACATGCTGCGCGTCTTTGCAGGCTTATTCTTCGTGTGGGATCGACGATTCAGCCGACGATCACGCGCAGCGCGGCAACGCCGACGACGGTGCCAACGCCGACGACGGCGCCAACGCCGACGGCGTGAACGCACCTCGAGCGTACATATATTTGCTATCGCAGTAAATTGAAGAAAATAATTGTTAGAAAATATTGTAGAATACTGTACCTTTTCCATAGGCAGACCTGCACAAAGTGTGGTTCTTCTTCCAATGGTGCCTGTAACGGAATTGATGTCCAAGTTACTCACACTGCTTCAAAATCTATTCATTAAAAAGAGTGAAAGCTGGATCACCTAAGAATAAGTTTTCTGTTTGAACGTGCTGTGTATTGCGAGGACTATTTCAGTTTTACTCATCGCTTGGCATTCCCCACTACAACTTCGTTTTCATTCTGGTTCTTCGGTACTTTTACGAAATAACAGCCAGAACGTGTACAAGTTCATTATACAGGATCTGATGTCGAGGAGATTAAGCGAACTGAAGCTGTGTCCAAAAATACTAATGTTAATGCGCTGTGAAGAATTCAGTAATAATATTATTATTAAGCATCGATATGCACATTCTTCAAGTCAGAGTGATAATGAAAGTGGAGAGTGCTTAGATCATTTGTGCTAGGCAAGCATCTTCATCTGCAGGTCATATGAAGCATAGACGAAAATGCTAGTTCTGCGTACAATAAGAGCGCGACTAAGCAGTTCCTTTATGCCTTTGGGGTCATAAGGACGCAGACACCGCCAGTCCTTCGATTTACTGGAAAGATAATCCCAATGTAGAGCGACATTTGTAGCGGAGAGGGCCAAAACACAAGGACCACAATAAGAAGCCACAACGCAGCGCTGTGGTGCCGGTCCCTGCTTGCTGTATTTTTTTGCGGTATTTCCTTGGTTATCCTATGCATGGCAATCAGCTCTACGAAGCGTATACATACAGCTCAGCACAACTGAACCGGACAAAGAACAGACGGAAAGTTGTGCAAATCGCAATCGCCCCAGTAACCGGGTGATTAATGAGCGCTGCCACAGCAACTCATTGTGGCGGATTTCTCCACCGCACCCTGACCATGACGCATATCCACAAGGCACGCCCAGAACAGCGCGTCCTTTCGGGTTGCTGGTGCGAAACAGGGCCGCATCAGCACTAAAAGTACACATCACGAAAAAAAACAAAAAATAAGACAGCCAGCAATACGCTATCTGTTAGCGTATACCAACAATCCCAACAGTAGAATAGAAGAACACCTCTATATGTCTTTGTACAAGCTCTTGTCTCCGAACTTTCCTTCTTCACTGAATCAATATTTTGACTATAAAAGCTTTCGATGCCAAACCGTTGTACAGTTTTGTTGTTTTTTGAGACAAGTTGTAAAGGAGGCTGCTGTTCAGCTTCCTTGTTTTTTTATTTCATTTGGCAGAGGATGCTTTTACCAATGGAAAACAAAAAGAGGTACGACAGCGGTGAACCTCAACACACATAGTTTGGTTCTCGATGGCACCTAAGCCGATGCCTACAAACAGGGGAATGAGTGTTGTAACGGCCTGTGCGCGGTTCTTTCTTCAAAACCACCATTATATGTAGGGCAGTTTCTTAGGAAGGCAAATACACAGCTCGAAAGCTCGGCATTCGTATAATTTTCCAATGCCGGAGATGAAGTTGCCGCGCCTATATATGTATGAAATTGCCACTATTTCAACATATCGTTTTCATTGTTCTCATTTCTCGCTGTGGGAGAGAGAAGCGAAGCTTTTTTTTTGTAATTTAACTTAACTGCATTGCTTGTCGTCTTTAATGTAATAATTTCCTTTGTACTTTGGTATTCGGATCGATACACAGAACTTAAGTCGATAACAGCAAAGCGCAGAAGACGTTAGTTTACTGTGACATCAAAGCAATACGTACTAATGCTCCCTTTCCTGCAGCAGTCACTGCTGTTTGGCATTCTCTCGACGGTGTATTCATCAGCCGGATGACTTAATTAGCAAAACCGCTGGAGCAGTCGGCCGGGCATCAGAAGGGATGCGCTCATTAGTATATATCCGACTTCCCGCGCCCGACGAGGCAATAACCTCAGCCGAGCAGGGCAATGTCCCCAAAACGCTACTCAGCTTACGATACTGACTTTATTTTCCAGATGGCACTGAAACTGCGGCTTGAGCTTTGTTGACAGCCTGCCTTCTCTTGCCACTGAAGAAATGAATCTGTTTCTCTCGCATCCCCTTATGGACACAATGAGAATTAAAGTGTTCAGAAACTGCTGAAGCACCTGGTAGAGCCAGTGCGTGTGATTCTCGGTGGTCTCCAGAATCCGGCCGCTAAAGATATCCTGCAGAGGCTCGCCGCACTGCAGCCGCTTATTGCAGCTCTTTACAAGCTCTAAAGCTAATGTTTCGATCCTGTGCTGCCCACGCAGGGGAGGCCCACACACCACTCCCTTCTTCGTGCCTTAATTATCTCTAGGTTCACTACAACTGGTGACTACAGACAAGATGATGAGATGGTGAGATTTCTGAATGTTTATTATCAGAATGTTGAACTTGCATTCACCGTTGTGCATCCCTCTTTCTATGTCATCATCATCTCTCATCACACCTTTATGCCCCCGTTCCCCTTTCCCCTGTGCAAAGTAGCACGCTAGAGGGCGTCAGCTCAAGCGGACCACTCTGCCTTCTTTCAAACAAATTTTCTCTCTATTCCTTTCACACGGGAGGCCATCTAAACACGGTATGATGACATACATTTTTTCAGATACCTGGGATATGCACACGATGTTTCTCAATAAGGAATTTTTCTCTAGAGTTTAACCTTCAAATCGCATTGTTTCAGACCTTCGTTCACCATCCCATCTTTCGTTGCGTTAGCATTCGGTGAGTCAAAGTGGAAAAAAGTATGTGTGTGAGGTTCGAGTAACCGGTCACGTGATAGAGGTAGGATGGTACAGGAGAGCCTCACACAAACACACACACACACACACACACACACACACACACAAACACACACACACACACACACACACCACACACACACACACACAAACACAAACACACACACACACAAACACACACACACGCACGCACATGCGCACACACACACACATATATATATATATATATATATATATATATGGTGAGCTCCTGAATAACACTTTGCTATGTGGTCAACGCGGCTTCACTCATGCAGTCGCGGCCTCAGAGGTCCGGTATAATTCTAACGCCTTTGTCTCGCATTTATGGCTAAATCCCCACTGATTGCTTTTTAATTCATTTCTCTTTTTCATTTATATATGTAACAAAGGCTTTCTATGGCTACGTGCAGAACTACGTGAGGTGTGTTATTTTTGACAAAGCTCGCGCTGCAATGCATAATATATCCGCGAGATGACAATGAGTTTTCTACTGCAGTATTGTTTCCACTGTCATCTCTCTACCACTCATTAAATAAAAAAACGCAACTTTCCCTCACCCCCACTTTACACACCGGGTGGCTGACTTAAGCCACCACGACCTATGATAATTACTCCTCGCTGATTTTGTAGAATTGGTCCTGGGGACTACAGTTGGAACCCGGTATAGAGAAGCTTTTGAATTAGTATCGTCCTGTATATTAATGCTGCACGATTCCATTGGCTTATGTAAAGAAAACATGGCGACATTGCTCGGTCCATCATGTGGGATATGACCCATACGGTTTTTGTCAATGAGGACTTTGTTTTCTTGCACGGACCTATCAATCTGTCGGTCTCAGAGTTAAAGCTCAATTCAGCAATTCTTTTCGTCTTACTTGCGACATTAATACAGAGAAGATATATGTTTATGTGGAACAGAAGTTACTATGGCGATGGTCTAATTCTCTCCAAATGAAAAAAAAAATCTATAATCTAGAGAACGGACACAACACACACAAGGGGTGGCCAAAAATATGCGTTTTTCTCTTTCGCTTCTTATTGGACTCTCACAATATCACCTGCATTGATCGGAAGCTACGGCAATTCAGCTCTAAATTTCTCATGGGCGGGAAAACATCTCCCGGGGAACATTTTCCGTGAGGCGTACGTTTTGCTCACGCGAAAAACAGATCCAAAGGGGGTTCACGAATGGGTTCAAAGGTACAGAAGCCGAAGTACTCCTCCGTGTCGCAGAAATGGGTTCGCGTGTCCCGTTATTATGGAGTACGCAGTTGCTGCAACTGTGGCAGCCGATCCGCCCTTTTGTGTGAACACTAAACACGAATTGAAATGTCTTTCTACTCAACAAGTGCTACTGCCGGTGCATTCGTGAAGCTCCCTATTCTGCACTAATGGTGGAAGGAGGTTCCTACTTCGAAACGTGCTATAATTACACGATGACTGAGCGACAGTAGCCACTGCTTCTACACAGCCTTATCCGAAAATTAAATGAGAAAAAAGCAGGATTAAGGAAATGCAATTCTTCAAAACCTGATGTTGTCAAGACTTGATGGCACTCTACACTCTTGCTTTCTGTCCAGAGTCACGTATATTGTATTGACGGGGGCTCTGTAGTGTGCTTAAATTGATCCACGCCAGAAAACAATCTTATCGAACTGTATGAGTAAATACCGAATTCTAAGTATTAAAGAACCATGCATGAAATAAATCTAGGGTGCCAGAAGAAGCGCCGACGTTCCCTCGGTTCTTTTTTTTTTGCAGAAACACCCAATACGCACAGGAGCTGGGAAACTAACTCGAATTTTGAAACTGCGTGTCTCACTTTGATTTGTCTTGGTCGCCGGCGCACATCAAAACAACTAGGAGAGTCAGCTTCTAACAGCTATAACAGTAAGAGAATTGTGTTGGTGCAATTTTGGAAGAAGGTGAAGCTTGAAATGCTTCATGTTGCATTACTACGCTCGCCGCTACCTTGGCTTGTAAGCAGTTTTGAACCGCTACAATCGATGGTTTGCGAGATGATAAAAATGCTGCTTGTGTGATGTAAGCCACAATGTCTCTCAGTTTTTCTTGCTAGACAGCGCAACTCCCAGTTTATTTCCAGTTTTTCTGTTTAAAAAGAACACCCGATTTTTACGGCCCGATTTGTAAATAATCATAAATCCTAAAACAAGGGACTCTAACTATATTTTGCTGTCTTGTTCTCTAGTTCAACTAGTGCTTTTAACACGTTATTGTTAACTAAACCAAGTTTGTAGCAGTGGCACAAACTATATGTATATATGGACATCACCAGAATATTTATGTTTTATGAAAAGATGCTCTGTGCGAACAACGTATGAAACTTTACATAAAAAAACACCGCCCAAGCACTCCGTGCAGATGGTTAATCAGCGAAGCTGAAACGTGCGCAGCCGCTGCTTATCACTGGTAAATACCGATGGTTCACTAAACAACGGCTTGGTACGCTGTCGGATCCTCGGTATACGCAGTTGCTACTTACGCTCGGCTGCACGATCCTGTTGCTCTGCCCGGGCTGCAGCATCGGCACGGCGTAGACCAGTTCGTTTCCGGTCTGCTCGCTGATCGAAAGCTGCCTGCTCCTAAGGAGTACGTATGACGCGTGGCCCACCCATTTAGGAGTCAGAGAGAATCTGCTGCTGCGCTCTCGACTGTGACGGAGACCAACGACGTCACTACTGGCGCAGCTAATCCAACACCACCTTGACAGCACACGGCCTTTTCAATCCGATGGATGACACCATGTTACCCTGCCTGACTACCATAGAATTTAATGGGGATGCGCCCGAGTAGGCATCAGTGATTTTGACGCCACTGCTTTTATCGTGCCAGCCTTGTCAGGGGAAATTTCAAGTTAGGTAGCATGACGTCATGGATGGGAATAAACAGGCCTTGTCCTACCTAGGTGGTGTTGGTTAATCGCGCGCCTCTGTTTGTTTTTTCCGCGCATGCGCATGGGGCTGCGCCAGAAGAGTTTTGGCGTATAAGCGACCGACAGGCGGACAAACGAACGGACGGGACAAATCGGATAGCCTTACAGAGCTTTACTGTAATAAATGAATCACACGCTTTTGCAACACTGTGAGCTTCGTTAGGTTTTCACTTGCGGTTGTTCCGCAAATGCGCAGTTCTTATAGTCTTATTGGTGCGCAAAGACAGTGCTTTAAAGAAGCATGTTTACAGATGTAGGACATTCAAACAAAACGTTATGTATGATACGAATCAAACTAAACAGTTTACTAATCATATGATTTACATGGTCAAATTATCTCGTGTGTTCTCCCAAGTAGATTCCCAGTCAATTCACTGTAGACGCGCTCATCCGTCCGCATCCTTCTCTCATTCTACGTCATCTTTCTGCCAGTGTAAAACTCAGCGCTCATAATCATGAATGTGCACTAACTAGACCTTTTCATCGCTTTACTTAGATTCCCAATGAGTTTATTGATGGTAGTAGCACTACTTCTACGTTATTTAGCTTAATCGGAACAAGCTAAACAGATTTCTTTCATGGTCGGAGCAAGGCTGCCGCAGATAAATAAATGTTTACTTGTAAGTGGTTTTGAGCAACCCAGTCAATTATATATGCTAGATAGTATATATACTATATATGCTAGACAGTATATACACTGTATATGCAACTAGGTCTGCACCCAAATTTTCCTTAATAAATGAAGTGACGTAATCTGCACATATTCTCAACTTAGCTGTATTATCGATGGTTGAATTCTCATTACAGTAAAGCGTAAATAAGAATGACCTCACAATGCTCCCCTGGAGGGGAACCACATCTGACTGGTTATTCATCTGTACACTCTTCTGAAACCACTACAAACTTCGTTATACGTTGTAAGTAGGATGATATAAAAAGCTTTGTTATGCCCCTAATACCATAAAATACCAACTTTCATAACAAAAAGTTGTGCTTAACAAGGTGGAATACCTTGGAGAAGTCCATTATTAAGCGGAGTACCACTTTCTGACATTGAAAATTCTCCACTATGATCTCCTTCTAAGCAAGAAGCGCAAGTTCTGATGATATCATTTTACGGAAGTCGTATTGGGCGGCATATATAAGATTATAACGATCCACGAAGGATGACAGACATTGTAAAACACTTTTCTAGAAGGTTAATGAAAAATGTTCAATGTCGACATCGTCTATTATTTTCTTGTTTCATGTTTGCCACCTTTTCTAAATATTGTAGTTACTCAGGGGGTTTGCATGTCACGCGGAAAAAAATGTTGACAATGAACTGTATTAAAAATATGGGTTAGGAATTGTGCCAGTAGGTTGCGTGCACGTTGCACAGGATCTGTTTCGGAAATGCTACAGTTCAGTGGCTTTACTGTTGCTTACCCCATCAATAACGAGATAACTTCATTCTGAGCGACCACTGTTAAAAATTATTTTGCTACTATCGGGCATTTCCAGTCATATCGCTTATCAATTACGTGACCTGCCCTCATTTTACTAGTCAGTTTGCTCCTTACCATTAGTGGAACTAAATCACGACGAGTCCCATTTATTTTCTTATTCATGGTGTTATCACTCGGTTTCTAAAGTTGCACCTGCTAGTTCTCGTACTGTTGCACTTTGATCTGTCAACTGTTTCGCATGTGTCTTCGTTATCTCCAAAGTTTCAACCCTAATTGTTATGCAGATTGAATGCACTGAAGACATAATTTTCGACGATATCGGCGAGCTGCCGCTTATAGCAAGAGAGGGCCTGCCGGTTAGGTTCAATCCTTCTTTATTCGCCTGGAAATTGCTATCTCATGTTTCGGCTCCTGTGGGATCACTTTGGTTAGGTAAACCTACTCTATGCCAGCTTTAGGACAATGACTGTCAATCCCCAACGTTGGACCTTTACCCGAAGTTATTGAATATTACCTTTGTCTTTCTTATAATAATCCTCAAACCATTGTTTCGGTGGTTCACGCTCTCAGTCATTTGTCGTGCAGTCATTTCCAGCGTGGCGGGACCAGAGATATTATCGCGGTTACTGAAGACCATCACAATGCTCTTGAACGGTCCGGCAACAATTCTAGTCAGACAACGGTCCACGATAATGAGTTATGACTTATGAACCACTAAAAGAGTGGTTTGAGGATTCATATGCAGAAGAGGAAGGTCAATAACATCGGGAAAGATCAAACTCTGCTTTTGTTCTGCGTAACTTAACTATTGCCGACCACTAGTGCTCCACCCTTAGACTGCCTTTGTTTGGCCAAACTACTCAGTTCCGCAGAATACTCGGCTAACATGATTTATAGCATGGGTGTGAGCAGTTCATGAATATCCTACTCTTAAGCGAGTCTATTCACTCGGCTTACCGGAGAAAAATGTTTTCTGTGATTCTATTCATGCCGAAAACAAATTAATGAACCTGTTATTCGTCAAATTTTCTGTCTCTGTCTTTAGGAATTATTATACTTGTGGCATTCATCTCAGTTTGCAGCACATTTGAAGTCATAAGTATTTCTGTATTCGGTGGTCTCATCGAGAAGGGGAACTGTAAATGCAGACGTGCCTTTAGTCAGCCCTGTAGCTATCTCGCAAACCCCCGCGGCATAGATCAGTGGATATGACGTGTCGAGGTCACGGCTTCAATACCGGCCGCGGCGGCTGCATTACGATGGGGATGGGATGCAAAAAATAATAATAATAATAATAATAATAAATGTTCGTGTACCGCGCATCCGGTGCACGTTAAAGAACCGCAGGTGTTCAAAATTATTCCAAAGTCGCCCACTACAGCGTGCCTCATAGTAAGACCGTGGTTTCCGCACGTAAACTTACAGAACCTAAATCAATTGAAAGATATGTGTCTCAACAGTTCTTTTAACATTCTTAAAGCCGATGATACTGCAGATTACTCCTGAAAGTCGTGAGAGAATCCTGTAAACCCTTTGCTCGATATGGCTCTCGTGTTGAAATTTCCCAGGTTAAATTTGCATTCACCATTCCGGTTTCAGTTCAATTCACAGGCCCAATGCATGTAATGCCGAATGCGCGTTGCAGCAAAATGACGGGATTAAAAAATGCAAGCATCTTATAACTACAGACAAGAGTTTAAACGAGCTCGCCTTGCGTACACCTCAGGTGACTGCACATTTATAGCTATACGCCAGCAACGCCGCGGCTTTTGACTAGAAAATATTTTATTAGTATCGAACTGCGCATGCGAAGAAAACAGTTCCGAGCACGTGGTCAGGTGTGAGGCAGACGGCATGATTGTCAGCGAGCTGCAAGTACTGTAACCACATCGAAGAAGCCCTTGTGTGTTGCTCTTAAAGGATATGATTTGCTTATGGCTCACACGGCTAAAACACGAACACCTCTAGATTAAAAGCCCGGATCTAACCCGGGCACGCTGCGTGGCAGTCAGCTACTCTACGTCTGAGCCACCACGCCAGTACTTGCTAGCATGCAGCGGAGAAATGGCCGATACACGCATTCTAGCGCGCGAGGAGACACGCGGTGAGGCATGCGCGCCGCTTTAGCGTCGATACGTGCAAATTTTGCATTGCAGTTGCATATTGTTACGCCAGGTAGAACGCCATGTAGCAGATGCAAAGGCAGTGGTACAAGGCAGGTAAGAAAGGTTTGAGGAAGAAAGGGAAGTTTAAGGAGGTGTACAGAAGAATGCTAGACAAAATATATATTGTGTACCTCATTAAATCAAGCTGGCCATGGGTGACTCCGTCTTCGCCACGTTTCAAAGCGGATGCCAATAAATCATCATCACCATATTTAGCATCGTATCGTGCCACTCGTCAAATCACGATGGCTAGGTGACTATGTCTCCACCGCGCTTTAAATGGGATACCAATAAATCATAATCATCATTATCACCATCATTAGCATGCTATCGTGTCATTTACAATGTGAGATGCGCGCCGCGTGGCATCTACACGTGCGCCTTTGTGGACGCCTACTCTGCGTCCACAACTTCACACAGCAAAAGGTTTGCAATCTGCAAGGTTATTCTTTACTGAACTTCCTGCATGCAGCCGTCACGTCCGCGATACAACATAAAGGATGAATAATTTTGCATTGTTGTTTTTGCTATTTTGTTGCTACGAATAAGTTTTAGAAAGAGTGACACAAGACACAAAATAATACAGAAAAAAATTAGTGCCATCACGTAACGATGCAGTTATACTCTAAGAGCAAAAACATGGAACGGAATGTCGAAGGGTTGTCTCAGAGGTAAACAAAGACTGCATTGGCGAGTCCCGGCAATCAACGTTTATCTTCACAGGTCTGTTCTGGCCGTATCTCCTTTGTGTCGTTTCTGCAATAAGAGTGCATGATTCGCGAGAACATTTCTTTTTAGCATGTAATCGTTTTACCATTAAAAAGAAAATGTTTTCGGAAGAACCTTTCAAAAGCTTCACTTCAATTTGACCCATCCAAGTGTCCTTTCTTTTGGTGCTACTGAACTGGGCTTCAGCGACAAGAAGGTTTATAATCTGCTTTGTTTTTCTGTCCGGGGCACAAATAGTTCCCTGCCAAATTTAGGTTTTGTGCCCCATTTACTACAGCGAAGCTGTCTATAGCTAGGATCTAGGAAAAAAAAAAACGTGTTCGAGATGTTGATAAAAACAAATGATCGTGTATGGCCACCCCGGCGATAGTGCAGAAAGGGTTCACGCTCAATGGCACATACACCTGTGGACTCGGGAACCTGTAATGCACCCTTGAACTACCCTTGTCACACGTGGGACCCAAAGAGGTCCCAGGCGCAAGTGTAAGAACTGATGTTTTTCAAAAACTATCATCATCAGAAATGGTTGTGGCGTTGTCGTCTTCCACAGGTGGCTCCGTTGCCACTCATCATTCCAGCGAAGAATGTCACTTTTCTGTCGTTGTAATGGGGAGGCCGAGCTCACGGGGGTATGAGCCATTCAATCAATGTCTTACGTGACGGACTCATTTATATAAATAGCAGAGGTGATACGCGAATGTGTGTACGTACCTATAACGCCACGATTACCATAGACTAGGACAATAAATGTGTTCGTACATTTGTTCAATATTTAGGGTCAAATATGTGTCGTGCGCTAAGCAGCTTCACTGCTCATCCTCCTTCCCAGAGTGAAATGGCTCATGAATTTTCAAATTCATATTTGGGTAATTTAAGACATTAGTTCTATTTTAATGTTATGTAGTATTTTAGTTTTTAGTTTCATGCAATGAAATCTTTATATGTATACATCAAGTGAACTTACATTTTTTTATAGCGCTATATATTACACACGCCAACAATTATTTATTTTTTTACTTGTTTGTTTTTGTTATTCATAGTTCGTTTGAATTCTTGGATTTAGCGCTTCGTTCCTGTTGTTGAATTGTTTCTATGTACGGTTAACCATTCCTCCTGCAAAACCCCGCAACAGGGGTATCTTAAGGCACATAAATAAATAAATAAATTTAGCACCCATAGCCTTCATATCTATATCCGTTAACTTCTAATTTCACAATATACAGTTACTTATTTAGTTCGATTTATTTTTGCCAGTTTATTATAATTTTTTAACCTTTGTAGGGTCCAATTCGTCGCTTATCCCCAAAAGTTAATTCTGTCATTTCTTCAAGACACAAACAAACCAACAAGCAAACAAACAGAAGTAGTGACATGAGATATTTGTTGTTTCAAACAAAGAACTAGCGGATCGTGGCGGTGGCGGGCGCCGCACGGTGTTCCAAATGCGTTGATTGAGGAAGCGGTGCTTGAAACACCGGTTGGCTTCCGCGCAACGGGTAAGGCACGGCGGTAAGGGGAAGCACCCTTCATAACAGAGTGCAATATAGTACCGCAAATAACCACCTCCGAATTCAGGCTCAACGTATTCTTGAATAGTAAGCGGGGTTGGTTCCTCACAAATTTTTTCCTTATCTATTATTCATAAACATTTCAGCAGCGTATAACATAACATAACACGCATATGCGTGTTAGACTTTAAGTGTTCGTTTAGAGAGTATGAAGGACGCGTAACGATATTTATCTTCAATTTTCTGAGTCGTCGTTACCCATAGTGTTAATTAAATGTCCAGACGAAATTTGTAAACAAACCGGAGCCCGCACGGAGGCCGGGGCGCCTTCTTTTTCGCAAGCTGGCTGGTTACGCTTGCACAAAAAGGAAGTGTTTCGGTTTGTGTTTCATGGCCACAATGAAACAAAAGTCTCAAATGCAGAATGAACAACGTCTGCTGCGTTTCTTCATGGCGAGTCATAAGAAAATCAAGATTCTTAAATTAGATACAAAGAAATACATGCATTATAACGGAACTTACAAAGATAAACAGGTATAAGCGGCTTCATTTTTCTTACACTATAAGGTCGGGCTTTACAATTCGATCAAGCAGAAGGAATATGCCACAGCGCCTACATACGAACAATATGGCAATATGGAAAGCATACTATTGGAATGAAAGGAAAGGTCTGAGTAAACCCCTTCGCACCGTTGCTACAAAGGATCGCGAGCCCTCTTGCTGCCACACCTTTTGGCATTTTCTGTTCCTTCAGCAGGCCACGACCGATATAAAGAGAAGCCGGGTATATATGTTGCTTCTTGAAAAACAAGAGCAAATATGCCGTCTTTTCGAAAGTTTTTTTTTCTTCTTTTGCGGCAAATTTTGCTTACATACAGTAGAATAGCAGCGCTGAACATTCATATAACACATGCAATGAATAGGAAATTTAGTGAAACCTAATGTCAGGTTTACTTGCAACAATCCTTGCTTTCAAGATACCACTTACTATCATGCGCCATGAAAGCTGTTACTTATAGTTTATTACACAAAGCAAGTTCAATGCTTTAAAAGCATACCTTACGCGAAAAAAACAACAATGAAGTGTTAATAAAGCTAATAATATGTTAAAGTTAATAATGAAGAGTTAAAAAGTCTTTCCATAATTTAATTTCTCTAAGCTTCGCTTAGAGAAACTAAATTATGCAAAAAGGGGCACATTCTTACAACTTTCTAACTATAGATGAGCACATGCAAAGAATACAAAAGAAATTCTGCCGACGCTCGCCTTTGCAATTTAGTCTATGATAATCTGATTTGGTCTTTCATTAAACTAGACCCTTTACTGTGGTTGCCAATGAAAGCTGTTTATTATAATGTACGACACAGTAAACGTTCAACGCTTATCTATTTTATGCGGCAGGAGTGAAAATAATGCGTTAGTAAAACTTTGACGATTTTAGAAGTAGTCTGCACCCAAAGCTGAGAGAAAGTCAATTACCTAGGAACAGTAACTTTCGGGAACACTTTAGCTAATCACATAAGGCGGAGAATCAGCATTATGTTCGATACTCTTGAAAATAAACATGTGCTAAAAGCCAACTGCTCCCATGCACAAACAAGCAGCCCCTCCGCGCCAACTTTTCTTCTACTACCCTATTTCTTAACGAGTTCTTCATAATGTATTTTCGTTAAGCTTGTCCAGAGGAAGAAAACTATATAAATATGAATCACTCTTTTTCAACACCATCATGTGCGAAGAGCGTGAGGGCAAGTCTGAACCTATGCATTGCAAAATTTAATCAACCCAAAAAGTTTGCAAGTTTCCGTTCAAATTTTTTTTTTAGCTCGCCGGAATTGAATGTTCTCGTTGTACTCTACGGCGAAGTATGTGAAATGATGAAGTAGTGCTGAGTTCAAATGGAATAATTCTTGTGTGCGCTTCACCAGACTGCCTGTAAGCGCACTTTGATCACGCCAGTTGTAACTATGCAGCGTTCTTTTAAGGCATTTAGAGCCCCGTGTATCATGTTGCCTATCCCTAACCAGTGTTTGTTAATTCAATGCTTTGCTTCCCAAGTGATTTTATGCTCGGGGAAAATCACCTCGCGGCGTATTTTGTAGCCGAACCTAACGCATGCTGAGTCATGCTCAATTTTCTTCTTTTTTTGTGGGCATAGAATAACTTGCCATTGACTTTTCTTTTCTATTCTAGTACGACTTTCTGCTTCATACTAAAAGGATTTGTACATAGCTGCTGGTGTAATATCGCCTTTTGTTAGCTGCGCAGATCCATGTCATCGATGTGTGTGATGAAAAAGAAGGCAACAAGCTCTGGTCTGAGGAAGACATTGTCGTTAACTGCCCTTATCACAAAGAAACCAAAATCATCTGTCTGGTGGTTTATAGACAACTCCTCCTCCTAATTCAAGATGCCTTAGTGAGGAAATTGTCGGTTTTGAACGTACGAATAACTGCTGAACAAGTCCTGTTTGAAATTGGGCACTCATTACACAGATGGGCTGTTCCTACGGTAGCCTTATCGCAATTACGTATTTGTGATAAGGCTTAAAGAATTTACTTGCCATCCCGGCCCTGCGAAAGCAAATGTCCAGCTGTTAAAAACCACCATTAGAGCTGCTGAGGGGAGTATGGAATGCGTTATTGCTTTAGAGTAACGGTAGTAATGGCAATTTAGAGTAATGGTAGTGTAATACGCAGTTCTTAGATGTCACCGCGTGTATGATGCGCGTGTTAAATACGGTGGTGGTGTGCTGATTGCCATCCGGAACAATCTTAGCGTTATAAGGCGTGCGGACCTTGGGATTGTACTAGATACTGTTTGGGCTGAAATTCCTGTTAAAAGGGGCAAGAATGTGTTGCTCTGCGCAGCCTATTTCGCTCCTAACATGAGTAACCTGCAGTTTTGTGAGCATATGAATAACTTATTTGAAGTTATTGATGTTGCAAAATATAATGTCCTGGCAGCTGGTGATTTCAATGTTGCGTCGATTGTTTCGGAATTCTTTACGCAAGACATCCGTGCCTTTATCATCCCCTCGCTATGATGCGCTGTTCTTTATCTAACTTCTTGTATTAACGCAGTTTAACACGGTTCCAAGTTCCGCTGGCAATGTTTTAGATCTGATTCTCGCTAATTTCCTCGTTGCTGATTTTTCTGTTGCTGTAAGCGGTTTGGTTCCTGTTGACCATTCACATGTTCCGCTCGAATTCGCAATTTTTCCAGACGCGATTCATGTGTCGAAAGAGCCTGTTCACTCATTTGTTTTTCCAAACGGCGACTATCTAGGTTTTTACCACAACTTGAATGATGCCGACTGGTCTGAATTGTACCATGCCAAAGATATCAACGAAGCAGTTAGTATCCTTACTGCTAATGTAAAGTTTGCTTTGGAAGCCTACATTCTCTGCAAAGTGTTTCGTCCTGCTCGCTACAGTACGTGGTTTTCTAAGGAATTACGTGGTCAACTACGTAAAAGACTAAGGTGCCATAGGAAGTTTAGAAAACCAGAATCATCGGAGTGGTACAAAAATTTAGTACCTTACGAAGCCAGGTGAAATGCGTAATGCGTAGAGACAGTGACGCATACATAAGTCTGTCGAAGAGCGTGTGAAATGCGATCCAGAACGTTTCTGGTCCTACGTAAAAGATTACAGTTCTGAGCGGGCTGAGGTTAATGTCACAAATCATACATCTCATGGTATGCTTATAAACTGCGACAATATCGCCAATGCATTCGCTGAACATTTTCCCTTAATTTTCCTAAATATAGCACACGCTCCTAGCTCTGGTGACTGACAATATGGCTTCAGTGGCCATTTCAAGTTTCAATGTTACACAGAACACGATATCGCGGCTGCCGTAAGTAAGTTGAAACCAAAACATTATCTTGCTTATACGACCGTATACCAAGTTTTGTTATCAAAGGCTGTTCTTCTATTTTTGTTCCTCTCCTTACGCCCATCTTTAATCTTGCTTTGCGTACAAGTACCTTTACTTCTTATTGGCAGGATGCAATAGTTGTGGCAGTTCATAGAAGTGGCAGCATGAGCGACATCAAAAATTATCGCCCCGTGTCTCTTTTGTCTCCATTTGCAAAAGCGTCTGAAATAGCTGTTTACACATCTGTCGTTTTTCTTTAAGCAATAGATTACTATATACCAACATGGATTTGTTCATGGTAGGTCTGTGGGAACAAACCTTGTGCTCTTTCTTGATGCTGCTGGACCCGCTGTTGCTATCCGAAGACAGTTCGACACCGTATACTTCGACTTGTCAACACTATTTGATGTTGTTTCTCATGGTCTTCTTATCCATAACCTCTTGAGTTACAGCGTTAGTACTAGCCTATGCACGCTGACTGAAGACTATCTGTGAAATCGGTTAAATTATGTCCTCGTCGATGCTAAGTATTCCTTGCCTTATGAATCAACTTCCGGTGTTCTGCAAGGGTCGAGCTTGGGCCCATTATTTTTCAATATCTTTGTTAATAACCTTGAAGTACGTTTGCGTTATTCGTGTCTCCTTTTATACGTTGACGATATTAAACTTTACCATAAAATAGAATCAGAGCAGGACTGTGAATTATTAGGGGAAGATGTGAATTTTGTTGTGGAGTGGTGTGCTTCCAACTTTTTGCGTATTAATCCAACCAAGACATTTGTTTCCTTTAATAGCGAAATGCATCGTTTACTATATGAATACTCGCTTGATAAAATTCCTTTGAAAAGAGCGAGTTGTACGCACGACTTAAGGATATTGGGTAATTCACGGCTAACAGAGAGACAAGAACTTGTCAAAGCTTTTCAAAAACTGGACAATCGGCCACTTTCTGTGCAAGTGCTGCTGGAACACCACCCCCATCGCCCGTCGGCCCATAAAGCGGTGAAGGCGCTTTTGTGTTTCTTAAGGACGACGGGTTTGTGCAACCATCTGTGACTTTTAATGCAATTTCTGTAAGACCACACGCGTCGGCGAACTCACCACAATTTCCTTCTTTCCTTCCCTCCTCTCTCTCCCTGTGATCTTTGTTTCCCCTTTCCCATTCCCCGGTGTAGGGTAGCCAACCGGACGTTATTCTGGTTAACCTCCCTGCCTTCTACTTTTCTCTTCCCTCCTCACGGCTAACTTTCGATGAACATGTTTCAAGCATCGTTAATGCGCTCAGTGCCAAAAAACGTGCACTCGCCAAGAGTAAAATAAAAAGAACAGACGTTTCGGGCACCCTTCATTGTAATACTGAACACAATGAAGATGTTAGCATGCATCCTACAGGAAGTTAGGCCTCATATCAAGGATGACTAAAAAGTTTACGAATGTCGCCTGCGTTATTCCCTTATATTCTCCTTGTGTCCGCTCGAAGTTAGAGTTTAGTTCTGTTGTATGGAACTCTATTAATTTGACCAATGTTGCAAAAATTGAATGTGTTCAGCTACGTTTCATTTGTATTCTGTACGATGGATTTCTTGGACGCCGTGTATCTTATGTCTATGAGCGTGTATTGCACTTGTTTAATATTAGACCCTTGGTAACAAGGCTGACATAATGTGATTACTTATTCTTGTATAAACTAATTCACAACCACTTCTCCTGTCCGCGGTTACGGTCAGCTGCAACGTTTTGCGTCTATCATCCTAAGTTGCGTAACCCTAGCATTTTCTACGTCAATTCATCTAGCACTTCTAACGCTATAACACGTCTTGTAACACAGCAAAATACTTTGCGTCGTGATCTTGATATATTCAGCTCTACTACTTTCTCATTGTCTGAATTCCACATTTGATTATTTAAAATTTTCGTTGCGCTTTGTACCACTGTTGTCTGAGATATTCTGTTTAGTTTTTCGCTTTTATGTTCCATCTGTAACACAAGCGACCCAATATGAATACGTAAAGCTGTTCTTGGGCACTTTCATAAAATAAATACATGAAATGAAGTAGTAATGTGAGTAATGGCAATTTAAACAGCACGCCAAAGCTGGTCGGTGTTCCGCAGCTGCTGTGCACGGAGGGCCATGGGTCAATTATAGGAATAACTAGAGAGGGAGCGGCAGAATACTGCACCAGGGAGGCCAATTCCTGTTCTGGTGAGGGAGTGTCTTTGTTGAAGCTTAGTGGGCCTTCCTAATTTGGTTGTACCTGGATTAGTATAGCCCCACTCGCTCTCGGCATCTTTGCCGGTGTCAGGAATCGTTCCAAGCCTGCAGACGTAGTGCCCTGGAGGAGGTCGAAGTCAGGCACACCATCGTTATATGTTAAAAAAGAGAGAGAATTCGAAGTTTCCACTATCGCAACCGAGCATTCGACATAGCTCAGTGAGATAATCCCGCAGGCGGCGAGGCTACCTTATCGCACAAAAGTACAGCCCAGAGGATCCTACGTGCCTAAGATATTCGTCGATTTGTCCGCCCTCTGAGGGTGTTGCGTCACTGGTTACACGATATACTGTCAATCCTCGGTGGGCTTAACATCGTCGTTCACGCATCTCACGCGCGCATGCGGCGTTGAACGCGCCTAGGCACACGGCACTTAAAACTTGTGTGAAAAAAGTAAGAAAAGGGAAGAGTTTTCGGCGCTTACCGAGAAGCCCCGAGCCACGTATCGCCCGTTTCATGTCATGCCTGCCTGTCTTTTGCCGTCCGAAACTTGCGCTCCCGGGTAAGAATTAAAGGTGGCTAGACCTTGACAGTTCCTACCTTGACCTTGACGACCTTGACACTTCCTAGGCGACTTCGACTTTCTACAGCTTTGGACAGCGCTTATACTAAAGCTGACGAGAAGGGAGAAATGGGGGGATACTGGCCCCGTAGTCTTACGGGAACGCTGCGGGCCGACACGCTGAGAAGTCAGGAACGTTATGCCGCACTCAACCTACGACTGTGCCGTCCTCGGTCAGTCAGACATGATTTCTACATGTGGCGCGTGGAAGCAATAGACGGCCCTGCTACCGCCACGCTCGCAATACAATTCCCGGCAATAAAAACAAAAATACGCTAGAAGGAATAACTGCAAATGTATGCGAAAGGCATCGACGCAAATACGACCGTTCTGACGTGATGAAAATCTGTTTTAACTTTACAAGTGGTGGCCTAAGAATAATAATTACAGCTAAATCAAAGGTTAACCAAGTGAAACCAAGACTTAACCAGGCTAAACCCAGCTTTAGTTTTGCATATCCAGGGTTAGCTGAGCTAAGCCGCAGCCATTTCTTTTTTGTTAGCGCGTACGGATCCGAGTTTTATATTGCCTCAGTAACAGGAGCTTAATACCCATAACATATATTGCCCATTTGCGCTAAGTTTTGTCGTCGTTGGTTTTTTTAATGAGGCTGAGAAAGTAGTGAGGGTAATGTATGGGAATGAGGAGTACGACCCGACAATGGTGCGATAACGACTAACGAACTGAATAGTAAGCAGACAGCGCAGTAATAGTTTTGAGGTAATGCATGCTGTTGTACTATACACAGCAGTGGCGTAACAGGACATGGGGTTTAAGTTTTCCTTTGGGCCAGAAATAAAGAGAAAGAAGAAGACTAGGTTGAAGATTACGGGCGTTGCTGTGAGTCATCCCATAATTATCGGTGACGTTTCAATGCTATGAAACGACCCGCTGAAGCTTTACGCAGACGTCACGGGTTCGGTTACAGCCCCAGCGGACCCATTTCTATGGGAGCGGAAGGCAAAAACTCATGAGCACCCTGTATTGGGTGCATGTTAAAGAACATAAGGTGGTTGACAGTATACCCGGAAGTCGCCCACTACTGCGTCCCCGTTATCAGATCGTGGTTTAGGAACGTAAAATCCCCCATTTTAATTACCGTATTTGATCTTGTAGGGTCCATGCTTTTTCTTCTTGTTGGACGTTTTAATATGTGCGAGCCTTCTACGAGGCAAGAAAGAGAGAGAGAGACAAAACGGAAAGAAACAGAGATTAACCAGTGTAAGTACCTGTTGGCTAGCATGTGGCTGCGGAAAAGGGTAAAAGGGAATAAAGAGTGAAAGAAGAAAGATAACAAAATTAAAGTGTACTATTTGAAACGTAAAAGTGCCTCAAAACTGCTATGCAATATAACGCTATCAGTGGGAGTTGGCTTTCAACACACATACAGTTTCCCTTTATCTTTTGGACCCGCCCAACTACACGAAAATCTCCGAATAATCGGGAATGTGGAAGAGTGAACTGTGACTGTAACGTTAGTTTTGTTTCTTAGAGCGCCAGCAAAGTGGAAAATTTGTTCATAGACTTTTGCTTGGCATGGGCCTTGCCTTGTACCTTAGTTTCGCTCTACTAAAATTACATGTCCTTGAAGTTTCGCAGTAGCCGAGGCTGCGTTTAGCTTTCACCCATCGCGCAGCCTGACGTGCTCCGCGAGTCGTGGCGAAGCATAGGTCCCGCGCAAGCGGCCTAGACTCCACGACACGGTCAGTTCGAATTGTGATAAAAAAATTAATTTGGAGGTTTATTGGCCTTACGCGCACACGACCATTCCGATCAGTATAGCGTTCATTTGTAGGCGTTCACAGTGGGTGCCAACTGATCGCCCATGTATGTAATCTCGCCTTCACACACCTAGCCGTGGGTCGAGCCCGTTCATGTGATAACGCGCCAGATCCCCCGTGTGGTCTATGCGAACAAACATTTGAAGGGAGAACTCGCAACGGCTTGGCGCCCACCACATCCACCGGCGGTGCTTAACCAGCGCCGCTTCGTCGGAGTCGGCGACCAAAGCTTTAGTTTCCTGCTGAGTGGCAATTACGGTGATGATGACGATAACGTTATTATCGGCAGGAGTACTGGTCGCCTCTAGCAGCGACTTGCGGAAATTAACCAGCACGAGGGTGTGCATGTAGCGCCTAGTGAAATTTGTTTTGTACAAATTTTCGCTCTCCAATTTGGACTTTACGCGAGTAAATACAGTTTTTTCATATAATTTAGAAGGGACAAGCGGAAAAAGAAAAGGAAAGGAACAGTACAAAGGCTAACATTTCCTGAAAAGAGCAATGACGTGGACATCAAAATGCTGGCAGCTACGTAGGCACATGAATTTCTGTCACGCGTGCAGTTATGACGCAAATAAAGCTAGTTATTGGCCAAAGGCGAGTACAGCATGCACGTTGTCTTCAGCGATACATTGTCGATAAAATTATTCTACTGTTGTTGCCGAAGCAGACATTACATGATCGTGAAAGCGATGCCGAATGCTTAATAGCATTTGGCGCCTCAACGCGAGATATTGAAACCAATTTTTGATACAATTCCGAGAAAAATATATATAATAAAATATGTAGGTGCGTTTGCGTGAACACTGAAAACACAACAGCCTTGTCCCTTTTCATCATGATCATTGAGCTGAATAATTTCTTACCTTTAATGTGACATCAAGAGACACGGGCTCAATAAATAAATAAATAAATAAATAAATAAATAAATAAATAAATAAATAAATAAATAAATAAATGCAGGCTGTATCGACCACAGCGAGGTACACTAAAAGTTTTGTGCGTGCTGCAGAAGGTACATGGATACAAGGGTACAGCAACGAAATGCCCAAGTCAACCAATTAGATTCGCTCACGCAATAGAAAGCTGAGAAGCTGAACTTATTTCACAGCTAGTGAATTGTCCCTATGGCCTATATAAGCGGCTGCTGCACTTCCGCTTCCGCTGTCTCTGTCTTGCTGCCCGAGTCTCTTCACGCCGTTTCTGGACCCTACGTGGCGAACGCGAGCGTGCGATAGCCGGGCAAGTGCGATATTTCTGCAACAAAATGCAGGCTTGTAAGCTTTATAACTCCTCATGAGCACATGATTGAGTTTAATGAATTATAGGCAATATGAGTGTGCAACTATGCCTCTCCGAACGCCGAGTGAGAGCCTAAATATCGCCCGACTGAGTCATGCGTTAGACCGACAATGGCGTCATCTGTGCAGGCGACAAGGGCATGATCTATAGTGAGTTAGTGGAAACTGTATTGAGCTCAAGTAATTGTGTTCTTTTGTGGCTGAGTGGATTCTTCAGGGGAGTATTCCTCCTTGTGTCTTCCCCGGAGGTCTTCACCCACTGCATCGCCCGTCCTCTATCGCAGTAATGGCTTCATTCTCCTACACGACGATACCAAAGTAAAGTGCGTGGGTATGATGGGAATTATTTAGGCGTTAATATTTTCACATATTTTCGTTACGCGCGGTTTTGGCAAGCCACCCTATATGCTGACGGGACTGAACGACGTTTGACATCAATAACAAAAACACCCCTAAGGAGCAAAACACAGAAACAAACACACGAAGAAGCATAACACATTCGAGTAGGTGCAGACGTCGACATGCGGCCTTTCAAATTACTCTATAATTCGCCTTCCAGATCGCAACACCCTGAGCTTTGCTGCACATTACTGGACGCGGAAAGGACCAAACCAAAGTGTGCAAGGTGAAGCGAGAGGGAACAAAATTTGGCGTTCCGCTTTTGATTTGTACCCTTTGGCGGCGAGTTCGAAAACGCCAGCCCCAGGTGAAAGTGTGCGCCTTCCTGATATATGTGTTTCTCACCAGCGCTTTCGAGAATTCTTTCTCAAGCGATTCTGGTTTTCTTCCCCTTCGCACGGGGTTGGCGTCCATACGAGGCAACATACATGTCTTCATGACGCCTGAGTGCTCGGTATGCAAAAGGTTTGGTGCGGTTGATGTGCTTTCAAAAAATGCGGTCGTGACAGGGGGAATATACGAGGAAAAAAAATAAAAGTATTGCAAAATAAAAGCAGGGTGCAACTGATCGTGAATTAGAATAAACGTGGAAAGAAGGGGAACCGAGGTGTCAATAGTTGCGGTCCGTATTAGGTCGCATATATTTTATCCCATTCTGCAGCACCTACAAATTTTCAAAAAGGCACCTCCTTACGTGGGCCACATTTTGCTTGCCGGAGAGAAAGCGCTTGAATGTAGAGGCAATTCTTGCCCTGACTTAATAGTCGAGAGATAAGAATAAAACAACTTCCGTTATAGACGAGATATGCAGTATGCAGCGCTACAGCGCAAGCGCAAAGCGCGTGAAAAGGGCGCAAACTTTTGCACACAAGTAAACATGTAATAGGTATGACTAATCCAATGATGAATTTGTATTTTTTGCCCACTGCTTCTTAATTTTTGACATAGATTAGGCGCCACTAAAATAGTTTTTTTTATGGGTAGTGCACTGTTCAGCTATGTTTTGGGTATTTGTTGGCAGCTCTGAAGTCTTAGTATGACCGCTTGAAATGGTGGCAGTTAAGACGGCATATCGGATCTCATTCGGGTGCGTGGTTCAACAGTAAGGTTAAGGTGAGGTAAAATATACTGCACCTCCTGAAAAAGAGTCGAGCAGGCTACGAAATGGAAATTGGCTGCGATAAATTTGGCGCTAAAAATGAAAGGATCGGCTCACTCTTCCCGCTATATTGCGGTAAATTGGCAAAATAAGACTAAAACGCTTATATCCTCCGCATTATGCGAAAAAAAAAACACAGCTATTCATCCACAGCGCTAACGTTTTGGCGTTACAAGCCATCACCATTTATTATACGATCGCATTTGTGCCCTGAACTGACTGGTAAAAGGGGCAACCTATGCGCCTCTTGGATCCGAAAAGCCCAATGTCAGGGCGTTATATATTTGGACCACCACGGAATCCGCAAAGGCGCCAAATTCTATTCTGTCAGACCCTTTCGTTTGAAGACCAATGGGCGCATTTTAGGACGAGATTAACTCGCCATTTGGTGGCGGGCGTTTCGTTTTATCTTGGTCGTCTCGCATTGTTATTGTTTCAGCCAACCCTTCGGTGACTGTTTATTTTGGCGAACGGCAGGATGCATTGCCTCGAAAGTGAGGAAATGAAAATAATGGGAAAACGTAGGCACCTTTCTCCATGCACTCTATTTGGGCCCGCTCGACAGCGAAACAATGGGGACGGCACTTGGCAATTGCGCCGCCTCGTCCCTGTGGTAATTGCCAGAGCGGTGATGGAACGGAGTGCGACCACCTGCCATGAGCGATTGTACCGCTTGTTAGTCCTGTGCACGTCCGCAGCTAGAATTTATTCATTAGTCATACGCGTGCTTACCCGCCACTAATGCAGTCGTAATAGAAAAAAAAATCTTTATTTTTTCGTAGCAGCGTCGAGCTGTTGCTGTTCTGGTTTTTGTTGGCGCTCTACCTGACTCAAGTGCCCTACACACATGGGAGGGAATAGACAGGGGTTTTCTTTCGTTTTTATAGCAAATCTTGGCCTTATTTTGCTTGTTTGATAGCGCACTTCAACTTGTGGACAATCAACGTTTTACTGCATTGTTGCAGGGATTCCGAGATTCATTCGCGTCAGTCGAGCCAATGGGGCCCTGAACTAAGGGCTCCACCCTGCGAGGAAGTCACCTAATCTCATGACAAATAAATGTTCTCTCTCACTCTCTCTCGACAGAAAACTATCATCATCAATGGCTCATACCCCCGTAAGCAGGCAAAAAATGTAATGGCTCATAGCCCCGTAATGCAGTGTCTACCAGCATTCAGCAAAGTGAAGGGAACAGTTGCACATACGTCATACAGAACAGCATGTCGAAAACTATCATCATCAGTCGATTATAGTCCCGTAAGCAAACAAAAAAAAATGCCATGGTTCATACCCCCGTAAGGCAGAGGCTTGAAGTACTCAGCAAAGTAAAGCGAACAGTAAATACTTTATTTGGAATTACGCATACAGCATATAGAAGAGCATATGTTTCAATACAGAACGAGCTCAAAACAAGCATCCGAATCACATAATTTATGATAAGGCGCTCGTGATAGCAGTGCGGAGCACGTAGCGCTCCCCGCAAACGCATCCAGATAAAGATTACTGTTGCGCAAGCTACAGCGGGGAGAGCAAGTTGCGTCGTGGGGTGTGACATCACTAGTTTTTTCGTATATAAATTAACAGCGTAGCAACTTACTTGAATGCTGTTGTAGCAGCGCTATGGGCGGCGGCGTGCTGTCAAAATAACCAAATGCCCCATTCCTGCCATTAATCTAAAATAGCGCGACTACCATTACTCAGTGCTTCTGTACTGAACTATGGCAATGTGAACAGACAGCAAAAATAACTACAACACTTACTTGTATTCAGCACAGTTCTCAAATATACACGCCATCGTGGCGCGTCAACAATTATTGTTGCCTTGTTGTTCGAATCGAATATTTTCTTGCCGATAAGGCTTGGTTTCTGAATAGGGAAGCTAATGCTCGAAGCCTTGCTAGACTTGAAATTCGTTTATGGCTCAATAAATATATGAAAAACGAATGTTTCCAACAGAAACAGCAAGCTACGACTATGATACCAAAATGACGCACTGACGATGAATGTGGCATTCAGGAATATTTTTTTCGAGCCTAAAAAAAATTTCAGATAATTATAAAAACCCCATGGAAGAGTCTTCTGGCCCAAAGCAAGAACACATGAACGATACAATTGCGTCTTTTTTTTTTTTTGGAAGTGGTGCTTTTCTTTTGCCGCGAACTTGGAAGCGTACAGCTATTCCAATGGGTCGTTAACGCCACTTTAACGCTTCAATTCGTTTTATTTATTCAGTTTTGTAATTTCCTCATAACAAGTTACTGCAAAGTTCAGAGTTACCAGTGTTGTTTTCAAGCGTCGCGCATGCTCCTTGTTACATTTATTGAGCTTGAGAGCGCTCATTAGTTTCCGGCGGTGGTGTTGCAACGGAACTCATTTGTTTCCCCAAGTGGCAAGTAATGATGTGAAGCATCTGCCACCAGAAGCGAGCAAGAAAGACAATTAGCTCGGCACACAATTTTCATAAGCGGTTCTGTTCTCTACTTTATTTCGTTGGTTGCTATGGTGAGACGGAGGTAGAGGAGAAGGAAGAGGTGTAGGAGGAGAGGTGCCGCACGTGGACCTATAGCGTTGCAGAAGTTGCCTGCGATTTCTCCGCCTGAACGCCACCGATCAACCGAGATACCGTCTGAAAATATTCGCAGTACGACTAACAACGGCAGGTACCAAAAACGAGCTTACGCGGAAACGTAGGAAGATATTTACCTTGGCTATTGCATTTCAGTGCTATGCAGCAATGAATCAAGATATAAAATTGTATAAATAGACAACTAAATATATATGTGAAAAATTAATTAAAATACAACCGATACCGGATTTACGTTCTCAGTGGTCTTCTTGAGTTAAGAAAATACGCCGGCGAAAGAATGGCGTTAACAAACATCCTTGGAAAGTTGCACAAGTATCCCTATAGAGTACAAAAATTACTTGGAGCGTGGTCAGGGAGTGATTTGCAACACAAACCGAACATATCTTCAATGGTTTTTCAGAAGATAAAGAGTTATAACAGCGTTCGTGGCAAACAGTTCTATATAGTTACGTATGAAATAAAGCACCTATGCTCAGTACTGTGGACGGAGCTAGGAATGAACTTTGTGCTCCAAGCTACAGTCCATTTAGTGCATGAATGATTCTTGCGCCAATGGATCATGACTACAAAGTACATAACTCAATCGCCTAGCGAATTGGACAGACATCAAGTGAACTTCCCGTTGTGGCATTTTTACCTTTACAAATACCAAACGATTGCGAAAGTTAGCAACACTCCCTGAAGTAAAATATACGAGGTCAAGACTACTTGTTAATGTTATTCTTTTGCTTTATTTTGCTCTCTTGTCTTTTGGTAACGCAAGCAGAGCATCAATCTTCTGGTCTTTCACATATTGAAGAATGCGCTAATTTTTTTTACAGAAAGTAGTTGATTTATGTTTCATTAAATTTCCGAACAGCTACCCTGGAAATTACTAATTGATGGGTGTGGTCTTAGAAGAAAAAAAATTACAGTAGAAATTGGTCCTCAAATAAATCGTGGAATCAAGACGGGTGGACGCAGAGATCTCTGTGAACTTGTTTTGTGAGAACTATTCCTTCGATAACAAATTTGTGACCATTCTCCCAGTTGCCCTTTTTAGCACTGCAATAAGCATTGCATGTAGCCTTTAAGTTTAATTGTGCGCTGGTCATTGTAACAGCAACCAGTTCAGTACAAGTGCTGAAGGTACATAAAAAGAAAAGGAACAAGTATGGGCAGGTTTCTGACAGTGTTCTTGCTACAGTAATTCTACTCGAATTATTCTGAAAATTTTATTTGGCAAAATGTGCGATCTTTGCAACAAGTTATTTCTATATCATGTTGCTATGATGTCGCTATAGGTCTCTTCGCTTCGATCGTAACCATGCGTGTAGTTTAAATCCACGGGGCGAAACAGCATCCGAATGCTAAAGCTCATTAGGCTCTCTTACGATAGCGTCGCATCAATTTGCTTCTTTTGAAACTGGTTTTAAACGATTTATACACAAGGGAGATATTGTGCAGCCTTCCTGTTCATTTTAATAAGAGAGTACTACATGCAAGGTGGCAACACGCATTCGGTTCCATTAAAACAGATTTTTTTTTTGTCTCATTACTGTGAAGTTGCCCATTGGTGGGCCCTTAAATGAGATCACTTTAATTACTACAGAAAGCTCCCTCTGTGCACTTCATTTTTCTGCATCTAACGGACATGACCAGCCATGTAAACAGGGTAAGTGGAAAAGGGGCTACGGCTGAAACAAGTGCAAAATTAATTTACGGCTTCACATCACTTGCGAAAAAAAAGCAAGCATCAACAGCAGGGCTTTTTCCCAAGGGTTTCTTAAAGACAACGTGTTGCAGTCAAGAATTGACTGCAACACGTCGCCTCCTCCCCCCCGTCGCCTCCTTTTGAGAGTAAAGTGAATGCTTGACATTGATGTGGTTTTGTACAGTGACAAGGAAAGAAACGCTTAGAGGTTTCTGGATGCGGACAGACTAACTCACATGCTATAAACAGTTAAATAGTGACCGCAAGTTCCACTGGTCACCTTGTGCAGCTTCTTCACGAACCAGGACTACACGAATTTACTTATAGTATTCCGTATGGCAAATTGTGCAAATAAAAAGCAGACCAGTGGTGAGGAGCACGCAGAGGTGGGGAGGGTGTCGGTGAGGTAGAATTGTCTGTTAGACTTTCGTCACAAATATAGTTCGAATACTGTTTCAAATAGATGCTAACGCTCCAATTTTTAAAACCATAGCTACATGTGTGTAAATTGCGCATCGAATCCATGTCGTTCAGCGCCCGCATGTTGGCAGCCACTGAGTAAATAGCTGATCCCATCTTGTCACGCTGGTAGTATAATAAAGATGATATTTCTATCGAGTATTGCACCAACTTAAATCACACGAGAGACAATGACAGAGCAGAATCAAGGGAGCAAAGACCAGATTACATAAGTTCCTTGTGTTCCTCTCAAAATATACTCTATTGTCTCTTGATGTTCTGTTTGAATTTGATTGTTATTATACATAAAAAATAGCCCTGCAAAAGCCACATGACGATGAAGTGAAAGTGGCTGCTCATTTTATTGCACTGTGTCACCGTAGGCGAATAACGGGAGTTTTAAGTGGAGCCTGATAAAATTGACAAGTTAAAATTACTTGACGCGATAGTTCGGCGGAAAGCCGCAAGGTAGAGGGTAGTTATTAATGAAGGGAAAATGAGACATCCGCTCAATCGTAGCAATTGCTACAAAGGAAACCCATATGGGTTCCTCGAAAGAAACACCTCGCAATTAATAAAGAAAAATTTGTCCGAGTCCCGGACCTTTGAGGCTTTTCTTTCGAGGAACCCGTATTGTTTTCCTTTGTAGCAATTGATACGATTGGCTCGATGCCTCATTTTACCTTCATTAATTACTTCCCTCCACCTTCTGGTTTTCCGCAGAACTATTGCGTCACTTTCCTTTGCTTTGAGTTGTCGATAAATTCGACTTCGCACTACCGTCTACTAGCCGTCTGGTTAGCTCAGATGGTTGAACGGCTGCTCCGGAAAGGCGGTGGTATTCGAGCCCCGGACCAGGACGAATTTTTCTTCAACTGCGAGGCTTTTCTTTCAAGAAACTCGTATGGGTTTCCTTTGTAGCAATTGCTGCGAATGGGTGGATGTCTCATTTTCCCTTTATTCATTAAAATTACTTACTTTTTAAGAAGATTCTACTGAAGTTTACTGCATTTTGTTCCCAGTTTAGATCCGATGAGTGACATTACGTGAGACTCGGCATATGCAGCGATTCACTAGTTATTAATCCATAAATTTTGTCAAACCTATGCGTTGTTGACGTTGTGCGTTGCCATATCGCAGTAACGCCTTTACGTAATGCATTGTAGAACTGTGGTACTTCAACATTAAATAGCGCTTTCAATTTGTCTCATCGTCCTGCCAAACGTATTATGACAGTCATTATGCACTGGAAAGCTGTGACGGCCCGCTCTGCTTGTTTGAAGTGTAATACAAGGACACTTCCGCACCGTAGGGCCGATCGGTGGGCCGCCATCTTCAATGCCTTTCGGAAAGGGGCAGTCTCCGACTATTCCAACAACATATCATTTTGCTCGGTTTAGTAACTGACGATTCTCAGTTACTTGTCAAAGCACACGTCACTTTGACAAGAGGAGTATTCGAGGATTTTGCGACCTTGCGTGCGTGAAATCCAGGTGAAGTGGGTGGCCCGAAATCTTCTGACGAACAGCGAATGTCTAATTGTGACAAAGACATAGAATCGTAAAGCGTTTTTTTTTCGCTAATTACGGCACAATCAGCGTGAAAATGTCACATTGAGATGGGAAGTTCTCGCGGTTTCTTGACCTCGCATGACAGACAGGCGAAATGAGTGTAGCCGAAGGAATTTTCATAAATCGTGGACGGATAATGGCGGGAATAGAATCAGAATGAGGTAGCTTTACGTTTCAAATCTCATGATTACGACGAAGTGACATCTCGCTTCGTAATTATGGTTAATTAATTGAAATTAGTTTTGGACAATTTTTCTCTTTACTAGGCTGTATTGGGAAGTAGCTGGTAGAGTGGCGTTACTTAACTAAATAATTTGAAGATATTGTGTCATGCACAAACTGCGAAACTGTGTCGCACGTGGGAAACATGAATCGCATGCCTAGATCCTCATAGCAAGCAGAAAAGAAGGTTAAGGTGATGCTTCCAAATTCTGGAGTTCCTTTTATGCAGTAAAGGTAAATCCGCAGAGAGTGGCAGGCGGACTGTGCATTGCTTAAGCAATTTTACATCCAACTATTTGATTGATGACTCCAATGCTATTATTAGACGCAGAAAACGAATTGCAAGGCGTCTCTGTTTGTAAAATAGATCAAGATGGCATACCATTCTACATATGCTGTTTTGAATTGAAAGGACAGCACAAGAATGTGTAAGTAGTATGAGAATCCCGTGCAAAGGGCCGCTAACATTAGAAGGAATATATAAGCGCATGTCTGGGTTGAATATAGTTCTATTCTCCTGAAATTGTGTGTATGTGTGTGTGAGAAGGAAGGGGAGGGGAGGGGGGGGGCATTGCGCGAGAACGTGCAAGAAAATAACCTTGTTTGCATTTCTTTCCTCGACCGACCCAAACCAAGGAATAGGGCGCATACAAAAGTATCAAGAAATAACCATAATCAGGCGCCTGCACGAGCCGATGGAAAACTCCACGAAGTGGACTCTACCAGACCCACTACTATTGACACATAAGTATTTTGATCAATACTTGAAAGCTTCACGCCGCTTTATTTGCACACTTTGTCGGACTATCGCACGCACAGAAGTGCCCTGGCACGTTTGCTTGGTTTTGAGGTTAACTTTTTTATTTCTCTTGTTTACTTGCGTGAATGTGTACAAGAGAAAACTTCCGCGCGACTCCCGCAGTCATGTGATTGGAAGGCAGTGCTCTGTTTTTTTTTTTTTTTCGGCCGCCTCGGCTGTTTCCTCCTTTCTTCGTTGCGCTGAGCCAGTTGGAAGATTGAAAACTGACACACCATGGCCCCCTCGTTTGCTTTCCGCGCTGAATTTTCTTTGTGCTATGAAACCAGGCGCAAACGGGAGTATTTGTTATTACGCATTATTTGTATTGTTTTGGTCCACAGGGGGCAGCAACTTTCGATCATGAAAACATTTTTTTTTTTCTGGATCTACGAGTAAGTCTTGCGTAGCCGTGTCCTAGTACCTTTACTTAACATGCAGCTCCGTGGAAAGCCAGCTCTGATGTCCTGATATACTGTCCTTTTCCGTTGCAAGCATCTACAGTATACCTGTCTCTTAGATTTAACCCACTTCTGTTCTTCATTACACTAAGGCAGCCATTTCTAAGCTCTGAGAGTGGACGTAGGTAATTTTATTATGTGTTCACCATAACACCGTTAGCCCTCCTACATAGGAAGTTGAAATTATCGCACAAAAAGAAAGAACATACAAATGATTATTGCAATATTGGTCTAAATTTTTGAGCGCAGGTCAAAGCATTATTGCGATAGCTTTTGTACGTACATTATAGCTGCATTTCTTTCTGTCACCGCATGCCGTCCCATATAAAATTCAAGTTCGACGAAAATGAGCTGCACGTGCGCAGTGTGTTGGCAGTCATGTGATGTGCAGTGGACGCGAGGGCAAGCATCAGGCAACAGCATCGGGCAACAATGAATTCAGTTGTACAACGAATAATTTTGGAGGGCCCAAGCACTTTGTTATGAAGGCATTCTGCTGTATTTACCGGCGCGTGCTTATCGCCATGTCTGTTAATTTAGTAAGCAATATGTTTACTGCAGCTGATATGGGTCAAGCCTACGACCTCCCTTTCTGTAATTGTTTCATACCTTGCTAGCACTATACGCGTGCCTTGTATTTTCGGCGAGACTGTAACTGTTTTGTGCCTAATGCCAAAAATGAAGCAATACATGATAGTTTGCCTATAAATGTATGACCCTTACGACGCTAGCCATTTAGGAGGATCCACGTATTTCTGTAAAATCACGCAACAGCACGCTCCAACGTGTCGAAAGCTTAATAACAATAATAATACATATCGTGATTACATATGGGTTCATACGATGAGCTCCACGGTGATAGTATCGGAGCCCTTCCACTAAGGCATATTGCATTGCCCCAGCGATAACATATTGCGTCATAACCTCATTCATCTAGTTAACGAAGTGAATAACAAATCCTTCTTTCGCAATTGAAATAAACGCTAAATGTACTGCTAAACGAGCAACATTTCCTATGTTTGATTTTACAAGCGCCATCAAGCGAAGCCTACAGAAGAAATTTAGCCAAATCCATCGCATCCGAGATTTACGACTCGTTTTTATGAGTGCCATCAAGTAGAGCGAGCGAAAGGCGTCCTTGTAGTCTCGGAGCTTAACGGCGCCTCGTTCGAGGTTTGTCTCAATGCATACACCTCAGACCTTCTGCGTACCGTAAGTGCACATAAACAGTAAAAGTTACTGCACAAGCCAAATTTCTCTGATCATGAGACGGTACCGCAGCAATCCCGGTTGTATGCTGCCCTGTTGTATAGGTCGATGGGGCGTCTTTGACGGGTTACTCCTGATTCACGTGTGTGAATCACAAGTAACCCGTCACGTAATTTGGTGACCTCGCAAATAACCCCAATGACTACTTGGTGAATGAGATCGCCCTCTAATAAGAGGCACAAAGTGGTAAAAGTTACTGGACGATGCACACTGACATTAAGCGAAAACTATCTTCAGGCTTGCTTTAGCCTTGCCACACACAAAGTACAATGTCGCAGTTTTTCTTCAATAGTCATGTGCGGGGTTTACGCTAAACAGAAATGAGTACAGATTCATGCTTTGAATGTGTTTTGAAGCGAAGCTCCTGAGCGCCATTTCCTGGGTTCAGCATGAATGGCCTTCGGCGTAACCGCGCGAACGCGCTCGTGCCACTGCTCGCGCCTTCGTCGTCGCCTTCTTCCACAGCTGGCTCCGATGCCGCTCATCAGCGTTGCCATACTGCCCCTCCCTCTGCGAGCGCGCTGACAGCACTGACCCACTGCCCGTCGGCGCAGCGATTTCGGGTTCAAATTATTTGCGTCAATGTATCGCGAAATGAAAATAGGTGTACGACTGCGCTAAAATTTCGTGTTCGGGAGTATCGTAATCGTCGGCCGTTTTTCATTATTTATCACTGTATGAAGAGAAACGGACTTTGTTTATTACCCGACAAAACATCTGTGTTCCTTTGGAACAAATTTCAACGCAAGATACGTGCAAGTACTAAAAATAGAGTGCTGACGCTGGGGCTGGCACAAACAGTACCAACGTTCACAGCTGTGCACAAAAAAAGAAGAAATGTACATTTAAATATCACGTTTTCTTATATTTAGTAATATTCAGCACTATCAGAACAAAAAAAAAGAACAATGAAAGAGCTCACAGTCATAAGAATTCGCATATGTTGCGTATATAGTAGGGGATTGCACAGATTGTCCGCTAACATTCTCTTACCACGTTCTTCTATAAACAGAAAGAGCGGGTTGAAATATCCCGCACGTAGATAGCACGGAAAAAAGAAGTGCTTGTGCCAGCCGCAAAGCAAAACCATAACAGACGGAAGTAGAAGACAAATAGGACGGAAGCAGGCCGTTATTGACGGTGCCATTGGAAGAGTCAACATAACAGGTAGCCACAAAAAAAAAAAACGAAAGAAAAAAAAGCCCTTCACACTCACACTTGAGCGCGTGGAGAGACCGATCAAATATAGATAGCAACGAAAAGTTACCGAGACCAATGGTGCAATAAATCGCATTATTTCTTTTATTTAATTGTACCAGTGCCTTCTCCCTGACAAAGCTTTCATCTCGGCAAATGTATAACCTGGAGCTCTGCAAAGACGTAGATCTAGTTAACTATGTGCCGGCAGTTTTCCTGGTTTGGTGCAGTTTATCTTCTCTGGCTGCAAGTGGCCACAACTAATTCTGCTGGCCCATCGAGGAGCAATAACCACGTAGACCGGACAGACGAAATTGGAGAACATATTTCTGACCCCCCGGGTGCAGTGAATTACTACACGGCCACTGGTTCAGGGTAGTGGAAGGTTCGGCATGGTCGCAGGTTGCCTGTGATTGGCTACGCCACGTGAACGCACTGCTCTTGCCCCTTCCCCTCTCTTCGGGTTCATTCTCTTTCTGTATTTAACCTCTGACTCCTGTGTAGGTTAACAAACCGGACGCGCGTTTTGTTGACCTCACTGCCCTTCCTTTTTGCTCGCTGCCCTCTCCCACCTTCCTCATGTACACTGCGTTGAATTTAGGAGTAACAAGAACAGCAGGCAAAATACCAAAGAATACGCGCTCATGCTACAGCATTATAGTATAAACGCAATTGTCGCTCTATTTGTACTGGCTCCATATCACAGCTCCGTACGGCGCTGTTGTGTTCCTGTTTCGATTGGTATGATGCCGTTGTGCCGGTGCTGGAATAAATATTGCGGCTGAAACATTATCACGATGAATGTCGCTGTTAATGCGATTAGCAGTGAACCAACGTCACGGCACGCCGTATTGCCATCGCAGAGACGCGTGATGGCGCGCATGCAGCCGGCCTCCTTTATCGCGCTTCCTTCTGGACACGCTTGCAACATTAAGCGGCACCGCCACAAAGTTCGTGGGTGGCACTTGTGTGAACGCATTGAGAAAAGATTGCCTGATCATACATGATAAAGGTGCGATCCCATTCAGCACCAGGGATAACTTGGCATGTATACTGTGCGGCACCTAGTTACAGTAGTCGACGTCAAAGAGGTCCATTGAAGAGCGGCGCATACCCACGTACCAAGTGACCCAAGTTTGTGTCAGAGAGCGTCGTTGAATAGCGGCACGTACCTATTGTCGCATACCAGCGGTTCCCTTATCGCAGGAGCCCAATGCTCTACCCATTAGTTCATGGGCTACGCAGTGCCCGAAGTTGGCGGGAAAGCGGTTAGTTAGCTAGTTAATTAGTTAGTTAGACAGACAGACAAACCCCGGAAAGGGCGTATGGCACCCTAAGAATCGCATCAAAGGCTTAAAAAGTACCGACAGAAGAAAATTCAACGGCTGATAAACATAAGTGGTTAGTCCCTTTATTTGATCCTCTGACTCCCAGCGACAACAGGTACACACGCGACGTCAAGCTCAGCGGTTCTTCTTTCTTTTTTCTGCAATGTCTATCGCTGAATAAGCGTTACGCTGTTGGTATCAAAGAGCTAGTGGTGCGATGAACGGGCACAACTTGGAGGTCTCCCAAGTAATATTCAGAGCCAGGAGTTCCCAAAGCGCACTGGAGTGTCTAAGTCCACTCATAAGTTAAGCATTCTGTGGTGGTGCTAACTCGGAAATCGCAATTACTGATCGAACGCGTGACCGTACGTCCTGAGGTGTGGCGCCAGAGACACGTTGGCGCAGTGGCGCTTTGAGCTTTTTGCCTTTGCTGCACAAAATCGTTCGCTAAACGGAATGTGTAATTTTTCCATTCCTTGTATGAGAATATACATGGGTCCTTAGCAGCTTCTAAGGTTGTGCACGGAGAGACAGAATTAAAACGCGTTTAAACCCACTTTAGTCTTGTCCTTTATTTAATATCTACATAATCCTGTTTATTAATAGATAACGTATTTATTTATTTATTTATTTATTTATTTATTTATTTATTTATTTATTTATTTATTTATTTATTTATTTATTTATTTCCCTCGTAGCAGTTAGGTCAGCCTTTCATTAAGTCGGACCCAGACTGCGAAAGCCCAAGGTGCAGTCCGCGATAATGATGAGTACATACAAGCGATGAAGAAAAAGGCACTCGCATGATGATAATATTGCACAAAGGAAGAAGAAGACAGTAATAAACTTCCGCAATATATTTACTTATTTACAAATTCCTCACTGGTTCCCATCCGCAGCACTGTGGTAGGGGTTGGTACATTGACATTGTAGAAATGTAGGGCACATAAGTACCAGCGAAAAAATCAACCAAAAGGTGTTGTACAATGGCTAAGCGCAATAACGAGAAAAAAATTTTTAGTTCGTATAGAAACTGTCATGGAGTAAGAAAAAAAGTGATTAGGCGATATATAAATGAAATATCACGCAAGCATGCACTAGCAAGTATGTGCGTGTGTGCGTGTGCGCGCGCGCGCGCGCGCGCGTGTGTGTGTGTGTGTGTGTGTGTGTGTGTGTGTGTGTGTGTGTGTGTGTGTGTGTGTGTGTGTGTGTGTGTGTGTGTGTGTGTGTGTGTGTGTGTGTGTGTGTGTGTGTGTGTGTGTGTGTGTGTGTGTGTGTGTGTGTGTGTGTGTGTGTGTGTTTGTACGTATGGTGGTTAATATTGTGTTTCTGACCGCAACATGATTTTTTAAATTTATTTATGAATACTGCGGTCTTGAACACAAGGCTATTGCAGGCGGTTAGACATATTTGTACGGTAAATTATTCAGACAAAAATAATTACCATGGTGGATCTGACGACTGTCTACAATTTCGTTTGTACTGAGCCTCGGTCTTCACTTTTGGACTTCAGAGGCAAAGTGCCAACACTAACCTTGATCTGTGTAGTGTCGACCAATCACATGCACCGAGCCATCATTCCCAAGAGCACGTTTGGTTGAGACAAGGAAATACGCGTTATTACACTTCTTTTTCATTATCAGTGCTGCCTCCCCCATTTGATATAGATACGTAGAAAGTGTGGACGCTTTCACCACAAATAAGTGTGGTTACATGTGCTTTTGATAAGAGACCGCGGGGGAAAAGTAAGAGATATATTTCTTTGTGTTCTAATATACGAAGTCCCATCTGTCGATCTTGCACCTACACTATCTCATAGGTAAATAAAGGTGTGGTAGGCTTTATTTAGGCTATTTATATCATCAGCTGTTTTAGCAGAGAGTGACAACAAGCAAGTGCACATACCTTTAGTGATGTGGAGAAAAAGAGATCTTTTATGGAAATATATACATCTTTCGCTGTATAAAGTGACGTGAGTTTCTCTTCCAGCAGCGTTAAAACAAGGTATGACACTTTGCAGCTTTCAATTTGCCGACCAGAATTTGCAGACGCCTGTTTCTTTTTATTCTGTCTTCGTTGTTCTATAGATCAATTGGTGTATTTCCTTACCAACTTTGTCAAATAAGAAAGGAATCATAAAAAGCCGTTCTGCGGGTTCTAAATATCATTTGAGGAGTAAGGTGCTTCTCAGACATGGATATGTTTACCGGCAGGCCGGGAAGAGAGTCTAAGAAAAACTAGGCAAGAAACCTTAATTAATATTTTATTGAACGATGCGAACCAAGAAATGTAATCGTATTGCGTTTTCTGAGCGACAACAAGCAGTGAAAAGTATGACGTTATTTTAGAGTTGTTTTTCAAACAACTCTGTTCACTTTTTATACAAAGACAGCTTTAATTTCAGGGACACCACTCACCAAAGGCGTCTACGTCGAAGGACCGACATCGTCAAGGTACCTTATTGTGCGAAAAGTATGACGCAGACGTGCCAGTCAGGCACATTGTCAAATGTTCTGCGTTTCTCCGATACGAGACAGAAAAATGGACAACATGCACTAATCTGCGGTCTGGTTAATTACCAGTAAAAGTTAGCTGCGCTGAAGATATTTGCAAAGAGAACACATTTGAACACAGTCTTCTTTATACACAAATTTGTAATGGTTAGCGAAAGCAGTATTTACTAGCTGTATTTTCACTTCCCGAATAGATCGCTCAAAAAGTGAAAGGCTATCGCGTATGTATAATTATAAAGTTTGCACCGACGAATGTATTGTGTAACTTGAAAGATTGCGGCTCCAATAATTATGGCTCCTTCAGACGCACATTCAAATATGGAATAGCCAGCCAAAAAAAAAAAAAATCTGCTTTATTGATTTATCGAAGAACAGATGTTGCTGAGGTCCAAAGGCAGCCGTCTGCAATTGTTGCACTTTTCATTTTCAAGAACGACGAGCGCATTGCCCATAACGAAACATTTTGATGGTGCGGAAGAAGTGGTATTTCTTTCGCCTATATTTTTTTTTTGATAATCAATGCGCGAGTTCCGAAAGTAATTAGCGGCCGAAACAATGTACCGTATTTCTTAAAAAGTGTACGGAAGCAAAGCAGAGAAATGCATGAAGAAAGATGTTGCATTCCACTGTGGCAAACGGGAGAGGGAGGAAGGGGAACTGACTTTTTTATTTCTTGGCCGCCAGAATACCAGTTTCAAATTAGCTTAGTCCTCCTTCTGCCATGCTGATTAAATTAGAAGTGCGCGGTTTTATTATCGGCTCCACTCCCAGCAAATTTCGTTAAACAAGGTTTCAAGCTACATTACAATTAAAAAAAAAAAAACAGAAACAGCGCTACACAGTACGAGCGAGTAGAGAGCACAGGACAGAGCGATGAACCAACCAGCCCCTTTGAGCACACTGCTAATGCTAAGCTACGTTTTAGAATCCCCGAAGTCAGACTAATTGAACTGGCATTGAATAAGGGTGAACTACGTTGCTACTACAAAAATAGTAACCGCAAAATATGCACATGGACGTCAGGGACACCATAGCAAAACATTCAGCATCCGTTTTTTTAAAGAAATTTTTCTCGTTCGTCCAAATATTGGCATATGACTATTTTCGCATTTAGTGTCTGTCTGAAGGTGGTTGCGGTGACGAAAATTAAAACTCGCAGAAGGTTTAGCTACTGAGGTATCGTCGCAGGAGATGTGATGGCTTGGAAAGAAACAGAGGATTATGGTAAAAACAAATTTCTCTCCTTTTCTTTTTTCTGTGTATAGAAATCGAACATAAAGGGTTCTGATTTACCTAATATGCATTTCATCAAAGTAAATTATGCAATATTTAGGTTCGCGTCACATTTTAACACATAGGCGACATGTGATTTCATCCAGTTAGTGCCAATTATTTGATCATGGTGGTGGGCTGCATCTCCATCTTTTGATGCCACATGCGCCCTTTATCATGGGAGACCGGACACAACCTTTACAGTTGAAAAACGACAGGGAAGACAGCTCTCGCAACGCTGTCATTCAGTGATCCATACAAAAGAACATCATGAAATTCTAAGAAAATCCTCAGAGCGTATATGTGATTACCTTAACATCCGTTAGGAGTCCTCCGGACACTGTCACCTTCAGCCTTAAACAATACTAATCAAGTCCATCTTTCCGGCCTGAGCACATCCTCAGGAAGTCTCCAGAACAGCAGTCGAGAATATTCTCAGTAGAAGACCACTGTAAAAGCATGTACGATATCTTGTCTAGTCTGGCCGTGGACTTCTTTGTCGGTATGCAGAAGAGAATTTGCTGTTGTCTCAACATGGTGGTAAAGTTAACGTGAGCCGAAAAAATATTAATTCAGAGGAACATTTTTTGAGTACTGATTCTGCGTTTGTGTTTTTTGGCATCAAAGCAAAAGTGCACCATACAGGGTGTTCAAAACAGCTTTATGGCTTTCCTAAAGTTAGGTAATGGGAGTCTCGCAATGACCACCTGTGCAAACAAGTTATGTGGCCAGAGGACACAAAGTGAGACGGTAATTATCGCTGTGGGCAGCCCAATTAATTGAAATTTATTAAGTAAGTTTTCTTGACTGCAGTGGATGTGTTTGTATTGAAAACGTAGAGGCCATCGTGTTTCTACAAAGTATCAGTTGCAAGAGTTCTAGCGTGTCTGTGCTCCGAGATATCCGACTCCAAATTTTAATCGTCATTCGAATGGTTACTCATGCAAGAGAGTTAGGAATGGCGCAAAGCTCCTCCTTTATGCGACGTGGCTGTTGCGTGTGGCGTTTAGTCTGGCAACGGGGCAGAGAAATTGGAAAATGTGATAACTGTGCCCCTTGGTGGGTGTTTGACAAAATCTTTCGTTCATTTATGTATACGCAGAGGTATTTATATTGCTCGACTATCGGTATGACTTGCTGCTTAATTGACGCCGCCTAATTGCTTGTCTCTTCATAAAAGTTCATAATTCCCGATTTCTCAGTGCTAAAGTTAAGGCCTAGATTTGGAGCTGCTTTGCCACACATAAATAGGTAAATTTCTTGCATTGTTCGATAGTAGCACTACGTCGTCCGCAAACATCAGTAGGGGTACCTTCTGTGGCACCATTTGTCCACTACGCATGTATGATAAACCAAACCCTAATTTTCCAGTCATCGTTCTATGCCCTAACGTAAAGCGTGAACGACAATGGAGACAGTGGATATCCGTGCATCAATTCTTGGTGAAATTCAACCACTTCAATACAGGTTCGATTTTTGCAATTTGTACTGGGTTGTCTCTGTATCGCACCCTCATCAGCTCCACTATATCGTCATCCACTAAATCGTCAATGTGATTTGTTAAGAAGTTAAACGCTTCTGCAAACACCTTCAGCATAGGTAAAACACCCGTGATAGTTTCCTGGCTACCGCCGTTATGGCTCATTCGGCATGAAAGTCAGCGTCTCTGGTAATTTTTGTAGCAACTAGATATTATTATTATTGTTGTTGTTGTTGTTGTCGTTGTTGTTGCTGTTTCCACAGGAAACCGTACAAAAGCATAACTACTAAGATTACAATATATCTTACAATACGTACTCACCAATCGACTTCCTGTCTGTAAGGCTAGTTATGGCTTGCGAAATATAAAAAGAATACTTTATTAGAACTTTTCGACGATCAAGTAAATTAGAATGAGACATCACAAACCGTATTTTCTGGAACCTTTAAACCTTGTTCATCGAACCAATATTTTTATATTATGAAATGCCATTCTATTGTCCATAGTCTTCGTGTCGAGTTTATCCCTTGCGTTGTTGTCACTGCAAGGTATTATCGCCCAGTACATCTGCATTTGTTTTAAGGATTTCAATGCACACTCAATGTGTTTTCTTTGATGCATCAACGGTTCTGATGTTGATGTACAGGTATTTTCTTTTTATTGTTGCTGTGGCACCACCAGCGCTGAAGAAGCAGATAAAATTAACTTGCAGCCGTTGATTAAGAACATGTGTACATAGTGCCCTTTTAGAAAACGGTATTGGGAAGAATTAATGAATATATAACGACCATCCATCACTATACGTTGTCTCCGTTTCTGGGAAATCCAGTTACCTCACCTTGCCTCCACGCGGGGGTCATTGCCCTCTGCTTTTTCTTGCAGGTAAGGTGGCTGCCCTACTGTGGCGCACCACTGCCACTCGGCAAACCTGCTTTTACTTTAGAATAAAGCCAGTCGATTCTCCGTTCTCAACATGTCAAAACGTGTGTTACTCACGTCCGCTGAACCGAGCTCCCAACAAATGAATGAATGAATGATGACAGTTGTTTCTTGTTTTTGCACTACACATACACACTTGAAGAGTGAAAATTAAACATTTTACTTCGCATGCAGCAAACAGCCCAGAGCCCTCCTTTGCGTGAGGAAGGTAACATCACCGCTTTCACTTTTGTTCACATCGAGGCACGCTGGATGACCCAAAACGGAGTGCCAACTCGCTTAAACCTACGCCTAGTTGAAGTATAGAGGGATGTTCTGAATAGTGGGTACTGCTTCCCGCCAACTCTTCCCTATCAGTACAAGAAGGCGCAGGTTTTGCCTTTCTTCATGCGCCAACAGCCCTTCTGTCGTTAGCGCATTATCTTTGTAAAGGATACCTGCATCATCGTTTCCTGCCCATCGTGGAGCAACCGTTGCCAAGGATTACCCCAGCATCTTCACTGCTTGCATCAAGTGACCAAGTAGGCGCTGTGGTACTCTGTTTGTGCTGCGACCAAAGGCCAATGAAAGGTAACTATGGCCGGATCACTCATTCTTATTAGCTACTGGTTGTCTTTATAAATATGTAAATATTACTTCACAAACACTTTAACTCCTGTTTGTCCACTTGTAGCCGTTTTCAGACTCTGCCGACTGCATGTATTTGATAGAGCACCAAAACGCAGACAGATATCTAAGTCAGTGCCTGCTGCGGGAGTGTTCCCCCTTACACACTGCATACAAGAACGTTCAATGCATGTGTGATGTTCGCCATGTACCTTTGCAAGGGGCCATCCAAAGGCAGTCTCTTCTTCCTTACCTGTAGATCGGAAAATAGGCAAACTCAGACTAAGAACCAACTCCTTTTCACGATATTGTCATTATTCAAGGTTTATGTTCTCACACGCGCACCTCCTCTTCGTAAATGGAACCAGTAAGCTCCGCATATACAATTAAGCTCGAGTTGTATTATCTTTGTAATTTTGGCATACGATATCACGGCCATTTATTTAGTTGAAAGCGCAACCTAATTCACTGTGCAGCGTTATCGCTTAATTGCCAGTCCTCCAGCGAAAAGACATCGTACCAGCGCTTTTCTCACATTTCCTTAGCAACGTCTTCCGCGCAGTCTTGCAGATTCACACAGCCGAAAGCTCAGAGCGAGATGTTCTATAGAGCTTATACACGCCAAAAAGATACATCTTAGTCACGTCATGATTTCCTTTCTTTTTCTTTCATTCCTTGCGTAAAATTCGTCCTCCTTGTTTCTATTGCTCTCGCTGTCCCGAGTGTAGTCACACGATCCCTACACTTCGTTTATTTATGCGCAATGGTGAAAAAAAGTGCTTATGGAAATGGATGATGCAGTTCGCTATAACTATTGCCATATTTTGGCGTCCGCTACATGACAACAATGGGAACACGCTTGGAGACGCTGGAAAACTGTGGATTAGGTGAGTCGCTATTAATATGCGTTTACGGAGCTTTTTTTAATAGCCCATTGCAACATGGGACAAAAGCTAGTGAAATTCGCATGTATGCAAGAAGCCGAAGAAAAGTCTTTTTTTTAGCTTCTTCCCTTGCCTTTCGTAACTTTTGACACGTGAAATCTTGCAATCGTGTCTTTCATGTTCCAGCGCCATGTTTTCCCATTTGTCGTGCAGTCTTCTTGTTATACTGCCCGGTAACTTCCAGCCATAGGATCCTGTTTTCGAAGATTAAGTGAGCGCACCATTGCGTAGGACGGTGCGACACCCTGAGATCTTTTCCTGGGTTCCTTCGTGAGCATTGCAACACTTTCGAAGGCAATGAGAAACAGCGCTAGGATATATCTAGAGCTTAAGATTTTGCGCTAGTGTAGGGTAGCCAGTAAGAAAAAAATACGTCTACCTACTAACCATGTTTTATGGATTCACCAGTTCATCCTTTTGTGGCTTTTGGATATTTTACCCTTTCCCTGACAATGCGCAGTTTTCTATTACAGTGAGTAACAAATTGTCCTGCTGATATTTTTTTTTTTACTTCCCTTAGTTTTGTCTTCCTGCGCTTCAGGAGAAAACGCAGATAAATATCGTTCTCTGTCGCATTGCGTTTACTGAGGAAGGTGGATTTATTGCGTGCCATGTTCCTGAATTTTGGTGTTCAATTCTACCGGCTAAATCGTTTTGAAGGTAAATTACGTCTACCCTATATCCCGGCAAACTCGCAAGGTATGTTTCGACATGCAACATTCCGCTCTACATTTGCCGACTTCGAGCCATATTTATGTCACCGTCTGGCATTCGTAGTCAGGCTGTCTTCGATTGAAAGAAGTGGCAGAAAGAGAAGGCGCATATTGCAAAGTTCTGTTTATATGATACCATTGATGATATTATATGATATTAGAACATACCTCTCTTGCAACAGACGATATGATCTTGCGCACAACCAGTTTAACGTTCTTGTATTTCCGACGAGTTGCGGTAATAAACGACTTCGGTATTTAGTTCCAAACATCTTAAGCGAACATATAGGTGCGCACTGTATAATCAAAATACGTATCTCGCCAAATTGTTTCAAAAAGGTTATGGAATTGCATCTAATATCGTCTTCGGAAAGACAGAATGTTGGCATACATTGCTTAGTCAGCATGGTTCAGTTTCGTGTACACTGAATTGCAGTTATTCTTGTTTTTCATTATCTGTGCTTCTCTGGAGATTGTATAAGGTTTTCTTCTCTCACTTCGTAGTCTCTGTGCATGTTGCATATAGAAATGAATCGTGGTATTTTATATGATGACGCCTGTCATTACCTTCTCGCTGTCGTATCAATCACAGGAGTGAATCACGTTTCTTGTTTTCGTACATGCCACCTATCAGTTGCGCCCTGTACGGGTGGGAGCATCTGCGTCAGGCAGAGCATTTCTGCCTTTAGCCTTGTCATCCGATACAATATTTGTGTCTGAAACAATTAAAAATAAATAAAATCATAAATAAATAAAAATAATATTCACGCTTGCGAAACCTCGAAGTACTTAATTTTATTTAAGTATCAATTACACGGGCACTCTAAGGCTACGTTCACACTTGGGAAACCGCAAGCGGACGGAAAAGCCAAAGCGGCCGGATAATCTTTTTCGCGCATGTACAAAACGTTCACATTTGTTTCTCGCCACTGCAGCGGAAATCACTTCCGCTTTCGCCCACATCTATCTAGTTTGCGTACGTTTGTCCGCGTGGTGGCACTGTTCATCACACTATTTCAAGACACACGTTCATTCATTGACCCATCAGTTACTAATAGCTACCATTTCGCGCAACTGCGCGTGTTGTTTTTAACTTTCGTCTACCATGGAAGATAAACAAGACATAGTTTCGATAGCTTTAGCTAGTTGCTTTTCCTAAATATAGACAATGAGCAACGGAAAATGTTGAATTTTACGACCGGATGTTTACATGCGATTGCACCTTCCGGTAAAGCGGAACGTCTTTCCGCTTCGCCTGGGCGAAAAAATCGGTCCGAGACCGATTTTTTCGCCGCCTGGTTTTCCGCTCATTTCTCCGCCTAGGCGGGCGGATTTTGTCAAGTTTTTTCCGCTTCCGCCTGCTCCGAGACCAAGTGTGAACGCAGCCTAAGCGCTTTCACGGCGTCGGCTCCACCACCCATGTGCTGTCCAACTATCAACGGCGCATGCGCTGCGTGCACGTGGACAGTGTATTTGGCTACAAAAACGACGAAGCGAAGTGGACGCACCGTCAACGCTCCGCCCAATGGACTCGGTAGCGGACACTGGGCAGCGTACTGCTTCCTGCTGCCAGCACGAATATCCTACTGACGTATGCTGCAGGCACACAAACGTTCCTGCTGAGCTGCTTCCTGTACGCACTGGTCTCGAGCGGAACGGACAGCAAGCGTCGAGCTAACGTTGTGACACGCTTCTCATCCAATGGTCTCGTATCGTGCACCATTGAGGCGGGACCATTGAGGCAGCGCCACCGGCGGCGCTCCTCACCATGCCAGTGTTGTAAGACGCCAAGGTATGTATTCTCGGTCGGTCGCTCTAGGCGATATCACTTTCAGTGCACGCTCATTGGCTGGTTGAGCAAAAGCGGACGAGCTGGTTGGTGGGTGGGCACTACGTCACGCGAAGGCGATAGTATCACCGACATATTGGCCGCGTCACGCCAATAGAAAATTTTAGTGGGTCTGGTATTCCGGCAAGTGCGGGTGGTTTGCTGAATGAGCGGAGGCGTAAGCGTGAGCGGCCATACTGGTGGCACCAGCTGGTGGCGCCGAGCTTAACCACATAAACACAGAGCCAATTACTATATTCTTCTTAGCTGCTGGTGTATATTTTCTACAGCGATGTAATCGTGTTCACAATTACGTCGCTGCCGAAAATTTGCACCAGCAGCGAAGCAGAATACAGTAGGTAGCTGCAATTTTAGCTGCGCCTTTGGTTGAGCTCCACACCACCGGGCAGCTGCACCGCTCCGGCCGCTCGCGTTGACGTCCCCGACCATCCGGTCGGGGACGTAATCATTCCTATTTGCCGGAAAAGCGGACACGCTAAAAGTCTCTAATATGTCACATACGCGTACGGTTAAAACGCCGTCTGAGGCGCTCACGAACAATGTTAAATCTTACTATCGCGATCAGTGCTTCAGCCTTTGGGTGAAACTGTTACATTTTTTTTATTTCGCAAGAACACTACTGTATTTTTCTTCTTTTAATTATGGTCTAACAGCTGCTTCTGGTGCTTGCGAAATGAAAAGAGCACATTTTGCAGAAACAGAAATATTGAATGAAACGTTTCCTTATCATATATTACTTTCGCGCCAGATTGAAGTCGTCCCACTGAATAGCATCATCATCATCATTTATTGACCCTTACGGACCCTTTTCAGGGTACTACATAAGGGGGGAGGGGGAGCAAAAGCATCAAGAAACACTATGGTGATCATTATACAATGGTGAACTCATTAATACAACGGCAAACAAAACTTAGTATGCATGCTGGTAGACGACGGGCAAGGAAAAAAAAAGTAAGGTACGAACCGGAAGTAGAAATGGCAACACAACCGGCAATGTAACAGAAAAGTGGAAAAAAAAGAACTTAGACGTTAGAGTAACAGCATAGTACTTATAGGTTAAGGGTTTAGAAAACATGACAAGAGGTGTCTAAATTTATCTGGATTACTTTCATTTACTATGCTGTTAAGTAGCGCGTTCCACAATTCAATAGCACTGGGTAAGAAAGAGTTGTTGAAGGCATTTGAGGAACCATGGAGACGTTGTACACTCAGGTTGTTAAAGAGACGCTTAGAAGAGTGGTTGGGCGGAAGTAAGAGAGTGCTCCTGAGGTGATGGAAATTGTAATAGAGTTTGTGGAAAAGGGAAAGTTGTGAAATATTCCTACGAAGTGCTAGACTAGGGATGCTGAGGGATGATTTAATGCCGCTTATACTTGTATGCCAGTCATAGTTTGAAGTGATAAAACGTGCTGCGCGATTCTGCATTGCTTCGAGCGAGTTAGTAAGATAGGACTGGTGAGGGTTCCAAATTGCTGAGGCCTATTCAAGTTTAGTCCGAATGAATGTTTCATAAGCGAGCTTGCGTACGGGAACAGGAGACAGAAAACTCGATCTTTTGAGTAGGCCAAGTGATTTAGAACAGTCATTTATGAGTTGAGTTATGTGCGCAGACCACCTAAGCTGATTAGTGATAGTAACGCCTAGGTAACGGTAAAAGTCAACTTTAGTGAAGGGTGTGGAATTAAGAAAGTGCTGGTGGTTAATGATGTCCCGCTTGCGAGAGACACACATGTACTTGCACTTGGAAACGTTGAGGGACATGAGCCAAATACAGCACCAATTTGCTATTTTGTTTAGGTCTTCCTGGAGTATTAGTTGTTTATTACGGGAAGATATGCGCCGATACAAGACGCAGTCATCAGCGAATAACCGAATTGATGAAAGAATGCTATTAGGGAGGTCATTTATAAAAATTAGAAACAAAAGAGGTCCGAGCACAGAGCCCTGTGGTACACCTGGCAAGAGTATATTCACTTCCACAGCAGTGCAGTAAAGCCCAGCAATTTTGCAGCATACTCCAATTTCATTCGCGTTGCTTTGTGCTATGACTTTTCGCTTTGATGATTAAATGTGGTTCAAACGCTGCATAAACGCGGACTGGCACGCTCAACAAAAAGGTATCATCCTAATTCATTATACAACTTTCACAGCTATATATGCGGACGTTGATTTATGGGACGTAAGCCCTTTATTCACCAGTACTTCGCCGCAAGTAGGAGCCTTACCCGCCTTCTTCCGTATTGTGTGTACGATGCTGTAAAATTGAGGCGGACGTCATACGGTCTGTTTTGTAGCATTTTTTGTATATATGTACAAGATGTATCTCTGAGACGGTTAGCCAGCGCCACTCATTGGCCATGGCGGTTCATGCGGAAAATCCTTTCAACTGCAGGCGCCCCATCTTACGTGAACTAAGGAACAGGCAACTGGCCAACCCTCGCTCGTCGCCTATGCTATAGGGCATCGCTATGGCGCCATGAGGTAGCATGCAAGAGTTTATGTGACGGCTGCCTACTCCTAAGCCAACGTACAGAAGGCGCAACACTTGTTTATAACACCACAACAGCGGGCTCGAGACTACGCGAGCGCTATCTATCAGTAATGCTTGGTTCGTGACCTGCTCGACGTAAGGATGCGCGGCCCCATTTACGAGAAGATTTGTGTCCTCTCGCCATATTGGTTATGGCATGCTCCGGCATATGTTGTCTGCGGTTGCCCTAACGGAAGCGGATATCTTACGATTGGCGCGCGCCATGAATGTTTCGCACGCGTTCGATATGGAACTCGGCTGTGATTTCGTCATCTTTTTACCATCCGCTACATGAAGTGTTACATGCTTACTTGCACATACCCAATGTCCCAAGTTGTTTATTCCGCCTTTATTCAGTGGCACATGCCACGTTGCACATATCCAGTTGCACGAATTATCTATTCCTGCACATGCCAATGACACATGTCGAGTTTACATGCCCGGGCCAAGTTGTCTATTCCTAGGTTGTCCATTTGGACACATAACCAGTGGCACATACGAAGTGGCCCAAGTTAGCGTAAAAGAGGTTAGATTCGGACATACTGAAAACTATATAATGTTTACAGATGCGAATCACAGTAAAAATCAAGGCTGGGATAACTTCTTCATTATGTATCACGTCATTTCAGTTATGCGCTTTCTGCATGGTTCGAACAGTGCTCAGTTTTATTTCCGCAGCGTCGACCTGTCGTGAAGCGTCGCATCATAAGAAAGCAAGAGAATCTATCCAAAGGAATTATTATCTGATAGAACCCAGATCGGCAAAGGTTAAAAGCCCTCGTTCACCAATAATGTTAGCAACACAAAACAGTGCAAAAACAACGAATTCACCCTCAGTTCAATGTGAGAGCTCCAGATCCAACCCAAAATAAAAGAAACAAAGGTGCTGAAAGCTAGGTACATCCCACGCCGGAGAAGCTGTCACCGCGCTTCACGCTAGGACATTCGAATGCTCTATTCGATGCACGTTGAGAACATCGACTCGGATTCCATAAATTCTCGTTCCTGCCACGCGCTAAAAAGCCGTGTATCACCTGTGAGAATGATGTTTGTTTTCTGATTTTGCAAAGCTCTCGACATTAGCGCCATAGCCGCTTCGTGCTTGTGTTGCATAAATCGGCGGAAGACAATGTTCGGGATGAAATGACATTGGCAGGAGAGTAAAAATTTAAAAAGAAAAACGAGGACAACGCGAAATAACATGAGCAGAGTGTGAGTGGTTATAGATAGAAAATAGCCGGCACTCATTGTGAAAGCCTGCTTGGTGTCCCTGTGACGTGTCGATGGCAGTGGAGCTCAGTAGGGTAGCTTGCTTTCCCGTTGAACCACTACTGAGTCTGTTGCATCGTGGTAATTTCTTCCACTTATTGTTGTTACGCGTATGTGGTTAAGACAGTCATTTTTTTCTTTTCCTATGTGTCATGAGAATGTTTGTTTCATTGAAACATACGTTGCATTAGAAGTGCTCAACGAGATTTTGATTTCAGAACGCCGTTTGTCATCATGGAAAACAACTGGAGCAGTTCCAACCTTGAGGCGGGGCAGGACAACTCTTTCTTCAGATTCATTTTGTCATGTCAACCTTAGCTTTGTAAAAAAAAAGAATAAATATACGAGTTCCGCAGATGTCGTTGCGCTATCATTGCATACGTGGACGTCGTCACGCAACATACTAACGGGAATAAGAGAAAATTGAGAAAAGTACAGTGGCTGTGTTATTAGATATTAGGCAGAGATTTGATACTGGAAGCAACGTTCATGTGTTGCAGGGATTCATTTAATTAAGAGTGACTGGTCAGTCCCTTAGTCTGATCGCAGAATTTCTCTATGGAAGAATCGTATTCCTCAATACACTTGATGGAAGGGGAAATAAGCGCCAAGTAAGGCACCGGGAAAGTGAGACCGAGAGAGAAAGTAAGAGATGTAATGTAGAAATGTTAACCATATTAGCTGTGCAGTTGGCTCCTCTGCACTGGTGTATGGGGAAACAGTAAAGATGATTAGGAGAAAAGTAGATATGAAGAAATTTTGATTCCATGCGCACATCCAAGAGGAAGGCAACCGACGACTGCAGCGTTTCATTCAATCCTTGATGTAAAAAAAAACATTAGTGTATTTGGAAAAATTTGGGTTGACGTCAGCTGTGACTAGGGTCAAAGAATCACATTTTGCTTAACGACGTCGCACTCAAGCTTTGCAAAGCATGGTGCAGAGCACTTTCCGTTGTACACTGAAGCGACGACAATTACACACAAAAAAAGATGCGAAATCCACCCATAAATTTTACATTTGGGATTTCTGTTCATTCTGACGATGAATGAGTAGGTATTTGTTAATGGTACTCCAAGCCATAGACGACAAATAGGAGTTACATCATGTCGCGATAAGCCGTGTGAAAAGCGGGACCAAACAACAAAATAATTGTTTGTAAACTTGGCCGGATTCCACTGGGCCAATAATGTAAGCTCGCGTGCAAAAACACCCAGCTTTCCCGCTGTATCCACTCTTGACACCGAGTAACATCCTGTAATCTTTTTAATCACTAAAATGAAACCGATTCTGATTCTGAAAGCAACACAATCGACGCTGTCATGGGCTGATCGAGCATATAAATCTGCTTTGTCATTTCGTATGACACCGCAGAGACTTGGCAGCCACTCAAAGACAATATCGCATCCTTTATCTGCTTTCTCATGGTAATTTTCTCATGCAAATGTCATCACAGTAAGTCAATGAACTACACGAGGTTTGTTTACAAATATTATACCCGTTGCTTGTCTTGAGACGGTTCCAGTATGTCTAAATTAAAAATGTCATTAAATAATAAAACTTCTTGAAGCAGTGAACATACATTTAAAGATTCGCTTGTTACTAAAAATAAATTATTTTTCGTGAGGAATGCCGTTCGGATGGCAAAGTAGCATAAGAGCCTTTATTTTGGTACAAAATACGGCTTGATGGGTGTGGATACATTCGGTAAATGCTGCTTTAGATTTCCTCGGTAGATTTGATGTATATAACAATACTTGTAGGCTTAGTTTTGTTCATTAAATGATGCGGCTTAAAGGAAACACAGCATCAATGGTATTCATAATTATGTGCTACTAAATCACTTTAGAACGGTTTATTTCAGTGGCAAAAATAAATGGCGCCTCTCTCCCGCTAGATTTCCACCACGGTGGCTCCAAACACATTGCTCCAATTCTTGATACAGGAAGCAAAAGGCCTTATATACGTACATTCCATTCCATTTTAGGAGCTAACATCCTGTATTCACACTACGACCTAAGTTTGCAGAATCTCGTTTACAGACTCTCTCTTTCCAAGTTTTTGAGAGCAGTAAATAGGGTATTGAGTAAAAGAAAACGTGCTTTCCCCAGTTCAAGTCCCAGATGAAGGGCTCTCGGTCTCCGGTATTTCATTCTAGCCCCAAGCCATAGCTCTCGTAAAATGGGCATATTCATCTCGGTGGCCGGTGATTCGGCTTCCTTACTCAATCTCCGCTAGCATGGAGAAATAGACAGGGTGAAATCGCAGCGACTGCCGTTACAGTGGAGGGCCGAAGCCAAATGCTCGTTGCGAAAGCCTTGGTTATTTGATCTCCATGGCGTCGACTACCCTTGCTATTCCAAGAGACTTATGACAACGGCGTTTTGAGTTCCCGTTCTTCTTTTTCCCAATTGTATTCTTTACAGTTGTAGCAAGACTACAGCTGTGCAAGTGTGGTCCTCTAGTTCCTTTATAAATTTTACTTTAAAGCTCAAAGAGCATTCGCGAACAGAACGGCATCGCCCATTCAATTTACCATGAGGCCGGGGATTGGCCCTTCTGCTATACTCTCAGCTAGGTGCTTACTTATACTGTGAGAATACGAACTTCCTGCTATTAGCAGCGAGCAGTGTGGTGGCATTAATCAAATAAATAAAAGAGCTCGCACTCGAGAAAGAATACCTACTTAACTCAGTGTAATATCTACCAGTACGAGGTTAAAACTGCGCGAAAAAAGCGAGGACAACGAAATAAACACACAACACACCACGAGCGACCATGGCGTGTTGTGCGTTTCTTTCGCTGTCTTCATTTGAAGCGCAGTTTTAACATCCTTTCAAGTATGAATCAACTAGCCCTCAAGAACGTGCCACTAAAGCATATGTCTACTAGTAGCATACGTACTTAGCTATCTAGAGGTCGGTGATCACTTCTTTATTAAGATGAGCGAATTTGCCAATGAAAGCCGATTGAACACATCCTCATGACTTCATCTATTGTGTATAGGTATGTAGAATAACGCCTTAGCTCCACACAAAACTCAGCACAGATACATATGACTAGAATGAGCTCGCAGCAAGGAACTTGTTTCTCTAATATTGTTAGTTAAAAAGTTCAGTGCCCTTCAACTCTGTGAAGAAGGATGACCAGCGAGGCTGTGTATGAGGGCTCCTTAATGGCGAACTGCATCTCCGCCGCATATCGGCCCGGTACTGCACTATCTTCGGGATCAGCCCACGCATTGGGAGTGCTTAAAGCCTGTTTAAAGCCTGCTTAACCTCCACCACGGGTCGACCCGGCATTGCATATCTTTGCGATCGCCGCACGTGTGGGGATCGCGTGCTTAACGCTTGCATCACTTACGCCGCGGGTCGGCCCGGCATTGCACTACCTTCGAGTTCAGCCAACGTATGACAAATTGTTGGTCTATGTACACGGAGGTGAGCTCCGCCACAACCTAACCATAAACAGCTTCGCTGTAAAATGAGCGGTTCGACAGGGTAAAGAAGCGACAACAATGATAGAAAGATTCAGCATTGCACAGGATATCTTGGGGCGGTGTTCTAACAATAGTATGGGGTACGCTGAAAGTGAGGCAACCGCTTCAGCACAGCAGACATTGCGCCCTGGCAACTGACAGCACTGGAGTGACAAGGAACGCCACCAGTGGCACTGCAGGCGTTTTGAAGTGAGGGAAGCTCAGAGTAAACTTGATTTGAAGGACGACTTAGGGATATGAAAGAAAGTAAATGCGTTGGGAGAGTGTTCAGCCATTTGTACAAGCAAAATGTTTACTCAATCTCGAGGGAAAAAACTAGGAAACTTACCGGCAAGTATGCGACCGGTATAGTAATCAACATGGCAACAAAGGACGCCAAGCGCAAAATCAGAGGGGCTGAGACCGTCTCATCCATATCTGCAATGGAAAAGAAACCTGCTATGAGTAACTTCCTTGAAGGCAAAAACAATATCAGGAAAATAATTGGCATAGGTTTACCTCTTGTAAACCTAGTTATCACGAACGGAAGGTCTGTTTGGTTTGGCTTTGCAAGGAATGCGCACAGGGTATTTCATTCGAGCTAGGCCACAGTCTTTAACGCACGTTGCACACGCTGCCGAACGGGTTGTCCGTGAAGTCACAGTAAACCCTGGCTGTCGCAGTCGACCTTGTCGAAGGGTGTCGTCTGTCACAAGTTCGTTGTGGGTGCCTTTGGTTGTATTCACGGCTTCATCTCCTTCTCCTTGTTCTTTGTGTTGCTGAACGACGACGGCGGTTGCAGTGGCTTCGATCTTAGCACGCCTCCACGCTTGGTAAGCTTCTCTATAACAATAGACGCTGTTGTTCTCCTCAACGAGGTGTAAAGTGGGAGCGCGCTCAAGCTACGTCGGAATATATATAGACCTTGAATCCTCGCCTAGTCACATGGTACAGCCACGCCGAGGCTCCGTGCGAGCGCAGTTGCGACTAATACCCTTAGGTGGCGTGCCTTCACACCTGCCAAACTAGCGTTAGATCTGGACGCTCAAGGTCATTGCAAAGCGATGAATGACCTTGCGAGACATGGCGTAGTAGAGCTTGCGGTCTAAAACAATTTATGATAACGAAAAGGGAAGCTAATTCCTTTCCGAAGCGAGATCAGGATGCCTTAGAAAGCGCAGCTACAAAGCGAGGTACACCAAAGAAGCATGTGGTTGCATCCATAGAACTTGGGAAACGATGGAGCATGTTTTATTACAGTTTGAAGTTATCTACCCAGCTGTTCTTTTAGGCCCCTCTGGCCTCTGTGTAGCCCTTGGATTTAGGAATAGCAGTGGGAAAGTAATTATGTCCTCAAAGAGATTAGTAACAAATCACTGGAGGTTTTGTGGCAGAAAAGTCCGTCACACGTTCACTGCAATCAACTGAGGCGTACAACAAAGTTCCCAGTAGTTGTTCAGAAAGTTTGATGCCGGGAATTTCTTCTGTGAGTCTGCGTTTTTTCTCCAAAAAGATAGGTAGGACATTAGGAGGTTCATCATCATTGTCATCATCATCATACGCAAAATGAGAACAAGTGCTTGGTGGCACAACCCACTACACCTTGCAACGAGGACGCTGATAGCATCCATTCATTCATCCATATTCGCGACAAGATATGGCATGTGTATGCTGCAGCTAAAATCCGGAGCACTCTCAGCACATCTAAATGAAATGCGAAGGGATCCGGTGAGACCCAGTCGGCCTCGGATGTGCATGGAAGCATAAACTGGTCAGGTGTCCAAATAAGACGTTTGCAGTATTGGTGAAAAAAAAAAGGCAGGTGAGAAATTAATGCCACCAGATCTGTTACAAGCGTAGTTAGCGATACAATGTAGCAAACAAGTTATGAGGAATAAATAAACGTTATCATCATCACATCACATCATCAGCGTCTCGATTGTGCTCTAGACAGCATGCAGAGACAAAGTCAGCAAGACGGCACAAACACACCTCGGGCGTCTGTACAATTGTTCTCGCAGTTAATAGAAAACAAGGATTTGGTGTGCCATGAACAATGACAATGGATACGAGAATGACGGGAGTGAAAACAACTGCCGAATTCTAGATAACACTAATGCCATCTGGCCGAAAGATGAATGTGCAACACTACAGCTTGCACAAATAATCTACGTTGAGAGTTAGATGTGTTTAATAATATAGCACCGGAATTTTTTTCTTGACACGTATTGAATCACAACAATGTTGCCGTTTCACTTCATGAGTTTTATAAATAGTATGTGTAAATTTGTTCCTGGGAACAGCAATAAAAGCTTTGAAGTTCGCAGCCTCAAGTTCTTGAAAATTAGCGTGGCCTGTCTACGCATTTTCGGGATAATCCGTACGTTGCGGTGAGATATAGCTCTCGCATTTTACTATACGTGAGCTCATTCGTCATTAAATGATTGCACGCATTTATATTTTTATTGTTTATGAAATTTTCAAAACAATGTTCATGAAACTTTTTTCCTAAATTTGGAATAAGCTTAGTTTCCTTCAATCATGGGGACAAGAATCGTGTACGTTGAAAATATTGGTACGCGAATGAACGTAGCAATGAACGTGCGTGCAATATCAATTAAAAATCTTTCTGTGCTGGGGAGTGCCATATTCTTTGAATATGAACTCAATAGCTTGAGCCAAACCTACGCGCAATCTTACTACCTTTCAATGCTCTATAGCTGCAGAAACTCAAACGCAGTAGTAGCACAAGTTAGGTTGCACCTGCGATGTTCCTCTAACCGCGTGGTTAATCGATCTTATTTTGTTTGAAAGAAAACACTATGAAAAGAAACTGAAGGAAGTTCTAATTCAAAAGGGACACTCTTTATATATGTCGCATCAACTTTTCCAAAAAATACTGCATTGCCAATGTCATTATGGCTCGTTAATTACGCGATGAGATTGTCACTCAGAATGCTCACAAATGCAAAGTGCTCTCGCCAGCAAATAAATATTTTTCTTGTTCGTCGGTGAATAGCTTTTACCCTGCCGTTAGGGTAACTTGGGGGCGTCAGTACAGCGCTGAGCATGTTTCCGGGGGTAGTAAGCGGCTTAATGGATTGAGTGACATCGATCGGTTCGCCATATTGTGGGTAGGCGCGACCAGCGCTGTTTCAATTGTGAATGTATGCGGTGGTTGATTGCTGGTTTCAAATTTGTTTGTAAACTTCCAACATAGGCTGTTATGGGCGTGAATGCATCCGGAACTGAGTCATTGCGCGCAAGTACGCGCTGTTCCATCACAACTTTGATGCCTCGAGCATTGGGCGTCGCTCTAGAGAAGTATGTGATCGATGGCCAGACATTTTGCCAGAATTGAACTGGGAGGCATGGTAGGCAGGTGAGCAAGGTGGTGTTTTTGCAGGCACAAGGAGTGAAATAACGGTGTGATAGAAATTAGGTAAAATCGCTTCTACGACAAAAAGAAATGTATTATAAGAACAATAACATTTTTTTCCGGTTGTAACGCGCTGATCCTATGAGCCAGTACAAACGTAGCACGTTGGTTATTATTCTGGCCCTTGTAGTTGGTTAGCGCAGAGGTGAATCCTTAGTCCGGAGTGTACAAGGAACAGAGAATAGGGCCTATAGGCTGGCGAGTTTACTCCCGTGGTGGCCTGATGCCAACAGATGCTGGCATTTCCCCATTTTCCCTTTTCTCTGCACCTCCGCAAGTTCAAGAATCTCATGGAACTTGTAGGTAAAGACCTTGAGGCCACTTCTCACAGTTCTTCTCATTGTTGTTGCGGTCACATCCAGCTCCGAGAACAGCCTTCTGATGCTTTTCCATGGTAGGCATCGGATTCTCTTTCTCGCAGTTTTCTTAAGGTAAGAAGAGGCCGCACGAACAGAACAGCCACTGCGGGTTACATACTCATGTTACCACGGCTTACAGTCCAGTGGAGAATGTTGGGGTGAATATTTGGAATTTTAGTGACCTGTGTAGAAGAGTGTCCGGCCTCACTCAATGACGTGATTATGGGGCGATGTGATCGAGAACTGGCCATAATCCAAAAAAATAAACAAATGAGCATGAAACATGGTCGACATACAAAAGAAAGATTGACGAAATTATTGACAATGATGCGGAGAATGATTATATATATATATATATATATATATATATATATATATATATATATATATATATATATATATATATATATATATATATATATATATATATATATATATATATATATATATATATATATATATATATATATATATATATATATATATATATACAGTAAAAGCTCGTTAATTCGAACCGCAAGGGGAAGCCGCTTCAGTTCGAATTAATGAAAGTTCGAACTAACGAAAGTGAAGGAGGGCAAAAGTACACTGCGATTTGGAAGCTGTAGGGCATGTCAGAAATTTGGCGTGTCAGAAAGTGATGGCGTGTGCCGCGGGCACACGCCATCTTCAAGTCGGAGGTCTGGGTCCGACTGTGCCACACCACCAATGTCCACCGGAACGAACGTTAGCCGAGGCTTAACACCATCCCAATGAATCGCGACGGCCGATACCTCCTAAGCTGAAAACAGAGGTGCACAACCGATGAAGACTGCCGAGACAAAGACGCTGAACATGTGAAGGTGGCGAAGGCCCTGATTCGTTGGTTCGTGATTGCAAGCGCAGCTGCGACGTACTTGATTCGGTGTGTTTTGGAGCTTGCCCTGCCATCTCCGCACAACATTAGCAGCTGTACAAGATTTGCAAAGCCTCCGAGATTCGCAACGGGCAAGAAGTCTCCGAGGTTACGTAGAACGGAGAGGCGGCAGCCGCCGCTGCCTTCTGGCTGACCCCGCGTCGGTCCGATTTTTGTCCGATTTTGCCTTCTCTCGCCGTTCTCTCCATTTCGGAGGCAATACAGCCTTGTGTGTAGGCAGTAGGCGCGTTTATCTGGCCGTGTCCCAGGCGAGCGTAGTTCGAATTATCCGTGAGGGAACCTTCTCGCGTTCGAATTAACGGACTTTTTTATACATAGACTTCTATGGAGGTTGGCCGGACCAAATCGTAAAGTTCGAATTATCCATAAATTCGAATTATTGAAGTTCGAATTACCGAGCTTTCACTGTACATATATATATATATATATATATATATATATATATATATATATATATGGTATATATATGGTATATATATATATATATATATATATATATATATATATATATATATATATATATATATATATATATATATATATATATATATATATATATATATATATATATACCATTCTTTTCTTACGTCAAACGCTTCCTTTAAAAAGGGCTGCAAATGTTGCTCTGATTGCGCCATAACAGATGAAAGACGAGTTACATTTCTAGTTGGACATCATCTGAAAAAGAAAAAAGTGCAAGAAATTTAGTCACTAACTAAACTAAATATATGGACTAATTTCTTCGGTGCCAAGTTGACCAAGTCTAGTTCTGTGCTTCTACGTGTCAAAATGGCAATGGAGACCAAAATTACGGGTGTCGAATTATTCGTTCAATTTAACTGATTACGCGCCCAGAACTGCGAAACGTGGCCCTCTCTGCAACCCACGTGTGACGTAAAAGCATGACGCAAAATGAAACTGCTGTCGCACTGGCACCTACGATCGTAGATGATCGTAGATGATCACCTACGATCATCTTCCGATTGGCCGTTTGCGCAACTCTCGCTTGCACGCACAGGCACTTCTGCAGCAAGGGTGAGGCAGAAAGATTTATCAAACCATTAGCCAAGTCTCATTTTAGCAGCCCTACCATACCTCAGGGTGGTTGCACTGCGAAGCGTACTTCGCTGAGCTGCGTGCTAATGAGGTAAGTTAAACGAATAATTAGACGCCACTTCTTACTGTTTACATAGTAGTTGTTAAATGCACGAACATGGCTCAAGTATTTTATGACGTTTTTCTTCAATTTTCCTATTTATACATCTGACTTAACGTTTGTAACTAAATAGTTCATTACCCTTTTATTTAATTAGTGAATGATTTTACTTGCATTTTCGCGTAACTCACTTCCATCTTGGCCGACAAGCAATCTGTAGTGACGTGAATTGAGTAACATAAGTGGGCTTCTTTAAGTGTTTATGTATGTATGTATGTATGTATGTATGTATGTATGTATGTATGTATGTATGTATGTATGTATGTATGTATGTATGTATGTATGTATGTATGTATGTATGTATGTATGTATGTATGTATGTATGTATGTATGTATGTATGTATGTATGTATGTATGTATGTATGTATGTATGTATGTATGTATGTATGTATGTATGTATGTATGTATGTATGTATGTATGTATGTGTGTGTGTGTATGTATGTATGTATGTATGTGTGCCACCTTTCACCACGGCGGGCCTACCCCGAATAGGGAGAAAGCACGATTGCAAGATTAGACCGTAGGACCCCCGCTAGCTGCGTCATAAGTTAAGCAGTTAAGAAGTGCGCTGAAAGATGCATAAGCCAACCATCGGTTGCAATCACTGAAAATGAATTTGCTTTTTTAAATACTGGTTGAACCTTCTTAATCTGTTTTTAATCGGTTTCTGTTTTACTGACCACTCTTGTTGCAGATGCTCAGCGCTGAAAGCTGGGGTATATATGTTCTGTATCTTTCCGAAAATAAAATAGTTGTGAGTAGCACTCGTGTGTCCCCCTTCACTCTGTCCTTGTCGATCGTGCGCGCTAAATATTTTACTATGAATTAAGCAGTTAAGCTTGATAATGCGTGAATAAGTAACATTTGTGTATTTTGTTACGTCATTTTTGTACCGTAGTGACCATAAACACTCAGCAGCACGCAAAAGATAGTTTACGTAACCCTCTGCGGCTGCGTCCCCGAGTTGCGCTACCAGATAATTTTTCGCGTATTCCGCCATATATGATGACCGATATTACTATACTCCATTTTCCTCTTCGAATTACCATCTACATTTTTGTGAAATGGGAAATGTATCAACTTCAACAGTACTGATTTGGTTGCCCCCATGGAGAGTGAAAGTCTAATCTAAAGGTGGATTTCCCAACGGATTGCAGGCAGATCCCCTGCTGAAATTGAATGTCCATGTTTCTGACGCAGACAACTAAACGACATGTTAAGATTACAAAACCGGTCCTGACGTTTACTTTCAGTGTAAACTTTTTTTTATGTAGTGAGTCTCGGCAAACCTAAATGTCGACGCTAACCTGCTCTGTCATTCGCTACAAATTTCAATTACATTGTCATGCGCAGCAGGCAACAAGATACGCCTCAATGGAAGTCACAGAAATGTTCCTTCCAAACACGTTGCTTTCGTTCGACACGTGCATCTTGCAATTTGAGGCAAGGCTGTTGCGAATTTTCCTTGAAGTATTGCGCTGGTAGGCGGTGACAGCGGTAAATTGCCTTCGAAATATTTGGTCGGTGAGAGGTAGATATTTGAGATTTTTACATACATTTTACAAAATACAAGAAAGATACTTGATAGGGAGATGGAAAGGAATGTGATGACAGAATTTCGACAGCAGTTCTCTTTTTTTCATTTTCCGAACGTGAGTTGTGCTGCCAAAATCATTCTTCGCTTGCTGTTGGACACTGCAAGGCTTGCGGTCATGGGTTGGTTCGCTGTTATTTAAGCAGGCTATTTTAATCTGACTCCTTTTTAAAATTTATTCGATTTTTCCACTTCTAGAGTTTACGGTTATCCTGGAAGAGGCTTTTTCTACATAGTGCATATTGAATTACTGACATTGGGGAACATGGAACGTCCATGCCCTGAAAAAAATATTTTGTGCTGAGGATAGTAGGCCAAATAATAAAAAAAAACTTTGGAAAACGATAAGTAATGCTGAGAGCGCTTGTTTCGCTCAGAATTGAAGAGGTTGAGAAGTTATGGAAACTACTACGACTACCCTAAGCCCTTGTGCCGTCGCACCAGGGTGCCCAACCGATATATCTTCGGGTTCGGTTCGCGTTTGGTTCAGCTTAGTGTTCACGCTTTCCGGTGTCGTTCAGGTTCAGCTCCAGAGCGAAAGTTATAAAGATTCAAGGCGGTTTTCACCGTCATGAACAATTTCAACCGGGGTCAAAGGGCCTAAGAAGAAAAAACCTTTTGCATGACTTTGGTTTCCAGAAAAACGCGCAGCGCTTTCGGAGAAACATGTTCGCTTGCATATTCTGCGCAGTTAGCGATCGTTTTCTCTTGTGCGGGTATAAACGCACAAAAAAAAAGCTACCCAGAAGTGAGGCATCATGCAATTCTGGATGCAGGGGGCTTCACTAACTTATGCCCAGTCTTTAAAAAATCAGGCATACGGTATGCGAATGCAGCCATCGCATTATTTTTTGCTCTCTGCTAAAGCAAATCAAGGTTTCTTTTTTCAATATGAATAAAGGTGATTACTTGCTAGAAATAAATGACTAGCTTTGCGTCATCGCTTTTAACGTAAAATATTTGCTAAAAGTTTGTCCACCAGTTTCCACAATATGGATTTGAATTCATGGCAATTCAGGAACTCCCCTGTAGTGTTTCTTATTACTGCGGGATGGGGGGAGGATGAAGGGGGGAGGGTGAAGGGGGGAAGGCCCCTAGAAAGCACTTGAAATTTGAAGATGTATTATGTAACTACCCAATTACGCGCGGCGACGTTAGCGCCCTCGAACATGACTCGAAAAAATGAATAATATTGCATGCTGACAACAGAGTGAGAGAGAGAGAGAAATAAAAAAGTCATAAGCGAAAGGCAGGAAGGTTAAAAGGAAGCTTTAGCTCGGGCCAAACTCAGACGCGGCCTATTCAAATACATGTGAAACGCAAAAACGCTTTTCTGAAACAATCCCTCGACCAATTTTAATTAAATTTGTTGCATATGAGAGAGAAAGTTAAATTCTAGTGACTGCTGCAAGCGGAATCTCGATTTAGGGCTTTAATTATGTTAAAAGAATTTTCAGAAATTCGAAAGCTGGAAAAAGAAGCGCGAAGTTTACAAATTAATTTTTCTGCATCATGACAGATATCGCTGTTGTGTAAATAGCATCCATTAGATAATTGAAAGAGAAAAAGTTTGATATGTCAATTCATATCTTACGTAAGTTTGTTACGTTGTGTACAGGGGTACTGCAAAACTTGTATTCTCATATTACTAAATTTTTCAGGTTAATGCGTAACATACCAATTTTGTCCGCTTTAGATGTACTATTAGATGCAATTTGCAGAACGGTGATATCATTCTTAATTGATGAGTTACAGAGTTGTATATTTGTTAGTTTCGTTTCCGGAAAATTGCGATGTTTTCCAATTTTTAATAAAAATACAGTGAAAGCTCGTTAATTCGAACTTCAATAACTCGAATTTATGGATAATTCGAACTGTACGACTTGGTCCGGCCAAGCTCCACAGAAGTCTATGTATAAAGAAGTCCGATAATTCGAACACGAGAAGGTTCCCTCAGGGATAATTCGAACTACGCTCGCCTGGCACACGGCCAGAGAAACGCGCCTACTGCCTACACACAAGGCTGTATTGCCTCCGAAACGGAGAGAACGGCGAGAGAAGGCAAAATCGGAAAAAAATCGGACCGACGCGGGGTCAGCCAGAAGGCAGCGGCGGCTGCCGCCTCTCCGTTCTACGTAACCTCCGAGACTTCTTGCCTGCTGCGAATCTCGGAGGCTTCGCAAATCTTGTACAGCTGCTAATGCTGTGCGGAGATGGCACGGCAAGCGCCAAAACACAGCGAATCAAGTACGTCGCAGCTGCGGTTGCAATCAAGAACCAACGAATCAGGGCCTTCGCCACCTTCACATGTTCAGCGTCTTTGTCTCGGCAGTCTTCATCGGTTGTGCACCTCTGTTTTCAGCTTAGGAGGCATCGGCCGTCGCGATTCATTGTATGGTGTTAAGCCTCGGCTAACGTTCGTTTCATTGGACATCGGTGGTGTGGCACAGTCGGACCCAGAGCTTCGACTTGAAGATGGCGTGTGCACGCGGCACACGCCATCACTTTTTGACTCGCCAAATTTCTGACATGCCCTACTGCTTCCAAATCGCAGTGTACTGTTGCTCTCCTTCACTTTCGTTAGTTCGAACTTTCGTTAATTCGAACTGAAGCGGCTTCCCCTTGCGGTTCGAATTAACGAGCTTTTACTGTATTGACAACCTGAATAGAAAATTCCAAACAAACAGTCACATAATTTTAAGCTTTTCTTTTAAATGAAACAAACTTCGCCAAATTTGGGGCAGTGGTTGACAAGAACAACGAATTCTACTTTTACATGCATTTAGATGGGAGCACCCGAGCTGAAGCTTCCTCTTAACCAGGCTAAGTCCGGTAGGCAAGCTGACAAGATGGGTGAATGGTAGGCGGGCCTGAATAATCCTTTTTATTTGCCTACGAATTTACCTTACAAATACCACACCTTTTCATGTTATCCAGTTCACACGTCGCGAAGTTTATGTAGTTTCACTTGCATAGTACTTTTGTTAGTTGATTTCATAATGATTACGTCGACTGCACATGTCGCTTGCTTTATATAAACTTATTTTAATTGTTGTTATTGTTTTACGCATGCACCCCACTCACCTCGGTAACGCCTTGACGTTTGAGGCTATATGAAATAAACAAAGAAATACCTAAATAAATAAATAAATGAAAAATAAATAACGCACTATTTTTTGTATTTGTATTAGAAATAAAATGCTGTTCTGTATTTTTCAATATTTGAATCTAACCAAATATCTCTTAACAGCGGAATGTTAGAGTCCCCTTGCTGTTTTCCATATGCTAAACAATATATCGCAAACAATCAGGAGTGAGAACTTGGCAAAAGCAGAAGAAAAATCGAGAATGCAAGCTTTGTGTTCAGTTTCAACGCAGGAAGCATCAACGACAAACTGCAATTTTTGCTTGTACGCTCACATTTAGATTTCTTTTCGGTCCTAATTATAGGTGCAGTAGCTTTATCTTTCAACTACCTTGGACATTTTTCTAGCAACAGGTCATTTACTTGTGTCTACGAGTGCAAGTCCGTCACAAGCTTTTTACAGCGAAGCTGTATACCTCTACCGTCCAAGGAAATTTTCGTGTCGTTGGAGCAAGAAACTCCCCATACCTGGGCCGGTCCCGGATATAGTGCGATGCCGCGCCGACCCGCGGTGGAGGTGAAGCAGGGGTTAAGCACTCCCCATATGTTGGCCGATCCCGAAGATAGTGCATTGCCGGGCCGACCCGCGGCGGAGGTGCAGTTCGCCATTAAGGGACCCACAAACACAGCTACGCTGGTCATCCTTCGTCACAGAGTGGAAGGGCACTGAGATTTCTTTTTTCTTTGTCTACAACTTCTTATCTTTTTCCTGAAACCATTTGTTTACCGTTTTTTAAAATGTAGTCATACATCTACTATTCATTCCTAAGAGCATTGTTTGCAACCGGGCTCTAAAGTTGTTCAGGTGCTATTCTGGCAGTTTTTTTTTCTTCTGTTTATAAGAATCACTTATCTTGTATTTAAAACTGGTCCTTCGTTCCTGAGAGACAGCTGTCTTTCTTGTACTAGTCTGTACAGGCGCAGTACATAAACATAATGAACAGAACATTCCTGCTGTGGATATATGCGTCTGCGATAGGTTGTTCGATATTCAATTCGATATTCGATACTTACTATTTGTATTTGATTCGCACTCGAATAGGTTTATTTTCGCCCACTGCTAAGACAGCAGTCCTGGCTTCGACATCTGCCGAAAATAATTTGCCTGCGGAAGTAATAGAGCAAATGGAGAATAGGATATTGCGATAAACAGCCCACAGAAATCCTGGAAGCCCTGTCACATTTTCCGTTCTTGCCTTTTCTTGCGTTTTGACGGACTGCAGCGGAGACGATGGTCTTGGCCGTCGCCTCATAACCATATTTTCGCTTACGACCTGTTAGTCATTTTTTGTCCATGTGCAGCATAGATCATTCGCTCGCAGCATGGTTTAAAGTATTATTGTCACTGCGCACTCTAGCACCTAGTCACACGGTACATTTTCACAATTCATCAGCTTTGTTTCGGCCGAGAAAAATAATAACGCGACAGTTATCGTCACGGAAATAATTAAACTGGGTATTCCGGAACATGCTGCACTTATCTAGTGAATATTTGGCCTTGAAATAATTTATTTAAAGGTTGGTCAATTAATTTGTGCTGTTAACTTACTTGCGCCCATAATAAAAAAAAGAACGTTTTCAGTTGGTCGAAACGACAATCTACGGTACTGAGCTGATTCCATTAGCGCAGCGCACTTCTACATAAGTTTTGGAAGATTGGCGCAAAACAGATAGAACACCCTATATAAAACACCCTCACTCCTTACCTTTGCTATACTCACTGCACAATATCTTCATATGCGCCAACGTTTCGAGATCATTAGGATACATACCTCACAACTTAAATAATTTTAACAACAAGGTTCGTAAATTAACTGACCTGTACAATTTGTCTTACCTCAACTCAAATTTCTTGCATTTGTCGGGTGTTCTTAACAGAAGTATTTGGTTAACAAACTAAATTCGCTTCATAGTAAGGAAGGGCAACTTATTTCGCGTTGCTGTTATTATAACACAAAAACAACATAGAATAAACTTGAGTTTTCACTGCAGCCCTTACATACTCTTCCAACTTTGCACTGTTAATTATTTCATAAATATGTTCATAACAGGAAGCCATCGCTTTTCCATCTTCATGTTCCTCATTACAGGTCACGAAAGTTATAGAATCAGTTTATTTTTATGCGCGTATATGGCATGATACTGGCATTTAACTCCTGCTCTCACCCTCAAGCCATTTTCCTTTGAAACGACCTTCCCGATATTATAGGCGGCAAGTGTGACCGCAAAAAATTCTGGCATATGCATATTCATGTTGGCCCTACATAATTCCTTAATCCTTACCCGTTCCGTTATTTATTTACTTATTTAACTATGTCTGAATTTATTTATTTATATATTTATTTATTTAGTGGGGGTGAGGGGTCAGCGATGATTTTTGAATCTATTATTCATGCGCATATTGATGTCTTAAATTTTTTTTAGCTACTGCCTTTTTTTAAAGAACTTCGTATTTAGTTTCGTTCGCGTGTCTTATTTTTTTTTTTATCTTGCCATGTGTTCACTGCCCTGTGTTGTTTTACTGTGTAGTGAGTGTATGCGTAAAGCCCACATATATGCTCATATACTCTTTTCTTTATTCTGTTGACTCTTCAGGCTGTTGGTTGGTGGTCTTAATGTAGCCTGGTTATCTGCTCACCACTTGTGTACATTTTCGTTACTTACCTTTTTTTGTTTTTCGCCTTTCATATTCTGTGTCTCGAATTATTGTGACAATAGGTGTTTTCGGTGTTTCTTCTTGTATATTAGCGCTTTGAAATTTCCTCTGCATGCCAGCCTCTTTTACGCAATGACTCTATGGGACCTGTAAGGTATTACTGAATAAATAAATTGTATAAGTTGTTGGTATCGCCAAGAAATAGCCGAGCACCACGACGAAAGAGTGCTGTTTTACTCTTCCTTTTTTTCGCTGTCGCTGTCTGCGCTTGCCGCAGAGAATTTCCATGACACTCCAATATTGCTGAAGATGAAACAGTAAACACTAAAGAAGCACTACAAACTGCAACACGCGTAAAGGGCAATGCAATCACTACGTTACCTAATTAAGCATGCCGATGCCCAGAACAGAACAAATATCCTCAACGACTGTGCAATGCTGGCGAAGCGCTTTCTTGCGTGCCTAGGTGCCTCGATGCGCCCTCACCTAGGCACCTTAAGCTGTCTAGACTAAGGTCTAAATAGCGCGCGTCGGCTTTTGAATTGAGTGAGCCAATGCGATCACTGTGGCAAGCAATATGACTGTTCCCCAAAGCAATGTGTGCGCTGCGCTGATCTGACGCAATACGCCGTCTGCTATCAGAGAATTTCAGTGACAAACATTGCAAGCTGAACCTGTGATCTAATCGGTTCGGAACGGTCCCTCCAAAAAGTTCCGATTTTGACTGAGTTCCAAAATGGTTGAAGAACTGTTTTAGTTTGGTTTCGGTGGAGCTGGAAATAACGGTTCAGCTCCGGCTTTCGGTTTTATTCAGCTTCGGTTCACAACCTAATTGACGCGGCCTGTAAGAAAATGAAAAGGACCGAGTGGCTCGCCACGAGCAAAGTCATGTCATGTTCAGTTTTTGACACACGGACATGTCCTTGCCAAACATAGGTTTACTGCGCAAAAAAAAAAAAGCATGAAGCTCCGGTAACCGTCCCCGTTTATTGCAGTGAGTGAGCCCTTTAACGAAGGATCCTCGAGCCAGCTTTTCTGTAACTTGCTCCAACGAATACCTTTACCTGCGCTGGGATCACCAGCAAGTCCAATGTAAGGAGACTTACATGAGCTCGAGGGAATGCCTTCCCTTTC